>NC_079330.1:38114240-38472551 GCF_029931775.1 Euleptes europaea | reverse complement strand
TTACCATTGCTCCTGGGATCACTTACCCAGTGGTTCTGGGAAGTAACTGGCTGGTGGGCCACAACCCCAGCATTGACTAGGCGCAGCGTCAAGTGGTTTTTGAGTCTCCACAATGCCGGTGGCATTGCCGGGAGGACATGCCCAATGGGGGGAGGGTGACGGCCGCGACAGCAACCCCCTTGATACTGCCCCTGGAATATCAGGACTTTGCGGATGTCTTTGAGGGGAAGGACTTTGACTTGCTACCCCCTCACCACACTACGGACTGTGCCATTGAGCTCACTGCGGACATGAAGCCCTCCAAAACCCAGGTTTACCCCATAAGCCCCCTGGAAAAGACTGTTGTGGGAGTTTCTGGACAAGAATCTGGCTAGGGGGTTCATCTGTCCATCAAAGGCCGCATTCTCCTCACCCTGCTTCTTTGTAAAGAAGAAGGGGACTTTGGACCTCCAGTTGTGTGTGGACTATAGGGGTCTCAATGCAGTGACTGAAAAGAATGCATATCCCATCCCCCTCATCCCTGACCTTCTCAGTCAGTTGCAGGAAGGCAGGATATTTTCAAAACTGGACCTGGCGGAAGCCGATTACCGGGTCCGGATTAAGGAGGGGGACGAGGCGAAGACAGCCTTCTCATGTTGCTTTGGTCTTTTTTAGTTTAGCGTGATGCCGTTCGGGCTGTCTGGAGCTCCGTCCTGCTTCATGCAACTCATCAACGAAATTTTACATGATTTACTGTTTCAGGGGGTCATCATGTACTTGGATGACATTTTAATCTATTCTCAGGATCCGGAGGAACACCAGAAGTTGGTGCGGGAGGTACTGTGCCAACTGAGGGAGCACCACCTATACGCCAAACTGTCCAATTGTGCCTTTAATCAGGACAAGCTTGCTTTCCTTGGGTTTGTAGTGTCTCCCAACGGATTAATCATGGACCCCAAGAAGGTCCAAGGGGTTCGAGACTGGGAACCCCCCCCCCCCGAACCCGAAAGCATGTTCAGCATAGGGCTGTTGAAAAAAAAATTCGGTATAGTTCGGATTCGGCCAAATTTGGCCCCTCTGGATTCGGGATATGCCGAAGTCTGAACTCCCCCGCTTCGGGTCTGTGCAATTCGGTGCGAATTCAAAGTTTGGGGGAAAAATTTGGCCGAATAAAGCCATTAAAAACAGAACCGCGCCTTTCCGCGGCTCCAGGGGGGGCATTTTTGGGGGTAGAGGTCCCAAACTTTCAGCGGAGCTTCAAAGGACCCTTCTTGCAAGACCACCCAGTTTTGTAAAGATTGGGTCGGGGGGGGCTGAGATATGGGCCCCGAAAGGGGTCCCCCCCACTCTTGTGCATCTCTGAGCAGAGCTTGCTGCCCATGCACAAAGCTCCCAGCCCTGACAAACAGCTGATGAGAGCAAGGGTGGGGCAGGTGCTAAGAAGTCTGCAAAGCATCACAACTGCAAAGCAACACCTTTGCAAACATGCAAAGGGCAGGGGCTAAGAAGTTTGCAAAGCAACACAACTGCAAAGCAACACAACTGCAAAGCAACACAACTGCAAAGCAACACCTCTGCAAACATGCAAAGCAACACTCGACACCTGGGAGTTTGCAAACCATGGAAAGGGACAGAGGCAGCTAGCTATGCATAATGAGCAGGAGGGGTGGAATTTCCCCTTTTGCATGGGACTGGGGACCAGGCAAATGCATTCTTTAAGTCACCATTTGAAAACCAGTTTTGAGCAAGCATTAAAATAGACCTAACTGTCGTATGAATGAGAGAAAACCTGAGGACACACAACTGAAGCCCCCCCTCAAACCAGGGAGAGACAGACTCGAGGGGGCACACACACCCCAGGCAGAACGGGCAAAAGCCCCCTTTGGCTTCCCCCCACACCCACAGAAACTGCTCCCTCCCCCCCCACACACACAGGAGAAAACTTATAGATTAAAGCCCACAAAGAGGTCTTACTGTGGCTGTCTTCTGTTTCATCAGGAGGGGCCGGGAGGACTGGGTAATCCAATATGATTCTATTTAAGCATGGGAGGTTTGCCTTGGATTTGCCACTCTGGAGATGCATACAAGATCGGGTGATCCATTCATCCCAATAGGGAAAAGGGGAAAGCCCATATCTCGGGATCCCCTGACCCAATGTTTACAAAACTTGGGGGGTCTCTTAAGAAGGCTTGTCTGAAGCTATGCTGAATGACTGGGGGCTGCACCACCAAAAATGCACCCCCTGCAGCCACGGAAATAGAAAAGGGGGGCATATTTCTGCCCCTACTGAACCCATCTTTACAAAACTTGGGGGGTCTCTTAAAAAGGCTCGTCTGAAGCTATGCTGAAAGTTTGGGGGCTGCACCCCCAAAAAAGCCCCCCCTGCAGCCACGGAAAGGAGCGAATGTGCACAAGCACCCCCCCCACGAGGATTTCTCTCTCTCTCTCTCCCTGGCCGGGCCGTGCAGCAGCTGATTCCTCCAGTACTCAATCCTGACTGATTGGCCAGAAGACCACCCAGCTTGGCCACCGATTGGCCGGGGAGGAGAATGCTACTTTTTGACGGTTATGCTGCTTACTGACGCCCCGAATTTGCTGAATTTATTCGTGAACTCCCGAACTCGCTGAATTCGGCTCCCCCGGTTTCCATCCATTTTTGCGTTCGGTTTGTCCCGAACTAAAAACTGCCGAATCAGGGGAAATTCAGCTGTTTTTCAGTTCGGGCCGAACTGAATCGACAGCCCTAGTTCAGCAATTTCTATCGGGGATTCATCCTAGATTTTGCCGAGATAGCCCTCCTGATCATGGACCTCCTTAAGACCAAGGGGAGGGGTCAGGCGGCCACGGCCGCTAACTATCAGGTGGCGAGGGACGACCGCTGCCAGGCAGCGATCGACTTACTAAAGGGCCGGTTCACGTCTAAGCCCGTTTTAGCTCACCCGGACTGTTCTCGGCCTTTCGTCCTGCAAGTAGACGCTTCTGACAAAGCAATGGGTGGAGCGCTTCTGCAGAAGGACGCTCAGGGGAAGCTCAGACCTTGTGTCTACTTTTCCAAAAAGTTCTCGGGGGCCGAGCTCAACTGGCCGATTGGGGAAAAGGAGGCCATGGCTATCAAACATGCCCTCACGGTTTGGCGCCAGTTCTTAGAAGGGGCGGCAGTGCCGTTTGAGGTTTGGACAGACCACCGAAACCTCGAGGCCATCTTGGGGCAGAGGAGGCTCTCGGCCAAACAGCTGAGGTGGGCGGACTTTTTCTCTAGATTCCGCTTCACCATTAAGCATGTTCCCGGGAGGGAGAATTGCCTGGCGGATGGTCTCTCCTGCATGCCGCAGTACAACTACAGAGTCGAGCGGCCGCTTGGGTCCCTTTTCACCCCAGAACACCTGGGCTTGGACCCAGAGGGGGCAAGCGCGGGAGTTCGGACCCGGGCCATATCCCAGGTGGTGCCCCCCCACCTGCCCCGGTACTTCCACAAGGCAGCACGAGCGGTGCCACTTGTCCCCCAGGGGTTCGGACCCGGGCCCAGACCCAGGCGGCGGTTACCACGCGTGTACCGGACCTCCAGCAAGAGGGAGCACCCGATGCCTCCCCCCCTGGGGAGTCCGGACACGGGCCCAAGCCCGGGCGGCGGGTTCTCCGCCTCCCCCGGCCCTCCCACAGAGGGAGGCTCATGATTCCCCCCGCTCCCAGGAGGTTCCTGGAGATCTGCCCTCACCGCAAAGACCAGGTGGGAGGAGGCTCTTCGCGAGGAACGAGGGGAGGGTCCCCTTGGGGTGGAGGAAACAAGAAGCTGCGCTGGGAAGCGCTAGAATGGAGCCACAGCTCCAAGACGGGGGGTCACTTTGGTTTTGTTAAGACCCTACACCTGTTACGGCGGCGCTTTTGGTGGCCAGGGATGCACCAGGACATACATGGTTTCGTAAGGTCCTGCCCAACGTGTGCTACCAATAAACATCTCATGGGAAAGCCCCCTGAAACTCCTGGAGACCCCGGAGGCTCCCTGGCGGGTGATTGGTATGGACTTTGTAACCAATCTCCCTCCTAGCCAGGGGAAAACCGTGCTTTGGGTCATCACGGATCTGTTTTCTAAGCAGATCCACCTTATTCCATGTGAGGGGTTGCCCTCAGCCCACAAGTTGGCCCGCCTGTTTGTTCAACAGATCTTCCGTCTGCACGGTTTTCCTCGGAAGACCGTGAGCAACAGAGGCTCGGTGTTCCTGTCAAAATTCTGACAGGCGTTTTTGGGAATTGTGGGGGTACAACAGGGTTTGTTGTAGCCTATCACCCCCAGACAGATGGGCAGACAGAGAGGGTGAATGCTGTTGTTGAATGCTACTTGCGCTGCTTCACCAACTATCACCAGGATAATTGGGTCGATCTGTTACCCCTGGCGGAGTACGCCTATAACAACTCTGTGCACTCTGCTACTGGGCAGAGTCCCTTTAAGACTGTCTATGGGATAGAATTCGACCCTTTGGGGGCGGTTCCCCTCCCGGAGGTATCTGCTTGGTCTAACACCCTCAGAAATACTTGGCTGGGACTTGTTAAACAGTTGGACCAGGCTAAGGAACGGTACAAGGTGCAGGCTGACAAACACAGAGTGCCTCAGTGGGATCTTGTAGTCGGGGAAAAGGTGTACCTTTCCACCAAGAACTTAAAGTCCCTGCGTCCTTGTAGAAAACTTTGCCAAAAGTACGTGGGTCCGTTCACTATATCCCGAGTAATCAACGAGGTCACTGCTGAACTGGATCTCCCCAAACCTTTACAGGGAGTGCACCCCGTGTTTCATGTTAGCCTACTGAAACCCTTTTCTCCCGCCCCTGATTGGCACCCCGTACCCCCAGAGGCAATACCTATCATGGTGCAGGGGGAACAGCATTTTGAAATTTCTAGGGTCCTGGACTCCAGGCTGCGGAGGGGTCTGCTGGAGTACCTGGTACGCTGGAAACATTTAAACTCGAGTCACGATGAGTGGGTTGAGGCAGAACACGTGAACGCTCCCTCTCTGATCACCGAGTTCCATCGAAGTTGTCCCGACAAGCCTGGGAACCCGGGGAGGGGGCCTTTGGAGAGGCAGAATGTCAGATAGGGCTTCTGACAGCTCCGTCCTCAAACAAGATGTTCCCCCGCAAACAAGATGGAGTTCTCCGTGCACTCCTTCCCCCCCGGTTTTGCACACGAGCTCCGGCCAGAGATTTACAATTGTATTGGGACCCGCCCGTGTAAATCTTCGATCTGATATCGGGTCCCACACACAAAGCCGAGAGCTCGGCCATCTCCTCCACTGATTGCTCATGATTGTTTCTGTTTCAGTGTTACTTAAGTCATTACCGGCAGGAAACGACTACATTGTCTCTTTGTTTCTGTAACCCTATTGTATCAGCCCTATCATGTATTCCAACCTTGCGTGTCTCTTACTGAAATCACTGACTTCTGAAATAAATCTTTGAATCGCTGCTCTGCCTGGATTGAAGGTCTATCGCTGAAACGCTGTGAATTTGCTGGAGTCTGACATCCGTTCAGACCCTAAACAACTTTATGTGGGCGCTACGAAGATGCTTCGAAGACCCTTTCCAGAGTGAAAAGGCTAATGCTGCCATTCTTTAACTGAGCCAAGGCACTAAGTCGGTCAGAGAGTATGCAAGCGAGTTCCAACGACTTGCTAGTAGAATTACGGACTGGAGCGAGGCCTCCCGGGTACAGTACTTCCGAGAAGGATTGCATCCCGAAGTGCTGTACTGGGCTTACGTGCAGTGGGATCCACCTACACTCGAGGACTGGATTCTGCTCGCGGAAGAAGTGGAATGCCGGTGGCAAAACCTCTCCCTTTCCAGACAGAGAGCTAAGGGAGTGGAGCCGCAGCAGGAGCGGGCAACCTCAAAGATGCCCACAAAGCCGCTGCGGATGATGGCAGCTCCCGTGACTGAGCGAGTCCAACGGATCCAGAGCGGCTCATGCCTCATCTGTGGAGTTGTAGGACATTTCGCCGCGGTCTGCCCGGTGCGATCCGAAGGGCCAAACTCGAGCCCCCACCAGGAGAGTCCAGAACGTAAGGAACGAAGCGACCATCAGAAAGCCAGCAGCGGACGCAAGGTTCCTGCGAGGTCTCCTGCCATGGACCTCGCCATCTCATCATTTGACCCCTCCAGGTCTCGGATTATAAATGCTGCCATTCCTAACAAGGACAATGTGGATTCCTCGGACTAAGAGGAAACCCAAGAGGTTTCAGCCCTGAACCTGGTCCCAACGGGCAACCAGTCAACTGAACGACCACCGCAGACCCTTGTACTCATACAAACAAAACCTCCATTAATGGTAAGAGATGTGGAGGACACGATGTATCTGGATGTCATTTTGCAGTATCACAAGCCCCCCCCCCCCCAATAACTGTTAAAGCCTTAGTAGACTCTGGATGCGCCCTCACTTTAATTAATGAGGACACCTTCAAGGCTTTAAAAGTGAAAGCCGTCACCCTACCTCAACCCATTTGATTCGCCCAGATGGATGGGGGGGCTGGTTAACCAACAAACAAGTGGAGTCGCCATGGGAGTGGGGGATCACTGGGAGCAAATACACTTTACCATTGTGCCAGGCATTCGGTTTGCAGTAGTCTTGGGGGCAAATTGGCTATGTGGGCATGGTCCCACTATTGATTGGGTAGCAAAAACAATTGCGTTTGCTCAATGCGAACTCAATGCGAACGTCACCGAAGGGAGGTGGCAGTCAAGGTTCCATCCTCGACGGCAGAGGTCGGGGATGCGTCCAACATCTCCCAATTACCCCCGTGTATCTGCTTTGCTGATGTTTTTGATGTTAAAGAGTGTGACGTTCTACCCCCCCACCGCGAGACTGACTGTGCTATTGAGGTGGTGGGGGGGGAGAAGCTAACAAAGAGTAAGATTTATCTTATGAATCCTAAGGAAAAAACGGCACTGAAAGACTTTATTGACAAGAATCTGGCATGGGGCTTTATCCGCCCTTCCACGGCTCCCCACTGCGCTCCTGCCTTCTTTGTGCATAAAAAGACAGGTGTCTTGCGACTCTGTATAGACTTTTGCAAACTGAATGCGGTCACCCAAACCAATGCCTATCCCATCCCCCTCATCCCAGACCTCTTTTTATTTATTTATTTTTATATCACAATAATTTGCATCATTCAATAACATTGTTATATGATATAAACATTATTTTTCTTAACCAAAAACTAATTAATGCTAGTATTTCGTTGACTTCCCCTCTCCCCTCCTCTATCTATTTGATAACTTAATTGTCCCCTTTGCATTTAAATTCTAATTCATTATAATATATTTCTTATATCAATCTAATTACAATTCTTTTAATCTAAATCAGTATCCTTAATAATATTTCTACTTCTCTCGTTTGAATTAGATCAAAATATAACCTTTAAGCCTTCCCAGCTTTAATTCGTTTTCACAATATATTGTCCATGCCTCCCATTCTCCCACAAATTCTGTGTTCTCCTTTAGATTTACTAATGCTGTAAGTTTAGCCATTTCTGCTAGTTCCAGCATTTTGTTTATCCAGTCCGTCTTGGCCGGTATCTCCGAAAGCTTCCATTTTGCTACATAAACCAGTCTTGCAGCAGTAGTGGCATATATCAAAAATGATCTCTGGGTTAATATTGTTTCCGGTATAACACTTAACAACATCATTTCCAGCGTTTTCGGGATATTCTGTTGTATGATCAGTCTTAATTCATTATAGATCATATCCCAAAAGTTCTTAGCTTTTTCACAAAGCCACCATATATGATGAAAAGAACCAATTTCTTCTTGACATTTCCAGCATTTTGGTGACATTGTCTTATTCATTTTGGCTAACTTTTTTGGTGTCAAATACCATCTGTAAATCATTTTGTAGAAATTGTTGAAGTTGTTTCTGTGTTTTGGGTGGCTCCCACTCCAACACGGCATGTACTTTCTCCGGGTCCATGGCAAGGCCTTGGTGCGAAATCACATACCCCAGGAAAGTAAAAGGGTGTTGAAGAAACTCACATTTGGATACTTTGGCATACAGTTGATTGTCCCATAGGCATCTCAACACCTCTTTGACTAGTTTTACATGTTCATCATAGGTTTTTGAATAAATCGAAATATTATCTAGATATACAATCACCCCTTTGAACAATAAGTCATGTAACTCCTCATTAATCATTTGCATGAAGACACTAGGAGCTCCAGATAAGCCAAACGACATTACTAGATATTCAAACATTCCAAAGCAGCTGGAGAAAGCTGTTTTCCACTCGTCCCCCTCCTTGATTTTTATGTGAAAATAGGCATCAACCAAATCCAATTTGGTGAAGATGTGCCCCTCCTTCAATATACTGAGCAGATCTAGAATCAATGGGAGGGGGCAGGCATTAGTTTGGGTGACGGCATTAAGACGACGAAAGTTTATACACAAACGTAAGTCTCCCATTTTCTTTCGTACAAAGAAGGAGGGAGCTGAGCAAGGGGCAGATGAAGGTCTAATGAATCCGCAGGCAAGATTTTTGTCCAAAAACTCCTGCAGAACTGCCTTTTCTTTAGGACTCATAGGATTTGGGCAGATTGCCTTCCCCTACTATTTCAATGGCACAATCTGTCTTTTGGTGAGGTGGCAACACATCACACTCCTTCACATGAAACACATCTGCAAACTGAGTGTATTCCCTCGGTAGGTGGGCAGGGCCCAGGTCCTTCTTGGAGGCACACACGGCGGCAGACTCTTTGACAGCCAAGCTGTGCTGGTGCCATTCACACTGTGGCTGGGCAAAGGCTATGGTTTGTCCTGCCTAGGCTATGGTGGGATTGTGCCCCTGTAGCCAGTTCACCCCCAGTACAACGGGATATCTGATGCCAGGGGCTATGGTGAAGTGGAGCTGTTCCCAATGTACCCCGACTCCCATAGCCACGCGGCCTGTACATCTCCTTGGGTGTTTGTGGGACGTGTGGTGGTCCTTCTGGTCGGGTGGGGCAATTGGCTGCGAAGTGACCCATCCATCCACATAGTAGGCACACACCACTTTGGAAACACTTGGTTTTTTCCGTAGATGGGGTTTTCCCGGGGTCGGGCCACCTCTTCCCAGGACAGCTCTCTCTTGTCGTGGTTTTGACTCCCGCATATTAAGTTGCCGAGACAGGGTCAGAAGTTGTTGGCGGTTTTCTACATCTACCGCCAGACAGTTCCAGCCCTCCAGGTTTGGAGGGTTACCTTGCAGGAAAGCCCAGTGCAGCAAATCAGTGTTGAGGCCCTCACGGAAATATTGAACCCGGGTGGCCTCACTCCAGTCCATGATCTTGCTGGCAAGTAGTTGGAATTCACTAGCACACTGCATCACTGATTTAGTCCCCTGGCGCAGCTGTAGAAGGGCAGACTTAGCCCTTTCACCCTGGTGGGGGTCCTCAAAGCGCCGTCTGAGAGCTAGCATAAAATCGTCAAGGCTGCGGAGGGCACGGGAACGTAGCTCGTACTGCTGGACCATCCAGGCCGCCGTCTCACCCTCCAACAGGGCAGCTACGTACTGCACACAACTTTCTTCCGTGGAAAAAGTAGCCCCCTGCTCCCGCATGTACACCTCTACTTGGATCAGAAAATAAGCCAGCTTTTCACTAGCCCCACCAAACGTCACCTTCAACTCCCTCCTGGGAGGAGGCAGCGGTGGGGCTGGCTGTGCAGGACCCCCGGGCGACGGAACAGATTGTGCCAGGACCACAATAGGATCCGCCGGGACCTGTGCTTGGGCTGGCACTGGAACAGGTTGCCCCGGAGGCCCTACTGGCTGGTCAGGGGGTGAGCACGTCGCAGCTTGTCCATCTCTAGCCACAAGTCCTGCATAAACCCCCACATCGTATTGAGCTGCTCCTCCAGCTCCTGATTCTGATGCAGGAGATGCTGGCATTCGGTCTCCCACTCGTGCAATTGGAAGTCCTCAGGAAAAGTCTCTGGACCCCACAGGCCCACTGGTAAGCCTGAAATCACAGGCCGCTGCCGATGGGCTTCTGCCCCCAAGGTCATCCAAGAGTGGGGGGAATCCAGCCAGTCACTCCGACGGAAGTCTAGACACCCTTTGGGAGCACCAACTGGGTGCTCACTGCCGTCGGGCTGTCCACCCATATCGGGCTCCTTGGTGTCCGGGATCGGCTCTACCATATCCAGCATGTTAGGTGAATCCCCATTCTCCCCCATAGTGAACCGCAGGTTCCACAAGAGAAGAAAGCAGGTAGAATTGGATTATTAGTAGCCTAATGTCAGACTCAGGGTTTTGTCCTCAGTGTCCCTTCAAGCAAAACTCACTCAGGCAACACTCTGAAACAGGTTAGGCTTTATTTGGGGTCAAGATTGGACAAAGTCAGAAGTCGACTGCCACCTCAGCAGAAGGAGGCTACTAATGGGGAATAGGGTTAGAATACAGGGTTAAAATACATTGCATAGTGTCACGCAGGCCAGTAGAATCTATGATAAGCTTTCTCAGGGTAGAAAGTCTTAACAAAGCATAACAAGGCATAACAAGAGTGCAGCTGTGGTAAACAGGATGGGCACACATACCACACCAGTAGGCAGAGAGATATACTGTACAAAGCATGAGAACCAAAAGGCACATGACCGGGGCCTTTTCAGACAGGCCTGGAGCAAAGGCAGGCCAAGATGAAGACAGGCCTGACAAGATGCAGCAGTTAAAGCCATGAGGCGTCTCCTCATGATGTACCCCTTGATCTGCATTCGCACTTGCTTGTTTCCATGGTGGCTGTGGCAAAGCAGGCTTCAGTCATTCATTGCCTGTGTTCATTTACTCGTCTCTTTGTGATGTGTTTTAAATGTGCAGGGAGTTTGTCTTTGGGGTCTCTTCACAGTGAAGGCATAACTGATCTGTGTTGAGCTATCCCAAGTCTCCTGTCTTGCTTATTAAAATATGTTGTACCCTGTTGGATCAGATCAAGAGACAATCAACCCAAAATTAGGGGAGGGGTCATGGCTCAGTGGTAGAGCATCCACTTGGCATGCAGAAGGTTCCAGGTTCAATCCCCAGCATCTCCAGTTAAAAGGACCAGGTAGTGAAAGACCCTGAGACCCTGGAGAGTCGCTGCCAGTCTGAGTAGGCAATACTGATGGACCAATGGCTTGATTCATGTCATAGGCAGCTTCATGTGTTCACCAGAAGATTACTCTTTTATCTCATGTCCTCACACTTCAGAATCAAAGATAAGCTGTTTGGTTATTTTCCACAGACGGCAAAGTGAAAACAGGATCAGACCCAGGTCCTCCTGGTCCAGAATTGTTTGCAAGAACTCCAGTAACTGGCAGGTGAAAGATCCACTGAAAATTAACCTATGATCCAGTAGTGGACAACAGACTACTGTTTAGGGTGGTCTGTGGTCCCTGACAAGATACTAACATGCCTTCACAGCACATGTCCTCACATGCTTGCACATGGAGGGCATCAGTAGCACCACCTTCTTCAAGGGTTCCACTGGAGTCCCATGGATGTCTGTAGGCTTGCCAGCTCCAGGCTGAGAAATACCTGGAAATTTTGGGGGTGGAGCCTGAGGAGGGTGGGGTTTGGAGAAGGGATGGACTTTAATGCCATAGAGTCCAATTACCAAAGCAGCCATTTTCTCCAGGGGAACTGATCTCTGTTGGCTGGAGACCAGTTGTAATAGCGGGAGATCTCAAGGCACCACCTAGAGGTTGGCAACCCTAGATGTTTGTCAGTCTCAGAAGCAGCTGACAGGGCTGAAAAGAGTGTGGCAGATTCCTTCCTGCAGTCACCACTCCAAGAAGCAAGTGAGAGATTAGCCCAAGGGCTTCTGGGAACATCTCCCATTCATGGATGGGCAATGATTGGACTGTGGGTCTCAGTCAATATACCCAACCAAGCCAACACTCTATGTTATCTTCTGCCCACCCTGGTCTATGGGAAGCTAGTCCTGCACATTCTGCTAAGCATGCAGAAGGTCTGTAAGTATAAGGAAGGACTTCCAAAATATCCTCCTGAGTGCATCAGGCCAAATACAAGTTCCAAGACTCACCCTCAGTATTAAAAGTGGCAGAGAAGCTTAGCCGAATCAGTGCTTAAGTGTACTCTTCAGGTAATGATTGCCAGAAGCTGTAACTTTTCATCCTCTCAGGAAACCATTTTGCCATTCTACAGGAAACAGTCTGCAATTTCCTGTCATTGATTCTAGATTGCTTCTCCTAGACCAGCATGCTCATTGCACAGCACAACAGAGTCTCAGGAAGAATGACTGTCATTCAGGGCAGGACTCACTCAGAGCTAGAAGATCAGGCCTAACGCACTCAGTATATACTACGTTTAAAAAAACATGTTATCCAGATTAGATCGCACCTCAGACCTCCCATTTCGGCTTGGAAATTCTTTGGAAGCACCAGACATGTTTTTTTCCCAAAACGCCTATACCACTATGTATTTCGTTATGTCGTTTCAAAACCGGCAATCCAAGAGGTGCGTTGAGTTACATACGCTATTCAGTTCTCCTCCCCTCTTTTTGCAACACCCAATGAAAAGCCTTTCTCCTCCCATCCCACCTTCCCCCTCCCCTCCCGTTTGCATTCACCAATCATTATTGTTACTTAATCCCCCCCTCTCAAGTACATGTGGTCTTACAAAGGAACATGGGGCCGTTGGGACATTAGATCAACCATTTGTATTTGTCCAGGGTCCCAATCAAACATCTCCCTCTTTTATTTGCTTGCGTCCTCCATTTTTTTTATGGCCATCTGCTTTTGCTGTCGTTGGGTCAAAGGGAGGCTTGTTTGTTGAGGCGAAGGGGAGGGGGTGGAAGAGAGCAGGCTACAGGATCCCAGATGGGACACGGTCCTTTTGATTGGTTTCTGCTTGGACTGTACCATCACTTAAACATGAGCGGGTGGATTGTATTGCCAAGCATTCTCCCCCCCCCCCCATCACATTGGGGAATTGTTTGCTCTCTACCTAGCCTTAACGGGAATTTCATGTTTTTGGAGGAAAAAAACCCTTTCTTAACTTCCAAACCACCACAGCGAGCATTCCTGGCAGCCTCTGGTAATTGGAGAAGCCCCCCCGTTATTTAATTTTAAACCATGATAACTTCTAGTGCACCCCCCCCCAATCTCTAGGCAGAAGGACTTTTCCTATTCTGCTTCTGGGTCCCGACTGATTGCAAGACCCCTCTGTTTTCCCAACCACCCAGCTTCTAGGGCACCTCCCCCCCTCCTCATTAGTTTCACTAGTTACAATGCAATCTGATTAGAGAGTTCTGTGTGTGGTTTGTGTGCGTGCGAGAACTAGAGGTGTTGGGGGAAAACGTGAGGCCATTGTCCTATCGTCCTGTTGCAACGACGATCCAAAATGCCAAGGGGGGGAGGTAGAGGGGAACCCAAGCAACGTCATGGTTACGTGTTGCTCCCTCCACGCCCCCCTCTGTCTTGTGTGCGCGCTATTTTATTGGAGGTGCGCTCTGAAAGCAGATATTTCAGAGACGTTAGAATGGGCAGGAGTGCAGGGGGGAAATTGGAATTCGCATCCAGGACAAACACTTCTAAGGTGTTTTCCACACGTTTCCTGGACTGGGTACGATAAGCCTCTCTGTCTGTTTTAAGAAGAGTGATTACTAATCCAGCAGCAATGCTCGCATCCACTGAGTTTAGAAAATTACAGTTTGTTGTTCTTGATTTTTGAAATTTGTAAGTGGATCTCCCAAATGCAGATTTGGATAAAATGTTTGAATTAGATCATAAGAGTCCAAAAATACTTTTATTTAAAAAATTCATTAAATATTTGATTTGTTTATTATTTATAGTTAGCGGTTAAGTAGCAAGGGTAGTCACCCCAGATAACTATTAAATGTTTTATCCCCTCCCATGCATGGGTCTCTGCTCCTTACTACCCTGTGTGGTACGTCAGGATGACAGAAAAGTCCCCAATAGGAGTCTAACCACATTGCCTTTCTCTACTACACTGTGCACATGTTTTAAATAAACACATACTTGGAAGTGTGCGTAGGAGTTGGTGCATAACCAGAGCTCTGACTTCTGTCCACCTGGAGAAGAATCAGAAGACTCAGGTAAGGAGGAGGCTTAGGTCAGACATCGGTCCACCTGAGGTCAGGCGATTAAAGCAGGGGCAATATGAGCATCAAGGGGAAAAGCCCAGAGTGTTGTAATAGTTAAAGTGTCAGATTTGGATTGGGAAGCAAATCCCTACTTGGCCATGAAGATCACTGGAGAATCTTGGGCAATTTTCTCTCTCTCTCTCTCTCTCTCTCCCCCCCCCGCCCCCACCATGGCTACCTCACAAGGTTATTTTGAGGACAGGATGGAAGAGATGAGAGCTAAAAAAAAAGGTTTTGCAGAGCTGAAAAAAAGTGCAGAAGAGGACAGCCAAGACAATTCAGGAGTTGACGGAAAGGGAACTAAGGGGGGGGACATTATCATGTTCCTTCCCTTCGTCATCTATTTTTTTTCCTGACGTTTTTTTTTTTTTTTTTTACAGCAATCTGGGATGTTGGTTGTCGGATGCCAAATTATCATATTTTATTCTGATGCCTCATCTAGGATGCTATTTTAGACATAGTAATTTAATGTTTTATCTCTGTTTATAGATTGTTTTAGTGAATGTTGTGAGCCACCCTGAGCCCTGTGACCCAAGGGAGGGGCTGGGTATAAACCTAAACACAAACAAATAAATATACATGGTTATGCCGAATGGGGGGGGGAATGGACAGAGAGGCCCTTTTTCTCACTGCCCCATAATACAAGATCTCAAAGGAACCCAGTGAAACTTATGGGCAATAGATTCAGGACAGACAAAAAGAAGTACTTCTTTACTCAGTGAGTAGCTGATTTGTGGGATTTTCTGCCACAGGTCACCATGGGGGCCACCCGTGCAAATGGCTTTAGAAAGGGTTTAGGCAGATTTGAGGAGGAGAGATCCATCACTGGCTATGAGCCACCATGACTAAAGGGAACCCCTGTAGTCAGAGGCTGCCAGTGGGAAGAAGGCCTTGGCTTCTGGGCTCCATTTGTTGGCCCTACAAGATTGCTGGTTGGCCCCTGTATGAAACTTTATCAGGATGCCTGATAAGATGGGCCGCTGGTCTGATTGGGCAGAGGTGTTCTTACATTTGTTTGTTTGTTTGCATTATTTATAGTCCACCTTTCTCACTTTGACTCAAAGTAGATTATGCAGAGTGAGTCAATACAGTCAACAAGAATGGGACATTCAATAAACAATGAATTTGGGTTGTAAAACCCACCAGAAGTCTAAATACAGAGCTGAAGCAAAGCATAAGTGTTAACATGACACATTAAATGATGCAAAATTACCCAACAGCAACCAACCCACAGCAGACTACAGCCCCCAATAATTTATCCAAGTAACTTTGTGAAGCCTCTTGTTCAGTGCTACCCTATTGCCTGCATGGAAAAGCCCTCTTGAACAAATCAGTTTTGCAGGAGAGTGGGAGCCTTCCTGACCTCCTCAGGCAGGCCTTTCCACAAGGTGGGGGCCACAGCAGGAAAGACACATGTACGGACAGTTGTTGATTTTGCCCGTTTGCAGGTTGGCACCTGTAGAAGGCCCTGCTCAGATGAGCAAAGCTGTCATGGTGGAGAATAGGGGGAGAGGCGGTCTCACAGATAAGAGGATCCAAGGGCATGAAGGGCTTTATTTATGATAGCCAGTACTTTAAATTGAGCCCTGTAACTGATGGGCGGCCAGTGAAGTGCCTGTAGGATGGGCATAATATGTGTGCTCCATCTAGCTCGCAATAACAGCTGAGCTGTGGCATTCTGTACCAACTGCAGTTTCCCAGTTCCTTCTTATGGAAATGGAGAATCGGCTCATCCCTGAAAGAAAATTTCCATTGCATACTATCAACAGTCTTTCTGGCTTTTTCCTCTCTACCCCTCTTCTACTCCCTCCCCTCTTCTCCTTTTAACAAGAGACTTGTAATATATATATATAGGCACTAACTCCATTAATGAAGCATAGTAATTGAGCAGTAATAGCTGTTCTTGGAAGGTTCTGAAAATAGATGTGAGCAGTTAAAATCAGTTCATTGTCCACAGGGGGAATATACATATATCTCTCAGGGAAGAAAAAAAAAGAAAATGATTTGTTCTCTTTGTTTTTATGAAATGAAAAATGATTGCCTTTTATAAAAGACCATTTATAAAACTTACATTTAAGGGTTTTTTTAAAAAAATGCTTTGGGGCATTTTCTGTCAACTGTATTTAGGCCATGAAGCTCATGCGACTGACAGACAGAGCCAAGTGATAGCATACGGGCCTGCCTAAATCTCCAGGACTGGACCTGGCAACCCGGTATGCAAGCGCACAGACTGCTTTCTAGCCGCACGCCTGCCTCAAACGCTACTGGGCAGTCGCGGCGCGACTCATTTGAAACTGACACAGCTGCTCTTGCCAGCCCGGGCAACCAGCTACTAGGAACCAGATGCAAAGGGCTGTCTCTTGTGAACCTGAGAGGAGCCATGTTCCTGTACATCTCTGTTTTAGCAGCCATTTCGCAGAGAGCTGACAGCCACGTACCCAATGCGAGCTGCTCCCCCTCCCAACTTCCTCCGTTGCTCAATGAGTCGTTAGCAGTAATCCTGATATCCAGATGAGTCATCCCTCCTGTCCAGCTGCAGAGACCCCAGGACATTTGCACAGATCGCACCTATTGTTCCGGAATGTAAATCCCATCAGCAGAAAGATTCTTGACCATCTCGGGTTGTGAAAGCCATTGGAATTATAATAGATTTCCAAATTCTCACTACCCTGCCCCGGTAGACACAGCTTAATCCTTTTGTCCACCTTTTTGCCACCTGGGAACCTGGGAGGGGTCAAACCCCCTCTTCCCGCCCCCAGAAAACAGTATAATTAGGATACCCCTGGCCCATTCATAGCACCTTAGGTCTTTCCTGGCACCTTTGCCGTTACTCTGTTGGTTTGGTTTCGCGAGCCTTACCACGCTCCCTCCCGCCTTGCTGGTCAAGCCCACGGGAACCCCTACCCCCATCTCGGTCTTTCTTTTCAATCTGTTTATAGTCTGCGTGAGTTGGACAACACCTCATCTAGATAAGGTAAATATATTGGGTCTACGATATCCTGCCAAATTGGCAAATTTCCCTGTACTACTGCCTTTAATTTACTAGCTTCTTGTATGCTTGTGATGCACCATTTGAATGCCTGAATACATAAACACTGTTTAATTTGGAACTCCTAGCCTCTGTCTTTATTCAAACGTCTCATTAAACGGATTCTGGTATAGTTGAGTGCGATACCGCTCTAAAAATACATAGTTGCCGATTGCTCAGCTAATTTCCCCATATAAAGGAGCAATTCGGCTAACACAAGCCTCCATTAAAATTGGACTTGCAAACAAGAGTGATGTCGAGGTCTTAACTGTCCAGTGGGACTGTTGTGCCCCAGGTGTTTGCAGCTCTTGCAGTCAGGGATGGAACCATCTCCCCTCACTAGGAGCAACTATGACAGTTTAGGGAAGCTCGAACCGGTTTGGATTTGCCAGTTGCAAACAGAGACCTGATTTTGGGGTGATCTGTTCAATCTGCTTGTGGGTTCTTGGCAGGTTGTTTCACTGTCTTCTTTCCTAGACATGCAGTCCAGTACCTTTGGCTTTTCGTGCATGCACGGTCTCACACAGCCAAACTATCCCCCCATCCTTGCTGCACAACTGCTCCATACAGTAGGCAACTATTTAAATAGGCAATTAATTCTGTTACAAATTATATTAATCAGTCATCAATAAATGCTGTGTTTCAGTAAAATCCTACCCTTCCAGTGTTTGTATAAGTAGTCCTTAGAGGCTCCAAAAGCTGCCAATCAGCTTGAATTGGCAGCATCTTTGCACATGTGCAGTTTTGTGGAAACACAATACAAATTGGTTTGGCAGGCATTGGCTGCTGCTCAGCATGAACCAACTGTGAGGGTTCCCAACCTTCCTGTGCAAATTCCATAGAATCACTTGCTCAGACTGTCATGCAGAAACAAGGAACTTTATTGGAAGCTTCAGGTAGTACAGGCCTTACACTGGTAAAGTTGCAAGTGAACACAGTTTCACAAAGACAGAATTATAACCCCTACAGGGAAGCAGATGTCAAACGTATGTTATGGGAATCTACGAGATAATTGTGCATGGTACAAAACATCAAAGAACTCAGAGCTTGTTAGTACTATCTACCCACCAAGGCCACAGTGGTGGAAGGGAGTCAGTGAGAGCAAGGGAGGGACGTGGGAAGAGGGAAGAGACATTCCAACCTGGGGCCCGTCAGACGCTGCGCCTGAACCAAGGAAAGTCAAGAGGCCTGGACTGCTTTTACGAGTCCAGGGAGGGGGGGGGAAACATACAAGGCAAAGGCCTACCCAAGGCAAGGCGTACAGACCCTCACATTCTGCCCCCCTTAAGGCCCCCCTCCCCCGAGTCCGGGCGGACGAGGCTTGTCAGGATAGGCAGAGTGAAACTCTCGAACCAGGCGGGGAGCCGCCACATGGGGAGCGGCCACCCACTCATCTTGGGCGGACTCCAGGTGCTTCCAGCGGACCAAATAGAACAGTTTTCCCTTTTTCAGCTTAGAGTCCAACACTTTAGAAACTTCAAGATGCGATTCCCCTCCCACAACTGTAGGAATTTTGGACTTAGGGAGGGGGTGGAACTGAGGGGCAGTGACGTACGGTTTAAGTAGGCTGATGTGGAACACCGGATGCACCCCTAGAAGTAACTTGGGAAGTTCCAACTCTACCGTGACGTCATTGATCACCCGGGTGATGGGGAAAGGACCTACATACTTGTCACTAAGCTTTTTGCAAGGCCGAAGTGACCGTAGGTTCTTTGTGGAAAGGTAAACCTGCCCTCCCACCTTGAGTTCCCACCCCGGGGACCGATGTTTATTGGCCTGGTCTTTGTACTTGCGCTTGGCCCTTTCCAGGTTTTTCTGCAGCCAGGGCCAAGTGGTCTGCACCACCTGTACCCAATCCTGGACCTCCTGCACCCCTTCAAGTTCAGGAGTGATGTTAGGAGAACCAAAGGGCCCAAAGTCCTTTCCATAAACCACGTGAAAAGGACTGAAACCTGTGGAGGAATGGGGGGCATTATTGTAGGCATATTCAGCAAAAGGCAGTAGGTCTACCCAATCGTCCTGGTAGTAATTGACATAACACCTTAGATAGCATTCTACTACAGCATTGACACGTTCGGTCTGACCATCGGTCTGGGGGTGGTAGGCTGAAGAGAGTCCTTGCTCTTCCACCCCCATGACTTTCAGGAAGGCCCTCCAGAATTTGGCTACGAACTGGGCCCCTCTGTCGGAGAGGACCTTCCTCGGGATCGAATGATGCTTCACCACGTGATTAATAAACAGTTTAGCCAACTTCTGGGCCGATGGTAGCCCCGCACAAGGAACAAAATGAACCTGTTTAGAGAATAAGTCTGTTATCACCCACAGTACAGTTTTTCCCCGACTTGAGGGCAAATCCATGATAAAATCCATGGCGATCACTTCCCAGGGCATAGTCGGGGTCTCCAGAGGCTTTAAGAGTCCGGGAGGCTTTCCCATCCGTTTTTTGGCCGTGGCGCAAACAGGGCAGCTGCGCACGTACAATTCCACATCGGCTCTCATACCTGGCCACCAAAATTGACGCCGCAATAAATGCAAAGTCTTTACAAACCCAAAATGCCCCGCAAGTTTGGCCCCGTGAACCAGTCCCAGCACCTCTTTTCGGAGCACTTCGGGGACATAAAGCTTACCCCCCTGCAACCACAAGGAGCCCTGTTGGTCGAGATGTGCGGGGAGAACCTGCTGATCCGCTTCCCTCAGAGAAGCATCTTGGAGCCGCTGTTGAAAAGCCTCCGGGACTCCCTTGAGGGGACGAACATCCTGGCGGTGGGACTGGGACTGGGTGGTCACTGCAAGTCCCGAGACTTCCCCTCTCTGTTCGGGGGTAAACAAGGAATCCACCGGCAGGTCAAAGTCATTGCGGTATTGGGGGAGTCTAGAAAGAGCATCCGCTAACGCATTGTCCTTCCCTGGCACATGTTTCAGGACAAAGCGGAATTTGGCAAAAAACGGTGCCCAACGAATCTGTTTCGCGGTGAGCTTTCTAGCCCCTTTTAAGGCCTCTAGATTCTTGTGATGGCTGCAAACCTCAAAAGGGATCTCTGCCCCTTCCAGAAAATGCCTCCAAATGGTGAGGGCATGTTTAACAGCAGCGGCTTCTTTCTCCCAAATGGCCCAGTTGATTTCGGATTGGGAGAATTTTTTTGAAAAATAGGCACAAGGTTTCAGCTGACCGTTCTCGTCCCGTTGCAAGAGGGGCCCCCCCCATGGCGACGTCAGAGGCATCGACCTGGACCATGAAAGGTTTTTCACAATCAGGGTGCGCAAGAACGGGTTCGGACGAGAAAAGCAGCTTGAGCATATCGAAAGCCTGCTGGCAGTCCGAAGTCCATTGCAACCGAGCAGAGGGCAAGGCGGCTCCCGCCCCTTTCCCTTTTGTGCGCAGGAGCGAAGTGAGAGGGAGCGCTACCTGGGCAAAATTAGGGATGAAGTTTCGGTAAAAGTTAGCAAAGCCCAAAAACTGCTGTAAATGTCTGCGCGTGGTGGGGGGGTCCCACTCCATTACCGCCCGAACCTTCTCGGGATCCATCTCTAAGCCTTGATGGGAAATCACATACCCCAGGAAAGTGATGGAGGGTTGATGGAAATCACATTTAGAAACCTTAGCAAACAGTTTGTGCTCGCGCAGCCGCTGCAGCACCTCGCGTACCAGTTGTACGTGCTCCTCCATGGTTTTCGTGTAAATGAGGATATCGTCCAAGAAAACCACCACCCCGCGGAACAACAAATCATGAAGCACTTCATTAATTAATTGCATGAACACACTCGGAGCCCCCGAAAGTCCGAACGGCATCACTAAATACTCAAACATTCCAAAACAACTGGAGAAGGCAGTCTTTGGTTCGTCCCCTTCTCGTATGCGGACTCGGTGGTAAGCCTCCACCAAATCCAATTTGGTGAAGATTCAGCCCTCTTTCAATTGTGCGAGAAGGTCTGGAATGAGAGGGAGGGAGTATGCATTAGACTGAGTGACAGCATTCAGTCTACGGAAATCAATACACAGTCTTAAGTCCCCCGTCTTTTTCTTGACAAAGAAGGCGGGGGCTGAGTATGGAGCCTTAGACGGGCGGATAAAGCCCCGTGCCAAATTGGTGTCCAAATAGTCTCGCAACACCGCCTTTTCATTAGGACTCATGGGGTAGACCTTCCCCTTGGACAATTTGCCATCCCCCACTATCTCGATAGCACAGTCTGTTTCCCGGTGGGGGGGCAGTTCGTCGCATTCCCGCACGTCAAACACATCGGCAAACTGGGAATACTCTTTGGGAAGCTGGGGCAGTGGAAGCCCGATAGAAGGGGCCCCTACGAGAGCGGCTGCGGGAGTGTGCAGTACTCGGTCTTTATCATGAAGTTCACATGGGTTGCGGGGAAAGGTGAGCGTCCGCTCAACCCAGTCTATGGAGGGATTATGCCCCAGCAACCAATTCATTCCTAATACAATGGGTGCGGTGATGGGGGCAATGGTAAAAAAAAGTCGTTCCCAATGCTCCCCTATAGCCATGACGACCGCGGCGGTGCGGTGAGTTACAGGTCCTTTTTTAAAGTCACTGCCATCCATCTGGGAAAAACGGATGGGTTCAGGTAGCCGCTTTCGCTTAACGCGCAATTGTCGGGCAGTCTCCTCGCTTATCAGGGTGCGGGCACAACCCGAGTCAACTAGGGCCGTAAATTCTAATGTGGGCCCCCCTTTAGGCAGTGAGAGATTGACTTTTACATACACATTGTCTTTCTGAGCGCTTACCATCAGTGGAGCTCCTTGCACAACATTCGGAGCGGTCTGCTGAGGAGCCCCCTTTACAGCAGACCGACGGCGTTTTTTGCCGGCACGTCCCAGTCTTCCTCCTCGCTGGAGGAAGCAGCTGCGGCATTTGTAATCCGTGACTCCGATGAGTCAAAGGCTTCATTTGTAATCCGTGGCCCCGATGGGCCGGAAGAGCCCGAGGCTTCGACCTCGGCGCGTGCATGCAAGGCCGAGGGTGTGCTCCGTCGGCTCGGTGCGCCGCTCCGGCGGCGTGGTTGTCCCTCGGGAGGGGGCTTCTCAGGTTCGGTCGTTGCCGGACGAGACGGTCCTGGACGTCCGGGTCGTGAAGGGCATTGAGAAGCAAAGTGTCCTTTCCCCCCGCAAACGAGACAGACCCCACTCTCAAAGCGTTTGCGGCGTTCGGTCACGGAGGGTCCTCCCCCCGAGGGGGGACGAGAGTCCTTCGGACCGCCGGGCCTGTCTCCACGGGTCTTGGTCTCCCGTCCGGTGCGTTGTCGGGACAGGAGCAGCAGTTGCTTTCGGTTTTCGATGTCAGCGGCGTGACGAACCCACCCTTCAACATCGGGAGGGTTACCTTGCATGAAAGCCCAGTGTTGCAATTCCGGGTTCAAACCTTCGCGGAAACACTGCACCCTGGTAGCTTCACTCCAGTCCAAAATGCGACTCGAGAGCGACTGAAATTCGCTTGCATACTGCGGGACAGATTTAGTCCCTTGGCGCAGTTGTTGCAAGGCAGTTTTTGCTCGCTCACCCAAATGCGGGTCCTCGAAACGGTGTCGAAGGGCGATCATGAAGTCATCGAGACTTCGCAAGACTGGGGAGCGGAGCTCATACTGCTGTACCATCCAGGCGGCCGCCTCACCTAGTAGGAGGGATGCTACGTATTGGACCCGGGATTCTTCCGAGTTAAAAGTCCGGGCCTGTTCGCGCATAAAAATGTCCACTTGCACCATAAAAAACGTCAGCTGGTCACTCGACCCGTCGTACGTGATCTTCAGATCTCGGCGGGCCGGTGGAGCGGGACGGATGGGAGGTGCGGGGGCCACGGGTGGGCCTGGCTGTTGCCCTCCGTCCAGCGGAGCCACGGGTGGAGTCTGAACCTTCAGGTCATCCATGGCTTGGGCTATGTCCAGCATCACTGGGTTCATGGCATCCATCCGGTCCAGTAACTCCTGGCGCTCTTTCTGCCAGCGCTGCCGCTCCTCATCCATCTGGTGAAGCAGCAGGGCTTCCTTTCGGGCGGGATCGTCCTCGAACCCCAACCCGTGAACCACAGTCCGTCTTGACTGCGCGTCGCTCTGCGGGAGCGACCAATGCCGGGGAGATTCCAGCCAGGTCTCCAAGCGGGTGGGCTTGGGCTTTGCACCCAAACCTGATCCTGAGTCAGCTCCACTGGGCGTCTTCCCAGTCAACTTCCCATCCGATGGGCCCAGGTCGGGCTGTTTGGGCACAGCGTCGTCCTTCTTGTCGTCGTCGTCCCCGTTGCCTGCCATAGCTGTCCAAGAACGGTACAGGAGCAGGACAACGAGGCAAAGGACTTGCAACTTAATGTGAGGGTTCCCAACCTTCCTGTGCAAATTCCATAAAATCACTTGCTCAGACTGTCATGCAGAAACAAGGAACTTTATTGGAAGCTTCAGGTAGTACAGGCCTTACACTGGTAAAGTTGCAAGTGAACACAGTTTCACAAAGACAGAATTATAACCCCTACAGGGAAGCAGATGTCAAACGTATGTTATGGGAATCTACGAGATAATTGTGCATGGTACAAAACATCAAAGAACTCAGAGCTTGTTAGTACTATCTACCCACCAAGGCCACAGTGGTGGAAGGGAGTCAGTGAGAGCAAGGGAGGGACGTGGGAAGAGGGAAGAGACATTCCAACCTGGGGCCCGTCAGACGCTGCGCCTGAACCAAGGAAAGTCAAGAGGCCTGGACTGCTTTTACGAGTCCAGGGAGGGGGGGGGAAACGTACAAGGCAAAGGCCTACCCAAGGCAAGGCGTACAGACCCTCACACCAACCAGACCAAATGATCGGTTCACATCTCACGGTTAAAAGGAGTGCTTTGATTGTGGGATCCTGCATGGCGGGGGGAGGGTTGGGGTCACTGGGGATGTGGGGGGAGGTAGTTGTTAATTTCCTGCATTGTGCAGGGGGTTGGACTAGATGACCCTGGTGGTCCCTTCCAACTCTATGATTCTATGATTCTGCTGGTCCCAGGGCAGACCCCTGTGGCACCCCACTGGTCACTCCTCTCCAGGATGTTGTGCCATTAATGAGGACCCTTTGGGTTCGTTTGGTCAACCAATTATCAATCCACCAAACAGTAGCAGTGTCCATCCCACATTTTATTAGCTTTGTTTCAAGAAGTTCATGGGGGACTTTATCAAAGGCTTTACTGAAATCAAGGTACACTACATCTACAGCATTCCCTTCATCTACTATACCTGTCACTCTTTCAAAAAAATATATGAGATTAGTTTGGCATGACCTGTTTTTGAGAAACCCATGTTGACTGTCAGTGAGAACGGAATTTCTTTCTAAGTGCTTACAGACCGTTTGTTTAATTATCTGCTCTAGTATTTTGCCTGGTATTGATGTCAGGCTGACTGGGCGATAATTGTTTGGGATTTCTTTTCCCCCCTTTTTAAAGATGGGGACCACATTTGCCCTCCTCCAGTCTGCTGGAAGTGAGGCTTCCAGAACTGCACATAATACTCCAGGTGCGGCCTGACCAATGCAGTGTACAGCGGGACTACAACATCTTGCGATTTGGATTGCGCAAAAAAAAAAAAATTCAGTAAATTGCGGGTTTGGGTTTATTGGGCCCGATTTTTTCAGTAAACCTGAAATAAGCCAAATACCCATAACAGTAAATATTGGTATTCGGCTTATTTACGGGTTTACCCAAAAACTCCGGGCCCATTATAGTCTATGGAAAACATTTCCGAAGCTCCAGTGGGGGCGTTTTTGGATGTAGAGCTCCCAAACCAGACTTGCTTTTATAATCTTTGGCAAAGCACAGAAAGTTTGAAAATATCAGCCAAAAAACACCTTCTGTAATTGGTGAAAGAACACTGTTCTTCCTTACCTGGGTTCATATTGGCCACTGAGAATTCCTGGGCCTCCTCCCTCCTCCTCTCTAGGTTGTCCTCTGTTGCAATCCAGGTAGATTGCATCAGCTGGCTTTGCAGCAATGTAAAATGCATTGCTTCCATTGGCCACATGGGAAGCTCCAGTGAGCCTTCCTGTTGGCCACTCCAATATGCCTGCTCCCTCCCTCTTGCTGACCTGGAAACCAGCCAGGGGGCAGGAATATGAAGAAAGGAGATAGCTCTCCTTTAACCACAAGGGCCACAAAATGTAGACTCCATATATGTTGAATAGCCGAAACTTGGAAAGCCGAATCTATTCAGCTTTTTTGGGAATTGCCTATTTGGCTTCGGACAGATTCCCATGTTTTGTTATTTGGTCGACCCAAAACCAGAAAATTGCCGAAATGGCTAATTTCAGGTTTATTTTCAGTTTGGGAATACCAATATGCACAACATTAATTTTGATGTTATGCCTCTGTTGATACATCCCAATATCGCATTAGCCTTTTTTGTCACTGCATCACACTGGCTTCTCATATTTAACTTACAGTCCATCCATACCCAAGATCTTGTTCACACACACTGCTACCTAGAAGTGTATCCCCCATCCAATATGCATGTTCCTCATTTTTGTTACCCAGATTTGCACTTGTCCTTGTTTAATTGTATCTTGTTCACATCCACCCACTTTTCCAGTGTACTTATATCTTGTTGAATTCTAACTCTCTCTTCTGAGGTATTCACAGCTCCTCCCAAATTGGGTTCATCTGCAAATTTATTGAGTAGTCCCACCACCCCCTCATCCAGATCATTTATAAAAAATATTGAAAAGTACTGGGGCCAGCATCAAGCCCTGTGGCACTCCACTTGACACCTCCCTCCATTCAGATGAAATGGCATTGACAATTCCTGTTTGAATGCAGTTCTCTGTCAGGCCTGTATCTCAGTTGATGTTTACTTTCGCTTTCCCGCCGACCAGACTCAAGGACTGTTATGCCTACTGAACACTGTTTGAAGCTCTGGGAACACAGCTTTGTTTTTGATATGTAATCTCTCGCGTTTTCAGTGCTTTTATATTACCAAGTTCAAGCCAACCAGCCTCATAGCTGTCACCCTTCCTATTATGCTCTGTTAATCTATTTGACCAGTAAAGACCAGCTTCTTTGGACCTGATTGTCTATGATGTGGTTTCTGGTTCTTTTGGACCAAGGGCTTACATTGTGACAGCTATACCTTCTTTCCTCTGTCAAGCTGGAGCCCTGGAGGGTTCGCCTGCCACTCGGATGGGAACGAGGAGAGCGCTCTCCGAGTGATTCGACAGGGGCTGGTGCCCCATGTGGTTCGCCCCAAACCCACCAGTTGTGATCCCCGGGTTGCGGGTTTCTGGACGAACCCTGGAAGACGATCCCAATCTCGTACGGGATGTTGTAGCTGAGCTGAGCAGGACTAGCATGGAAGTTAGTCGCCTAAATGGATTAATACAGACCCAGTGGCGTTCTCTAGTGACTTCTCCTTGGATGTCTGACGTTGAGGATGTCAACACCCGTTTAGACTTCCAAGCCCTTGATTGGTTGGTGGATGATGCCCAACTGGCGGTGGAGGATTTACAAATACTAACCGGTTTGTTGGATAAACTTATTGCTCGTGAGACTCACTCAACAGGAGCCATGGCAGGAGCCACGCCGGCAAGTTTTTCTTTGGTGCCGAATGCAGCTGACTGTCAAGCAGAAGCGAAACGGATCGCTATCCAAACAGCGCTTCTATTTGTGGAACTAACGAAGGATACCACAGTAGCCACTCTATCACAATTGTTGTCCCCAACTTTCGGGGCTGATGCACCTGCGCTAGCGGTCCAGATTCAACCGCTGTTGGGCGGGGAGTCCGAACCGCTCCTCGGCCTCTTGGAAAAGGAACTTCTACCGCTTGTGACCGCAGCTGCTGCCCTGAAACTCGAGGCCGCCCAAGCTCTCGAGACCACCCAAGCGGATAGAGAAGCTGCTGTGGTGGCAGAGGCGGCGGCCAAAGCTCAGGCCGCACGGGAAAAGGAGCAACAGTGGGCTGCGGAACGGGCACGGGTGGGTGTGCGCCCCAAAGACCCCGGTCGAACCGGCTCTTCGTGGGGGCCAACGTTTTCCCCAGCTTTTGCCCCGTCCCGCACCGGCCAACGCGCGCGGTGCCTCGCAGAACGGCTTCGGGGATCCGACGATTCTGACGAGGAGGACTTGTATGGGGACGGCTCCCAATGGGCTACGGGCTTCCGAGCCAGCCGGGCACATCGTACAGGTGGACCTGAGGAAGAGGTGCACTTATTGCGGGCTCAAAACCGGGAGTTATATGATCATGTAGACCATCTGCAGGATCAAATGGAACGTTTGTTCCAGGAAAACGAGCGCTTACAGCGGGCGCTGATGACTCCGGCGCAGCCCATTCTTCCTGGGCCCGCCGCACCGGTTCACCCACCAGGTCAGCCGGTTGTGTCAGCTCACCCAGCTCAACCACCAGCTAATCTCCCCGTTCAGGCACAGGTCCCCAGAGCGCCAGTCGCACCAGCTCCCGGGGCACCCGTACTGCCAAGACAACCCATACCCGGCCCATGGAAGCAACCCCGGTTGAAAACGACCTATGATGGCTCGCTCGAGACTCTACCCTGTTTCCTACATCAAGTGGACAGTTACATGCGAGAACAAGGACAATTCTTTCCCACAGAGGATAGCCGGGTTCATTTCGTAGCCTCTCTATTGACGGGGAAAGCAGCTGACTGGATGGTCCTCCAATTTGACACTCGGTCCCGTTGTATCCGCTCCCTCAACAATTTTATGACTGCCTTGCGGAGACGGTTTGAGGACCCCTTTATGGGAGAACGAGCCAAAGCAGAACTTCTACAACTCAGGCAGGGCTCTTCTCCAGTCCGAGAGTTTGCAGATGAATTCCAGAGACTGGCCAGTAGAATAGTGGACTGGCCGGAGGCCACCCTAATCCACTACTTCAGGGAAGCCCTGACATTTTGAACTGGTCATATATGTGGGGCAATCCTGACACCCTCGAAGATTGGATTTTACTGGCTGAAGAGGTTGAAAGCCGCCGGCGTTTCATTTCCCTGGTCCGGCAATGAAACAAGGATAAGAACGCCCAGAAACCCCCGTCAAAAGCACCACTCCCCAGCCTGCGGAAACCAGCGCGACCGCCTCAGGATCACGAAACAAGGTTCCAGAGGGGGGCTTGCCTCGTTTGTGGGGAATTGGGCCACTTTGCAGCGGCTTGTCCTCAACGCCCGGAGACCACTTGCCCCAGCATGCCACCCCGAGCTCGAGGCAGACCTCAAAGCAAAGGCACCGCGGCTACCCGCAGCGCAGCACCGGGACGACCCACACCCTCTGCACTTCACGTTGAGGAATTGGCTAACCTTTCTGCACCAAGTGACCCCGCAGGGTCCCAGATTACAAGTGCCCCAATGGGGGACAACTCTCCTTCTTCTGACGAGGATAACCAATGGAATGCTCCAGCTTTAAACCTGGAAACCCCTCTTGATCTGTCAAAAAACGAATACGGTCTGTGGTGAGTGGAGCGTCTCCACAGACCCCTGCAGAATCTTCTGCTAAACCCAAAGCTCCCGTCAAGGTGAGTGAAGTAGAAACCACTGTTTATGTGGACGCAGTGTTGCAACACTATAAAGGGGGTCCCCAACTGCCTGTCAAGACACTTATTGACTCTGGCTGCGGCCGCACTTTAATCAGTGAAGCCACATTTGCAGCCCTCAAAGTCAAGTCCGAGGCTTTACCAGCTCCCGTCCAATTTGCCCAAATAGATGGGAGCCACTTCAAGGGGGGACCAGTCGATCATCGCACATGGGGAGTAGCGATGGGTATTGGTTCTCATTGGGAACAAATAGACTTTACCATAGCCCCCATCCGGTTCGAAGTTGTCCTAGGGATTAATTGGCTTAAAGGACATAGTCCCTGCATAGACTGGGAAACTGACACTATTACCTTTGCCAATCCCAAGTGCGAACAGCACCGACAGGGAGTTGCGGTGGCGCCTCCACCCGCTCCGGCTTTAACCTCCGATGCCGCATCGCCACCGCATTTGCCCGAAGCATACAGAGACTTTGCAGATGTCTTTGATGTTAAAGAATGTGATGCCTTGCCCCCCCACTGTACCACTGACTGTGCAATTGAGGTGGTAAAAGATTGCACACTAACTAAGAGCAAGATTTACCCCATGAGCGTTTCCGAACGCGCTGTGTTACGTAACTTTTTGGATAAAAATCTTGCTCGAGGGTTCATTTGGCAATCGAACGCTCCCAACTCAGCCCCAGCGTTCTTTGTCTGGAAAAAGGAGGGTGACCTGCGTTTATGCATTGACTTCCGAAAGCTTAATGCAGTTACCCAAGCCAACGCCATACCGTTGATTTCAGATATTATGGGGCAATTACAGGAGGGTCGCATTTTCTCCAAATTGGACTTAGTGGAAGCTTATTATCGCGTCCGTATCCGCGAGGGAGACGAACCCCTCACCGCCTTCTCTAGCTGTTTTGGAATGTATGAATTTCTTGTGATGCCTTTCGGATTAAAAGGGGCCCTGGGGGTCTTCATGCAACTCATTAAAGAAATCCTCCATGACTTGCTGTACCGCGGCGTGGTAGTTTATCTGGATGATATTCTTATTTATTCAAAAACCTTGGAGGAACATGTTGCTCTGGTCAAAGAAGTTTTACAACGACTGCGTAACCACCAGCTCTATGCAAAACTGTCTAAATGCGAATTTCACCAAGAGCAGATAACTTTCTTGGGGTACATAATCTCTCATCGTGGCCTTAGTATGGACCCCGCTGAAGTCCAATCGGTACTTGACTGGACTCCACCCTCCACCCGCAAGAAAGTACAGCAATTTCCAGGCCATGCTAATTTCTACCATGGTTTCATTCCCAACTTCGCTCAAGTGGCTGTGAGGGTTCCTGACCTCTCTGTGCAAACTCCATAAAATCACTTGCTCAGACAGTCATGCAGAAACAAGAAACTTTAATAGGAAGCTTCAGATGATACAGGCCGCACACTGATAAAGTTGCAAGTGAATACGGATTCACAAAGACAGAATTATAACCCCTACAGGGAAGCAGATGTCAAACGTATGTTATGGGAATCTACTCAGAGCTTGTTAGTACTATCTACCCACCAAGGCCACAGTGGTGTAAGGGAGTCAGTGAGAGCAAGGGAGGGACGTGGGAAGAGGGAATGGACATTCCAACCTGGGGCCCGTCAGACGCTGCGCCTGAACCAAGGAAAGTCAAGAGGCCTGAACTGCTTTTACGAGTTCAGGGGGGGGGAAGCATACAAGACAAAGGCCTACCCAAGGCAAGGCATACAGACCCTCACATTCTGCCCCCCTTAAGGCCCCCCTCCCCCGAGTCCGGGCGGACAAGGCTTGTCAGGATAGGCAGAGTGAAACTCTCGAACCAGACGGGGAGCCGCCACATGGGGAGCGGCCACCCACTCATCCTGGGCGGATCCCAGGTGCTTCCAGCGGACCAAATAGAACAGTTTTCCCTTTTTCAGTTTAGAGTCCAACACTTTAGAAACTTCAAGATGCGATTCCCCTCCCACAACTGTAGGAACTTCAGACTTGGGGAGGGGGTGGAACTGAGGGGCAGCGACGTACGGTTTAAGTAGGCTGATATGGAACACCGGATGCACCCCTCGAAGAGATTTGGGAAGTTCCAACTCTACCGTGACGTCATTGATCACCCGGGTGATAGGGAAAGGACCTACATACTTGTCACTAAGCTTTTTGCAAGGCCGAAGTGACCGTAGGTTCTTTGTGGAGAGGTAAACCTGCCCTCCCACCTTGAGTTCCCACCCCGGAGACCGATGTTTATCGGCCTGGTCTTTGTACTTGCGCTTGGCCCTTTCCAGGTTCTTTTGCAGCCAGGGCCAAGTGGTCTGCACTACTTGTACCCAATCCTGAATCTCCTGCACCCCCTCAAGTTCAGGAGTGATGTTAGGAGAACCAAAGGGCCCAAAGTCCTTTCCATAAACCACGTGAAAAGGACTGAAACCTGTGGAGGAATGGGGGGCATTATTGTAGGCATATTCAGCAAAAGGCAGTAGGTCTACCCAATCGTCATGGTGGTAATTGACATAACACCGTAGATAGCATTCTACTACAGCATTGACACGTTCGATCTGACCATCGGTCTGGGGGTGGTAGGCTGAAGAGAGTCCTTGTTCTTCCACCCCCATGACTTTTAGGAAGGCCCTCCAGAATTTGGCTACGAACTGAGCCCCTCTGTCGGAGAGGACCTTCCTCGGAATCGAATGATGCTTCACCACGTGATTAATAAACAATTTAGCCAACTTCTGGGCCGATGGTAGTCCCGCACAAGGAACAAAATGAACCTGTTTGGAGAATAAGTGTGAGGGCCATGTGTCTCTGACGCCCCTTCCCCATTCCTGCTTCCTCTATCTCTGTTCCTTTGAACTCGTAAAAGCAGTTCACACCTCCCTTGCCTTCCTGGGCCCCGGCGCCTCATCCGTCTTTCCCAGGTGCCGCTCTTGCCCTCCCCTGCTGCGCTTCCTGCATGCACTCCCTCGGGCCGAATATGGCCTTGGGGATCTGATAGTCCTAACAGTCTCTCTGGGACCTGTTTGATGTTTTGTATTGCACCAATCTATCTTGTAACTTCCCACGACAAAAGAGACTTGTAGTAGATATATACTGTAACCCTGATAAGCCAGCTCACTTGCAACTTCAAACCCGTGTCTGTCTGGTACTATTTGAAGTCTTCAATAAATCCTTTGTTTGTGCATCCAAGTCTGAGCAAGTGATTTTGCGAAGTTAGCACAGCTAGGTTGAGACTCTCACATTAAGTTGCAAGTCTCTGCCTTTTCGTTCTGCATCTGTACCTTAAGGGACAGTAATGCCAGGCGAGGAGGATACCTCAACTCCCCCGGGTTCACCGGACAAACCCGAGGTTCCGGAGAAACCGGACCCTAAGGAAGAGGGTGCCAGGCGGAAGGTACCCGGTGCCCCCCCCCGGGACCGGGCTTGGGGACGAAACCCAAGAACACCTTCAACTCCTGGCTGGACTCTCCTAAGGGCTGGTCGCTTTCCCGGACCGAGGCGAAGCACCGCCGCTTGAGGTTGTCCGGTACGGGACTCGAGGACGACCCCGCGCGTAGGGAAGTCCTGATGGACGAGGAACGGAGGCAATGGCAGGAGGAACGCCAAACCATGCTGGAGCGGATGGATGCCATGCAGGCCGTGATGGGTGAGATGGCTGCCGCCATGGACGCACTGAAGGTACAGCCTCCCCCCGGTAACCCCCCGGATGGAACGCCGGTGGCTCCCCCCGTTCCTCCCAGCGCTCCGGCCCGCCGTGACCTGAAGATCACGTATGATGGGTCGGGGGATCAGCTAACCTTCTTTATGGTCCAAGTGGATATTTTTATGCCGGAACAGGCCCGGACCTTTACCTCGGAAGAGTCCCAGGTCCAGTATGTGGCCTCCCTCCTACAAGGCGAAGCGGCCGCGTGGATGGTGTTACAGTACGAGCTCCGCTCCCCTGTGCTGCGGAACCTGGACGAGTTTATGATTGCGCTCCGCAACAGGTTCGAGGACCCGAACCTGGGGGAGCGGGCCAAGGCCACTCTGATGCAACTGCGCCAAGGGACTAAGTCGGTGGCGCAGTATGCGAGTGAATTCCAGTCTCTGTCGAGCAGAATTCTGGATTAGAGCGAGGCTACCCGGGTGCAGTGCTTCAGGGAAGGACTAAACCCGGACCTGCAACATTGGGCCTTCATGCAAGGTAACCCCCCGGACGTCGAGGGCTGGGTGCGCCACGCCGCCGACATCGAAAATCGGAACCAGCTTCTGACCTTGTCCAAACAGCTCACCGGCCGCGACTTCAAGCCGAGAGGAGACAGACCAGGCGGTACCAAAGACTCCCGCACCCCGGGCGGCGGCGGCCCCTCAACGGCCGAACGCCGCAAATGCTTCGAAACCGGGGTGTGCTTGGTGTGCGGAGGTAAAGGCCATTTCGCCTCGCAATGCCCGTCCCGCTCCGGACGCCCGGTTCCTCCTCGCCCAACCCCGACCGAACCGGAGAAGACCCCGGCGGAGGGCCAACCTCGACGCCGAAGCAGTGCTCCCAGACGCCGGAGCGCACCCACCGCGCTGCACGCGAGCGCCCAAGAGGGAGCCTCCACCTCCACTGGTCCATCGGGACCCCGGATTACAAATGCAGCTTTTGACTCCGCCGAGTCACGGATTACAACTACCCCGTCTCCTTCTTCCAGCGAGGAGGAAGAGTGGGAGATGCCGGCAAAAAACGCCATCGGTCTGCTGTAAGAGGGGCTCCTCAGCAGACCGTGCCTATCGTTGTGCAAGGAGCTCCACCGATGATAAGCGCCCAAGAGGATAATGTGTACGTCCGGGTCCACCTGTCTTTACCCAAAGGGGGGCCAGTATTTGAATTTCCCGCACTAGTTGACTCAGGGTGTGCCCGTACCTTGATTAGTGAGGAGACTGCCAAGAAATTACGGGTCCGACACAAACGGCTCCCGGGTCCCCTCTGTTTTTCTCAAATGGACGGTAGTGACTTTAAAAAGGGGCCCGTCACTCACTGTACCACTGCGGTGGTCATGGCGGTGGGAGAACATTGGGAACGACTGTACTTTACCATCGCCCCCATAGTTGCCCCCGTAGTTTTGGGGATGAATTGGTTACAGGGACACAACCCCACTATTGACTGGGTCAAGCGGACCCTCACCTTCCCCGAGGACCCCTGCGCCATGCACAACAAGGACCAAGTGCTTTGCGCCCCGGCCACCGCATTGGTGGGGTCCCCCGAGCCCATCCCCGCTACACCCCATCTACCCTCAGAGTACTCCCAGTTCGCGGACGTGTTTGATGTGAGGGAATGTGATGAGCTGCCCCCACACCGAGAAACCGATTGCGCGATCGAGATCGTGGGAGAGGGCAAGTTGTCCAAGGGGAAGGTTTACCCCATGAGTCCTAATGAAAAGACGGTGTTGTGAGACTATTTGGACACTAACCTAGCAAGGGGCTTCATACGTCCCTCTAAGGCTCCGTACTCCGCCCCCACCTTTTTTGTCAAAAAGAAAACAGGGGACTTGAGACTGTGTATTGACTTTCGTAGACTGAATGCTGTCACTCAGTCTAACGCTTACCCCCTCCCTCTCATTCCAGACCTTCTAGCACAATTGAAGGAAGGCCGAATATTCACCAAACTGGATTTGGTGGAAGCCTATCACCGCATCCGCATTAAGGAGGGGGATGAATCCAAGACGGCCTTTTCAAGTTGTTTTGGCATGTTTGAATATTTAGTGATGCCGTTCGGACTTTCTGGGGCTCCGAGTGTTTTCATGCAATTAATCAATGAAGTGTTACATGATTTGTTATTTCGGGGGGTGGTGGTATTCCTGGATGATATTCTCATTTATTCTGAAACCATGGACGAGCACGTCCGCCTTGTGCGTGAAGTCCTCCAACGTCTGCGGGACCATAAATTGTATGCTAAGGTGTCCAAATGTGAATTCCACCAACCTTCCATTACTTTCCTGGGGTATGTGATTTCCCACCAGGGGCTGGAGATGGATCCCGGTAAGGTTCAGGCAGTGCGGGATTGGGAACCCCCCACCACACGCCGACAATTACAACAGTTTTTGGGGTTTGCCAACTTCTACCGCAACTTCATACCTAATTTCGCGCAGGTGGCTCTTCCCCTCACTTCCCTCTTTCGCACCAAGGGGAAGGGAGCTAACGCCGCGCTACCCTCAGCCAAGTTGCAGTGGTCCCCCCCCCTGCCAGCAGGCTTTCGATGAGCTAAAATTGCTCTTTTCGTCCGAACCCGTGTTAGCCCACCCGGACTGCTCTAAGCCCTTTGTGGTTCAAGTGGACGCCTCGGACGTGGCCATGGGAGGGGCACTCCTGCAGAGGGACAGCAGTGGGGATTTGAGACCGTGCGCCTACTTCTCCAAGAAATTTTCTCAGTCTGAAATCAATTGGGCTATCTGGGAGAAGGAGGCGGCGGCAGTAAAACATGCCCTCACCATCTGGAGGCATTTTCTCGAAGGGGCGGAATTTCCGTTTGAAGTGTGTACCGATCACAAAAATTTGGAGGCTCTCAAGGGGGCTAGAAAGCTCAACGCCAAACAGATTCGGTGGGCTCAATTCTTCGCCAAGTTTCGTTTCACCCTAAAGCACGTCCCCGGGTGTCAGGCTGCTATCTCGGTTTCGTTATTGCCTCTGTCTCTGTGCTGTATTGTCTGCCCCCCAAGGTCGCATACCTAGGCCTGGGAACTCAGCTCCTGGGAAACTGTATTCATGCGTGTAATCTCCCGCCTTTCCTGCCTTATAATATCTCCCAGCTAGTGAGCCTCTCATAGGTGTCATTTTATTCGTTTGCACTGTATGCCTATTTGATCAGTAAAAGCCATCTGTTTGGACTCTATATGACTTTGTGGTGATTTCTGGTTCTGTGGGCCAAGGGCTGACATTATGACAGCTATCCCTCATCTTCACCGTTCTCCTAGCCAGGCTGGAGCCCAGGGGGGTTCGCCTGCCACTTGGATGGGAGCTGTGCAGCTCTCCAGGTGATCTACTACCCTGGAGCCCTTCTCAGAGGACCCTACTCTGTTACAAGACTTAATCGCTGAACTTTTCCGGACGACCCGAGAGGTTTGCCGCTTGAGGGGACTGGTACAGGCGCAGTGGCAATCTCTTACAGGACGTCTCTGGATGTTAACATCGGAGGATACTGATGCTCGTTTAGATCTTCAGGACTTGGATCAATTACTGGACGATGCCCGATTGGCGACTGAGGATTTACAAATATTAACTGGACTTTTGGATAATCTTATTTCTCGACAAACTCTTTCTACCATGGCGGGAGCCCCGCCGGAGGGTTTTTCCCTGATCCCGGATGCGGCCAGCTGCCAGGCTGAGGCCAAGCGAGTCGCTATTAGCACCGCTCTTCTCCTTGTGGAATGTACAAAGGACACCCCGGTAGCCACCTTGGCTCAAGTTTTGACCCCGACGTTTGGAGCCGAGGCATCCGCACTGGCGGTTCGAGTACAACCTCTGCTGGGCGGGGAACCTGACCCCATACTCTTGCTCCTCGAGACAGAACTTTTGCCGCGCATTACGGCAGAGACTGCCCTAAGACTTGAGAACGCCAAAGTTCTTGCGGATCAGCAAGCCGCCGAAGCGGCTAGGGTCGCAAGAGAGAGAGAGGCGGCGGAAGCAGCCAGGGCGGCTGCAGCAAGGATTAGGAATCAGGCGAACGTGGACACGCGCCCCAAGGACTATGTACTGGGACTATCAGGTCTAACTTTTTCCCCGGCGTTTGTCCCGTCGCGTGCGACCCAACGCGCACGCCGTTTGGCTGACCGACGTCGAGACTCAGATGAGTCTGAAGACGAGGATTTATATGGGGATAGCTCTCAATGGGCCACGAGCTTCCGAACCAGTAAGCCTCATCTTACTGGTGGCCCAAGTGAGGAGGTTCATCTTTTACGAGCCCAGAATCGGGAGCTCTCCGACCGTGTTGATCAACTCCAGGAAGTAATGGAACTTATGCTTCAAGAGAACAGGCAATTACAACAAACCCTGATAGCTCAGAGACAGCCCGTTCCGATACCGGGTCAGGGGGTACCCGTACAACCACCCGCTAATGTGCCTGCTCCACCCTTACCTCCTGGAGCTCCTGTTGCTCCTCCGCCCGGACCACCCGTGCAACCACCTGCTAATGTGCCTGCTCCACCCTTGCCTCCTGGAGCTCCTGTTGCTCCTCCGCCCGGACCACCCGTGCAACCGGGTCAACCCGCGCCCGGCCCTTGGAAGCAACTCAAATTGAGGACTACGTATGATGGATCTCTTGAGACTTTGCCTTGTTTCTTGCATCAAGTGGACAGTTATATGCGAGAACAAGGTCAACTTTTCCCCACGGAAGATAGCCGGGTGCGGTACGTAGCTTCCCTCCTGACAGGCAAAGCGGCTGACTGGATGGTCCTCCAGTTTGACACCCGCTCTCGTGCGATTCGTTCCCTCAACAACTTCATGACTGCCCTGAGAAGGAGGTTTGAGGACCCCTTCCTGGGGGAAAGAGCCAAAACGGAACTCTTACAATTAAAACAAGGCTCTGCTACAGTTCGGGAATTTGCCGATGATTTTCAGCGACTGGCAAGTAAAATTGTAGGTTGGCCCGAGACCACCCTAATCCATCATTTCAGGGAAGCCTTGCATCCTGACATTCTGAACTGGTCTTACATGCGGGGCGATCCCGATACCCTCGAAGGCTGGATCCTATTAGCCGAGGAAGTGGAAAGCCGCCGCCGCTTTATTTCTCTCGTCCGTCAAAAGCACAAGGAGAAGGGCACCCAAAAGCCTCAACCCAAGGCACCACTGCTCGTCCCACGAAATCCCCCACGTCCGCTCCAGGAACGTGAAGCCCGATTTCAGAGGGGTGCCTGTCTTACATGCGGAGAAATGGGCCACTTTGCAGCCGTTTGCCCATGCCGCCAGGAATTATTTCGTCCCAGCACGACAACCCGCGCCCGAGGTCCTCCACCACGCAGAGGCACTGCGGCCACCCGCAGCGCAGCTCCGGGAAGGCCCACACCCTCTGCACTCCATGCCGGGGACCCAGCCTCCCTGCCTGCTTCCAACGACCCCGCCGGGTCTCGGATTACAAGTGCCCCATTGGGGGACAGCTTTCCCTCTTCGGATGAGGAAAACCCTTGGATTTCTCCAGCCTTAAACCTGGAATCTCCCCTCGACTTGTCAAAAAACGGCTCCGGTCTGTGGTGAATGGAGCATCTCCACAGACCTCTCAGGATCTTCCTATCAAACCGAATGCTCCTACCAAAATCAAAGAAGTGGACTCCACCGTCTACGTGGATGCAGTTTTACAACAACTTAACGGAGGTCCACAAATCCCCGTCAAAGCACTAATTGACTCCGGTTGCTGTCGCACTCTCATAAGCGAAGCCACGTTTGCTGCACTCAGAGCCGACTCAGAGGCTTTACCCGCCCCCGTCCAATTTGCTCAAATGGACGGGAGCCAATTCCAGGGGGGTCCAGTTGATCACCGCACCATAGGGGTGGCAATGGGAATTGGTTCCCACTGGGAACAAATAGACTTCACTATAGCCCCTATCCGATTTGAAGTGGTCTTGGGAATTAACTGGATTAAAGGACATAGTCCCAGTATTGATTGGGAAACAAACACTATCTCTTTCGCTAGTCCCACCTGCGACCAGCATCGGCAAAACTTTGCTCTGCCATTTCCGCCCGTTCCAGCATTAACCTCTACTGCCCCAGTACCACCGGCTCTACCCGCTGTATACCGGGACTTTGAAGATGTCTTCGACCTTAGGGAATGTGATGCCTTACCCCCCCACCGGGCCTCAGACTGTGCGATTGAAGTAGTAAAGGACTGCACATTAACCAAAAGTAAGATTTACCCTATGAGCGCTTCCGAGCGCACTGTCCTCCGGGACTTTTTGGACAAAAACCTCGCCAGAGGGTTCATTCGCCCTTCGAATGCCCCAAACTCGGCCCCCGCGTTTTTCGTCCGGAAAAAAGAGGGCGACCTTCGCCTGTGCATTGACTTCAGAAAGCTCAATGCGGTTACCCAGACCAACGCCTATCCTATCCCATTAATATCGGATATTTTGGGACAATTACAGGAAGGCCGTGTGTTCTCTAAATTAGACTTGGTGGAAGCCTACTACCGAGTCCGTATCCGCGAAGGAGATGAACACCTCACTGCCTTCTCTAGCTGTTTCGGAATGTATGAATTCCTTGTAATGCCATTCGGATTAAAAGGGGCCCCGGGGGTCTTCATGCAACTCATCAATGAAATCCTACATGACCTTCTATATCGTGGGGTGGTGGTCTACTTAGATGACATTCTCATTTATTCGAAAACTGTGGACGAGCATGTGACTCTGGTCAGGGAAGTTCTACAACGCCTGCGTAACCATCAACTGTTCGCTAAACTAGCTAAGTGTGAATTTCACCAAAGCAAACTCACGTTTTTGGGATACATCATCTCCCACCAAGGTCTTCGCATGGACCCCGCCAAAGTCCAAGCCGTCCTCGATTGGACTCCCCCCACCAACCGTAAGCAAGTACAGCAATTTCTGGGATTTGCAAACTTCTATCGGGCATTCATCCCTAACTTCGCCCAAGTGGCTCTACCCATTACGGACCTGCTGAAAACTAAGGGAAAAGTAAGCTCGGCTGCCTTGCCCTCCGCAAAAATCCTATGGACTGAGCAATGCCAAGCCGCCTTTCTGGCCCTCAAACGCCTCTTCACTTCGGAGCCGGTGCTACGGCACCCAGACCCAAATCAAATGTTCATTGTGCAAGTCGATGCTTCCGATGTAGCCATGGGAGGGGCTCTCCTCCAGCAAGGACCGGACGGTCTTCTTCACCCTTGCGCTTACTTTTCAAAAAAATTTGCGCACGCTCAATTAAACTGGCCCATCTGGGAGAAAGAGGCCTCTGCAGTTCATCATGCACTGACTTTATGGCGGCAATTCTTGGAAGGGTCTAAAGTACCCTTTGAAGTTTGGACCGATCACAAAAATCTAGCTGCCCTCACGGGGTCCCATAAGCTATCGGCGAAACAACAACGGTGGGCGGAGTTCTTTGCTCAGTTCCGTTTCACCCTGAAGCACGTCCCTGGGAAGCAGAACGTTCTCGCGGATGCCCTCTCCCGTTTACCACAATATCCGGTAAAACTCGAAAGACCCACCAACTCTCTGTTCACCCCTATGCAACGTGGGGCCCTACCTATGCTGGCTGTGCAAACCCGATCCCAGCATCAGCACACCTTCCCTAACTCGCAAGCTCCGCCAGCCCAACCGGCTGCCCAGCCGCCACCGCAACAGACCGGAGTTCCCGCCCCTCCTACCCCTTCGACCGCTCAGCCGCCTGCAGTCTGCGCGCCGCCGCACGTAAGCACTAGCCCTATAACTGTTTCTCAGATCTCCATGACCGACGGGGGGGCTCCCTCCAAAATCCCCATCTCCGAATCCTTTTTAACTGTCCTTCGGGACCAGTGCCTTTTAGAACGTTCCGCTCATACCCTACCTCCTGGTGTTTTGGAACAAGGGGGGTCCTGGTACAAAGACTCAAAATTGTATGTACCCAAAGCTCTCCGGAAGGACGTTTTACATTTAGCTCATGGAGCCAAAACAGCTGGGCACTTTGGGTTTCTGAAGACCCTTCACTTATTGCGCAGACAGTTCTGGTGGGGGGGAATGCGTTCCGACATTGACTCCTTCATCCGCAGCTGTCCCGTTTGTGCCGCTGCGAAACGATCGCAGGGCAAACCCCCGGGACTGCTACAACCTCTTGAAACGCCCAGCAGACCTTGGGAAGTGATTGCTATGGACTTCATGACTGATCTCCCTCTCAGTGGGGGTAAAACTGTGTTGTGGGTTGTTACTGATTTGTTTTCTAAGCAAATACATTTGATTCCATGCGCAGGGATCCCCTCTGCTCAGAAACTGGCCCGCCTCTTCGTGACGCATATCTTTCATTTACATTCGTTTCCGCGTAAAATAATTTGTGACCGCGGAAGTGGTTTCGTTTCTAAGTTTTGGAAAGCTTTCCTCAAGTTGGTGGGGGTGGAACAGGGATTGTCTAGTGCATACCATCCTCAAACTGATGGTCAAACTGAACGTGTCAATGCTGTACTTGAATGTTATTTGCGTTGTTATGTTAACTACCACCAGGATAACTGGGTGGAACTGTTACCTTTAGCAGAATATGCCTACAATAATGCCATGCATCAATCCACAGGTTTTAGCCCGTTTTTTGCTGTGTATGGACAAGATTTCAGTCCCATCGCTCCTACAGATGATGTAGAGGGGGAGGGGAACCCCGACATTGCCTCCTGGGCACACGCCCTCCGTACCACTTGGCCCTGGCTCGTTAGCAACCTCGACCGGGCCAAACGTAAATACAAAGCGCAAGCTGACAAACATCGCTCCCCCGGGGGTGATCTGCAAGTGGGTGCTTTGGTTTACCTTTCCACCAAAAATCTCCGTTCCACCCAACCGTGCCATAAGCTCAGCGCCAAATTCATTGGCCCTTTCCCCATTACTCGGGTCATAAACCCTGTCACAGTGGAACTGGCTCTCCCCAAATCCTTGAGGCGTGTGCATCCTGTTTTCCACATAAGCCTCCTCAAACCCCATGTTGCTTCTCCACGGTGGCATCCGGACCCACCGCCTGCGCAACCCATCATGGTGGGGGGGGAAGAACACTTCGAAGTCTCCAAGATCCTTGACTCCCGTATTCACCATGGCAATCTGCAATATCTAGTTCGTTGGAAACATTTCCCCCCTGCCTATGACGAATGGGTGCGCGCACGGGATGTCTCCGCCCCCGACCTCGTCGACGCCTTTCACATTGCTTACCCGGACAGGCCAGCCCCCTTGCGAACTGGGAGGGGGCCTTGAGGGGAGCAGAATGTCAGGCTGCTATCTCGGTTTCATTATTGCCTCTGTCTCTGTGCTGTATTGTCTGCCCCCCAAGGTCGCATACCTAGGCCTGGGAACTCAGCTCCTGGGAAACTGTATTCATGCGTGTAATCTCCCGCCTTTCCTGCCTTATAATATCTCCCAGCTAGTGAGCCTCTCATAGCTGTCATTTTATTCGTTTGCACTGTATGCCTATTTGATCAGTAAAAGCCATCTGTTTGGACTCTATATGACTTTGTGGTGATTTCTGGTTCTGTGGGCCAAGGGCTGACACCGGGAAAGAAAATGCCCTGCCGATGCCCTGTCCCGACTTCCCCAATACCGCAATGACTTTGACCGTCCCGTGGACTCCCTGTTCACCCCCGAGCAACGGGGGGAGGTCCCAGGTTTAGCCGTCACCACCCGGTCCCAAGCCCGCCAACCGAGTAGTCCCATGCTCAAGGGAGTTCCGGAAGCCTTCCAACAGAGAGTCCGAGACGCGTCTCTGCAGGAAGCGGAACAACAGCTTCTTCCCACCGGCATGGAACAGCGGGATTCCTACTGGGTGCAGGGTGGAAAGCTTTACGTCCCTTCGCCTCTCCGCAAGGAGGTCTTGGGACTTGTCCACGGGGCCAAACTTGCGGGTCACTTTGGTTTTGTAAAAATCCTGCACATAGTGAGACGGCAATTTTGGTGGCCGGGCATGAGAGCCGATGTGGAACTATACGTGCGCAGCTGCCCCATCTGCGCCACTGCTAAGAAAAGGATGGGAAAACCCCCGGGGCTTCTGAAGCCCTTAGAAACGCCCTCCCGGCCCTGGGAGGTGATCGCCATGGACTTTATCACCGATCTACCTCCTAGCCGGGGTAAGATGGTCCTATGGGTAATCACGGACCTTTTCTCTAAACAGGTCCACTTCGTCCCCTGTGCCGGACTCCCCTCGGCCCAGGGACTAGCCAAACTGTTCGTTACTCATGTCCTGAGACTTCACTCGATTTCTAGAAAGGTCCTCTCCGACAGGGGGGTCCGGTTCGTTGCCAAATTTTGGCGTGCCTTCTTAAAATTGATGGGGGTGGAGGAACAGGGACTCTCCTCAGCCTACCACCCCCAAACTGATGGTCAAACCGAGCGTGTAAATGCCGTGGTCGAGTGTTACCTCCGATGCTATGTTAATTACCACCAGGACGATTGGGTGGACCTACTGCCGTTTGCTGAGTATGCCTACAACAACGCCCCCCACTCCTCCACTGGGTTTAGCCCTTTCCAGGTGGTGTACGGTATGGAATTTGGCCCTTTCGGCTCCACCCCCGTCACTCCTGAACTCGAGGCAGTCCCGGAGGTCCAGGAGTGGGTGCAGGTTGTTCAATCCACTTGGCCCTGGTTACAAAAAAACCTAGAGAGGGCCAAGCGCAAGTACAAGGAACAGGCCGACAAACATCGGTCCCCGGGCTGGGAGCTCAAGGTGGGGGAGCAAGTTTATCTCTCCACCAAGAACCTGCGCTCGCTTCGGCCCTGCAAAAAGCTAAACGATCGTTTTGTGGGTCCTTTCCCCATTTCCCGGGTGATCAATGATGTCACTGTGGAATTGGAACTGCCAAAGACCCTTAGGGGCGTTCACCCCGTGTTTCATATCAGCCTTCTCAAACCTTTCGTACCCGCTCCCCAATTCCACTTCCCCCCTCGACCTGAGGTTCCGACAGTAGTAGGTGGGGACACACACCTGGAGGTGTCCAAGGTTTTGGATTCCAAGTGGAAGAAGGGAAAACTGTATTACTTTGTCCGATGGAAACATCTGGGCCCTGCACATGATGAATGGGTGGCAGCCCCACACATGGCGGCCCCCCGCCTCGTTCGCGAGTTCCACTGCGCCTACCCCGATAAGCCTCGCCCTCCCGACCTTGCGGGAGGGGGGCCTTAAGGGGGGCAGAATGTGAGGGCCATGTGTCTCTGACTCCCCTTCCCCATTCCTGCTTCCTCTATCTCTGTTCCTTTGAACTCGTAAAAGCAGTTCACACCTCCCTTGCCTTCCTGGGCCCCGGCGCCTCATCCATCCTTCCCAGGTGCCGCTCTTGCCCTCCCCTGCTGCGCTTCCTGCATGCACTCCCTCGGGCCGAATATGGCCTTGGGGATCTGATAGTCCTAACAATCTCTCTGGGACCTGTTTGATGTTTTGTATTGCACCAATCTATCTTGTAACTTCCCACGACAAAAGAGACTTGTAGTAGATATATACTGTAACCCTGATAAGCCAGCTCACTTGCAACTTCAAACCCGTGTCTGTCTGGTACTATCTGAAGTCTTCAATAAATCCTTTGTTTCTGCATCCAAGTCTGAGCAAGTGATTTTGCGAAGTTAGCACAGCTAGGTTGAGACTCTCACAATAAGTCTGTTATCACCCACAGTACAGTTTTTCCTCGACTTGGGGGCAAATCCGTGATAAAATCCATGGCGATCACTTCCCAGGGCATGGTCGGGGTTTCCAGAGGCTTTAAGAGTCCGGGAGGCTTTCCCATCCATTTTTTGGCCGTGGCACAAATGGGGCAGCTGCGCACGTACAACTCCACATCGGCCCTCATACCTGGCCACCAAAATTGACGCCGCAATAAATGCAAAGTCTTTACAAACCCAAAATGCCCCGCAAGTTTGGCCCCGTGAACCAGTCCCAGCACCTCTTTTCGGAGTACCTCGGGGACATAAAGCTTACCCCCCTGCAACCACAAGGAGCCGTGTTGGTCGAGATGTGCGGGGAGAACCTGCTGATCCGCCTCCCTGAGAGAAGCGTCCCGGAGTCACTGTTGGAAAGCCTCCGGGATTCCCTTGAGGGGAGGAACATCCTGGCGGTGGGACTGGGATCGGGTGGTTACTGCGAGTCCCGAGACTTCCCCTCTCTGTTCAGGGGTAAACAGGGAATCCACCGGCCGATCAAAGTCATTGCGGTACTGGGGAAGCCTGGAAAGAGCATCCGCTAACGCATTGTCCTTCCCTGGCACATGTTTCAGGACAAAGCGGAATTTGGCAAAAAACTGTGCCCAACGAATCTGTTTCGCGGTGAGCTTTCTAGCCCCCTTTAAAGCCTCTAGATTCTTGTAATCGCTGCAAACCTCGAAAGGGATCTCTGCCCCATTCCAGAAAATGCCTCCAAATGGTGAGGGCATATTTAACAGCAGCGGCTTCTTTCTCCCAAATGGCCCAGTTGATTTCGGATTGGGAGAATTTTTTAGAAAAATTGGCACAAGGTTTCAGCTGACCATTCTCGTCCCATTGCAAGAGCCCCCCCCCCATGGCGACATCAGAGGCATCGACCTGGACCACGAAAGGTTTTTCACAATCGGGGTGCGCAAGAACGGGTTCGGACGAGAAAAGCAGCTTGAGCGTATCGAAAGCCTGCTGGCATTCCGAAGTCCATTGCAACCGAGCAGAGGGCAAGGCGGCTCCCGCCCCTTTCCCTTTTGTGCGAAGGAGCGAAGTGAGAGGGAACGCTACCTGGGCAAAATTAGGGATGAAGTTTCGGTAAAAGTTAGCAAAGCCCAAAAACTGCTGTAAATGTCTGCGCGTGGTGGGGGGGTCCCACTCCATTACCGCCCGAACCTTCTCGGGATCCATCTCTAAGCCTTGATGGGAAATCACATACCCCAGGAAAGTGATGGAGGGTTGATGGAAATCACATTTAGAAACCTTAGCAAACAGTTTGTGCTCGCGCAGCCGCTGCAGCACCTCGCGTACCAGTTGGACGTGCTCCTCCATGGTTTTCGTATAAATGAGGATGTCGTCCAAGAAAACCACCACCCCGCGGAACAACAAATCATGAAGCACTTCATTAATTAATTGCATGAACACACTCGGAGCCCCCGAAAGTCCGAACGGCATCACTAAGTACTCAAACATTCCAAAACAACTGGAGAAGGCAGTCTTTGGTTCGTCCCCTTCTCGTATGCGGACTCGGTGGTAAGCCTCCACCAAATCCAATTTGGTGAAGATTCGGCCCTCTTTCAATTGTGCGAGAAGGTCTGGAATGAGAGGGAGGGGGTATGCATTAGACTGAGTGACAGCATTCAGTCTACGGAAATCAATACACAGTCTTAAGTCCCCCGTCTTTTTCTTGACAAAGAAGGCGGGAGCTGAGTATGGAGCCTTAGACGGGCGGATAAAGCCCCGTGCCAAATTGGTGTCCAAATAGTCTCGCAACACCGCCTTTTCATTGGGACTCATGGGGTAGACCTTCCCCTTGGACAATTTGCCGTCCCCCACTATCTCGATAGCACAGTCCGTTTCCCGGTGGGGCGGTAGTTCATCGCATTCCCGTACGTCAGACACATCGGCAAACAGGGAATACTCTTTGGGAAGCTGGGGCAGTGGAAGCCCGATAGAAGGGGCCCCTACGAGGGCGACTGCGGGAGTGTGCAGTACTCGGTCTTTATCATGAAGTTCACATGGGTTGCGGGGAAAGGTGAGCGTCCGCTCAACCCAGTCTATGGAGGGATCGTGCCCCAGCAACCAATTCATCCCTAACACAACGGACGCGATGATGGGGCAATGGTAAAATAAAGTCGTTCCCAATGCTTCCCTATAGCCATGACGACCGCGGCGGTGCGGTGAGTTACAGGTCCTTTTTTAAAGTCACTGCCATCCATCTGGGAAAAACGGATGGGTTCAGGCAGCCGCTTTCGTTTACGCGTAATTGCCGGGCAGTCTCTTTGCTTATCAGGGTGCGGGCACAACCCGAGTCAACTAGGGCCATAAATTCTAATGTGGGCCCCCCTTTGGGCAGCGAGAGATTGACTTTTACATACACATTGTCTTCTTGAGAACTTACCATCAATGGAGCTCCTTGCACAACATTCGGGGCGGTCTGCTGAGGAGCCCCCTTTACAGCAGACCGACGGCATTTTTTGCTGGCAGTTCCCAGTCTTCCTCCTCGCTGGAGGAAGCAGCTGCGGTATTTGTAATCCGTGACTCCGATGAGTCAAAGGCTTCATTTGTAATCCGTGGGCCCGATGGGCTGGGAGAGCCCAAGGCTTCGACCTCGGCGCGTGCGTGCAGGGCCGAGGGTGTGCTCCGTCGGCTTGGTGCGCCGCTCCAGCGGCGAGGTTGCCCCTCGGGAGGGGGCTTCTCAGGTTCGGCCGTTGCCGGACGAGATGGTCCCGGACATCCGGGTCGTGACGGGCATAGAGAAGCAAAATGTCCTTTTCCCCCGCAAACGAGACAGACCCCGCTCTCGAAGAGTTTGCGGCGTTCGGTCGCGGAGGGTCCTCCCCCCGAGGGGGGGACGAGAGTCCTTCGGACCGCCGGGCCTGTCTCCACGGGTCTTGGTCTCCCGTCCGGTGCGTTGTCAGGACAGGAGCAACAGTTGCTTTCGGTTTTCGATGTCCGCGGTGTGACAGACCCACCCTTCCACATCAGGAGGGTTACCTTGCATGAAAGCCCAGTGTTGCAATTCCGGGTTCAAACCTTCGTGGAAACACTGCACCCTGGTAGCTTCACTCCAGACCAAATTCGACTCGAGAGCGACTGAAATTCGCTTGCATACTGCGTGACAGATTTAGTCCCTTGGCGCAGTTGTTGTAAGGCAGTTTTTGCTCGCTCACCCAAATGCGGGTCCTCGAAAGTGTGTCGAAGGGGGACCATGAAGTCATCGAGGCTTCGCAAGACCGGGGAGCGGAGCTCATACTGCTGTACCATCCAGGCGGCCGCCGCACCTTGTAGGAGAGATGCCACGTATTGGACCAGGGAGTCTTCCGAGGTAAAAGTCCGGGCCTGTTCGCGCATAAAAATGTCCACTTGCACCATAAAAAACGTCAGCTGGTCACTCGACCCGTCATACGTGATTTTCAAATCTCTGCGGGCCGGTGGAACGGGACGGATGGGAGGTGCGGGGGGCACAGGTGGCTGTCGTCCTCCGTCCGGCGGGGCCACGGGTGGAGTTTGAACCTTCAGTTCATCCATGGCTTGGGCCATGTCCAGCATCACTGCTTGCATGGTATCCATCCGGTCCAGTAAATCCTGGCGTTCTGTCTGCCAGCGAAGCCGCTCCTCATCCATCTGGTGAAGTAGCAGGGCTTCCTTTCGGGCGGGATCGTCCTCGAACCCCAACCCGTGAACCACAGTCCGTCTTGACTGCGCTTCGCTCTTCGGGAGCGGCCAATGCCGGGGAGATTCCAGCCGGCTCTCCAAGCGAGTTTGCTTGGACTTTGCACCCAAACCTGACCCTGAGTCATTTCCACTGGGTGTCTTCCCAGTCGACTTCCCTTCCGAAGGGGGTAGGTCAGGCTTTTTGGGTACAGTGTTGTCCTTCTTGTCGCCGTCGTCCGGCTTGCCATTGTCATCCCCGTTGCCTGCCATAGCTGTCCAGGAACGGTACAGGAGCAGGTCAACGAGGCAGAGACTTGCAACTTAATGTGAGGGTTCCCAACCTCCCTGTACAAACTCCATAAAATCACTTGCTCAGACAGTCATGCAGAAACAAGAAACTTTAATAGGAAGCTTCAGATGATACAGGCCGCACACTGATAAAGTTGCAAGTGAATACGGATTCACAAAGACAGAATTATAACCCCTACAGGGAAGCAGATGTCAAACGTATGTTATGGGAATCTACGAGATAATTGTGCATGGTACAAAACATCAAAGAGCTCAGAGCTTGTTAGTACTATCTATCCACCAAGGCCACAGTGGTGGAAGGGAGTCAGTGAGAGCAAGGGAGGGACGTGGGAAGAGGGAATGGACATTCCAACCTGGGGCCCGTCAGACGCTGCGCCTGAACCAAGGAAAGTCAAGAGGCCTGAACTGCTTTTACGAGTTCAGGGGGGGAAAAAGCATACAAGGCAAAGGCCTACCCAAGGCAAGGCATACAGACCCTCACAGTGGCGCTGCCAATCACTGACCTCCTGAAAAAAAAAAGGATAAAGGGGTTTCTGCAACATTGCCCTCTGCCAAAATACTGTGGACTGGTCAATGCCAATCCGCCTTTATAGCCCTCAAACAGCTTTTCACTTCTGAACCGGTCCTGCAGCACCCAGATCCGAATCAAATGTTTATTGTACAGGTCGATGCGTCCGACGTAGCCATGGGGGGGGGGGCTTCTCCAGAGAGGACCGGACGGTCTCCTTCACCCCTGTGCCTACTTCTCGAAGAAGTTTGCGCATTCCCAATTAAACTGGCCCATTTGGGGAAAGGAGGCATCAGCCGTCCACCATGCTCTTACTCTGTGGAGGCAGTTTCTGGAGGGACCCATAAATTGTCTGCAAAACAACAGCGTTGGGCGGACTTCTTTGCTCAATTTGTTCTTTTGTTCTTAAACATGTGCCCGGGAAACAGAACGGGCTTGCAGATGCCCTATCCCGTTTGCCTCAATACCCAGTAAAACGTGATCGGCCGACAGAGTCTTTGTTCACCCCGGCACAAAGAGAAGCCCTGCCCCTGCTGGCCGTGCAGACCCGGTCCCAAACCCGACTCCAGCAGGGGAATCACGCAGTGGCCGACAAGGTGTCCAGCCCTAACCAGCAGGCTCCCTCGCCAGCCCCCGTGCGCCACCCGTATCCGGCGCCCCGCAGCAACCAGTTTCTCCCCCCTTTCCAACACCACCAGCTCCTGGTTCACCCTCTCCCGTGAAAGGAGGGGTTGATCATCTCCAATTCCTTCCTGGACTCCCTTCGGGCTCAGTGCTTAGCCGAACGCACTGCCCAAACCCTGCCCCAAGGTGTACTTGAGCAAGGTGGTTGTTGGTACAAAGACTCAAAACTATACGTGCCTAGGATACTTCGAAGAGAAGTTCTGCAGTTGGCCCATGGAGCTAAAACTGCGGGACACTTTGGGTTCCTGAAAACCCTTCACTTGTTGCGCAGACAGTTTTTTTTGGGGGGGGGAATGCGTTCTGATGTGGACTCCTTCATTCGCAGCTGCCCTATCTGTGCCACAGTCAAACGATCTCAAGGCAAACCCCCAGGACTACTGAAACCGCTGGAAATTCCCAGCAAGCCCTGGGAAGTGATTGCCATGGATTTCATGATGGATCTCCCCCTTAGCGGGGGCAAAACTATACTATGGGTTGTTACTGACTTATTTTCCAAACAGGTACATTTGGTTCCATGTGCGGGTATTCCCTCCGCCCCCAAGTTGGCCCGCCTCTTCGTGTCACATGTTTTCCGTTTGCATTCGTTCCCGCGCAAGATAATCTGCGACTGCGGAAGTAGTTTTGTGGCTAAATTCTGGAAGGCGTTCCTCAAATTGGTGGGGGTGGAGCAAGGGTTGTCAAGTGCTTACCATCCCCAGACGGATGGACAAACTGAACGTGTCAATGCTGTATTAGAATGTTATTTACGTTGTTATGTCAATTAACACCAGGATGACTGGGTAGAACTATTACCTTTTGCAGAATATGCGTACAATAATGCTGTCCATCAATCTACAGGGTTCAGCCCTTTCTATGCTGTATACGGTCAGGACTTCAGTCCTATTACCCCTACGGAGGTTCCAGAGGGGGAGGAGGATCCCGATGTAGCCTCTTGGGCACATGCCCTCCGCACCACATGGCCCTGGCTAGTGAGCAACCTAGATAGAGCCAAACGCAAATATAAGGTGCAGGCAGATAAGCATCGGTCCCCCAGCAAGGAGTTCCGGGTTGGTGAATTAGTGTATCTTTCCACAAAAAACCTGCGATCCACTCGACCGTGCCACAAACTTAGTGCCAAGTACATTGGACTGTATCCCATTGCCCGGATCGTCAACCCTGTCACTGTGGAACTGACTCTCCCCAAAACCCTGAGACGTATCCACCCTGTCTTCCATGTCAGCCTCCTTAAACCTCATGTCGCCTCCTCGGAATGGCACCCAGAACCGCCTCCCGAGCAGCCTGTGATGGTGGGGGGGAGGAGCATTTTGAAGTATCAAAGATCCTAGATTCACGTATACGGCATGGATCCCTGCAGTACCTAATTCGCTGGAAACACTTCCCCCCTGCCTACGATGAATGGGTGCGTGCACAGGATGTCTCCGCCCCGCACTTAGTGACTGCCTTCCACACTGCCTACCCGGATAGGCCGTCCCCCTTGCAAGGTGAGAGGGGGCCTTAAGGGGGGCAGGATGTCAGGCCTGTATCTCAGTTGATGTTTACTTTCGCTTTCCCGCCGACCAGACTCAACCAGTTACCTATCCACTTAACTATCCTAGATTCCAGTCCACAGTCCTCTAGTTTACCCATCAGAATATCATGGGGAACCCTGTCAAAAGCCTTACTGAAATCTAGGTAAACAACATCAACCACATTTCCTCGATCCAGTAATCTTGTCACTCAATCAAAGAAGGAAATGAGATTAGTCTGGCAGGACCTGTTGAGGACAAATCCATGCTGTCTTCCCTGGATCACCAAGTTGTCCTTCAGGTCCTTCAGGTGCTCACAGAATGATCCCTTTAAAATCTGCTCCAGTATCTTCCCTGCGACAGAAGTCAGAGTGACTGGCCTTTAGTTTCCTGGGTCATCCCTCCTCCGTTTTTTGAAGGTTGGGATAATATCATGATGTCATTTTCGGTAGCATCCAAAAGTGACATCACTATAGTAAAAAAAAAAGATTTGGGGAATTTCTGGAGTGTTGTGATGTCACTTCCAGTAGTACCTGGAAGTGACATCACAACACTCCAGGCCAGTTGTACCTGGAAGTGATACTGCAACACTGCTTCCCACCCCCTATTTTGCTCCCACTGAAGAGCACTGGGAGATTGCCTGTCATGATGGACAATCTAGTGAGGCTGGCCAGTAGTGCAGATTGTCCCCTGAAGACCTCTCCTCCCAACAGCTGAAATGTATTGTCTTTTGTCTGTGCTGTGAGGCCAGCTATTAAAAGAAACATAGTCATAAACATGCTATGTGCACCAACCAACCAACCCTCCCATTCGCAACAAATCTTGGTGTTTCAGTCCTACAGATCTAGTTAAACTGTGGCACTACCAGTCCTGATCTGACCTGCCCATAGTTGTAAAGCCTAGCACTACCATTGCCTTTAACCTTCTCCAAACCCTGAGGTTGGCCTTTTGAAACAGACAGACAGAAGAGATGCATCGAGAGCTGTGATCCATGCCAGGTCCCATTTGGAGTGTTGAATTTTGCCTGTGGTGCAACCCAAAGAGACAAACAACCCTTCTTACTTCCTTTGCCTCTGTGCTTGAAGAGAAGAGGGAAGTGAAAAATTCATCATAAGCTGTCAGCACTGAAACCCGCCATTTGAGGGTAAGGCAGGGGATTTCTTTGGTACTGAGCTGCTGATGCAATGAATTTCAATATATTCTGGTCATTAAAAATGAGCTAGTGATATACAGTCTAATAGCACCAACTCAATTGATTATGTATGTTTATAGCAAAGCCCAGGTCAGTTTTAGCTACAGCATTAAACTCTAACTGAGTTGACTGGAGGTGTATGGATTGCTTGGTGTTGCCAATTCTCACTGTTCGTGGACAGCTGGGGAAAGGGGCAGCCCAGCACTTGGGATGAATAGTAACAACAAATGGAGATCTGCTTCATCTATCTCCAGGCCAAATCCTTGAGGCTTTGCCAAGGCAATGAGCCACACCCTCGGCTCTCTCTCCCCTCAGGTGGCCACTTTCCTCTCTGCTTTTATGCCATGTCTATAGGTCCCATTTCCCCAGGGCCAAAGGCCATGGCTCTGTAGTAGAGCTCCTGCTTTGCATACAAAAGGTCCTGGTGTCAGCTCCTGGTATCTCCAGTTAGAACCAGGTAGCAGGTTTGGGGAAAGTTCCTTCTCTTCCTGAGTCCTCAGAGAGCTGCTCCTGCTTGGGGGCCAGACAAGCGAATAAGCTGACATCATAGGGCAAGCGCATGAAGGCAAAGGCCAGGGCGCAGGGCTGGGCATGTGGTTTCCACATGGAAGGTAGTAGCAGGAATCCTGGACCTTGTGCAGGAACCTTGGGGATTTTGAGAGGGGTAGCGGGCACCACCACAAAATGGCCACTGCTCCTGAGTGGGTTCTCTGCTCAGACTCACAGGCAATGCCCGTTGGGCTCTTCTAAAGCTCCCCGTGCTGAGGAGATGGAGAAAATCAGGATCAGCATATTGCTTTGGGGAAGAGATGCAGTTTGGTTTCCAAAGGGGAAAGTGTTGCCTCCCGCATGGCCACAGGGAGAGTTTTCCAAGCCCAGAGATATCTGGTAGTCTTTGCCTGTGGCCAAGCTGGGGATGCACAACTGTGATTTACCTGCCTGGGATGTTTTGCTAGTCAGTCAGCTGGTAGAAGAAGAAGATTTGGTTTTTATACCCCGACTCTCTCTACATTTTTTAGAAGTCTCAAACCAGCTTACAATTGCCATCCCTTCCTCTCCCCACAACAGGCTCCTTGTGAGGTAGGTGGGGCTGAGAGAGCTCGGAGAGAACTGTGACTAGCCCAAGATCACCCAGCAGGCTTTATGTGGAGGAGTGGGGAAACAAATCCAGTTCACCAGATTAGAGTCCACCGCTCCTAACCACTACACCATGCTGGCTCTCAAAGCTTGCTGGGGTTTTGTTGTCATTGTTCCATTCAAGGCCCTTTGGATTTTATTCTCAAAACTAAAGAAGCAACTGAGTGCCAAGAAATACATGGTGCCTGAGGGGCACCATGTTGGTGACCACCACTGTAGATAGAGCCTCTTTACAGATTATACACAGGCCGGGTCCTGGGCCATCACCTTGAGTCCTGTCTCACAGACATGAGCTGTGGGTTCTCCTCAGTTCCCGCATGCACAGTGCCTCATGCAGACCATGACTGTGCCATGCACGGAGAAGGAGCCTCAGCCTCCCCCCAGGCCATGTTCTTGACCCAAAACTGTCCCAGGGGCACTGTCTGACCCACTGGGGAAACCCCGTGTGTACCCTAATAGGGTCTCCCCCGTGGGCCAAATAGTACTCCCCAAGGACCGCTTGCAGTTGAGGAAATGATGTGAGTGGACAGCTGAAGCCCCACCCATGCCACAGTCACAATCTAAATCAGGTACCACACGTGTGAGAACTGAAGAGAACCCACAGCTCACCTGAGAGCCAGTGTAGTGGTTAAGAGCAGAGGACTCTAATCTGGAGACCAGAGTTTGATTCCCCACTTCTTCACATGAAGCTAGCTGGGTGACCTTGGGCCAGTCACAGTCCTCTCTGAACTTTCTCAGTCCCACCGACCTCACAAGGTGTCTGTTGTGGGGGGGGGAGGGGAAGGCGATTGTAAGCCAGTTTGAGACTCCTTAAAAAGGTAGAGAAAGTGGGCATGTAAAAACCAACTGTTCTTCTTCGATTGTTATACAAGACATCCTGGACCAAACGAGTTCTCCATAATGTACAACAAGGCTCCCTTTCAGCAATCCAAGTAGGTTTACTTAGATTGCCAAAAGAGAATCTAAGTAAACAAATTAACAAAACCCTTATAGAAATGTGTGTCAAAGTTTTAGAAGAGCTGGCTGTTCTTTTTTCTCCTCTCCCTTCTAGAGAAACCTAGAGAAAGGGGTTTGTTTCACTTGGCTACAAAGCTGGATGTTGATCCATTTTAAATATAATGGTATTTTTTTAATGAAGAAGGATGCTGTATAGCGAATTGCGTGGCTCAATCAGTATTACATTTCATACCAATTTCTTGTGGCATGACAGATGGGACTGGTTCTTTCTGTGTGCAAATTGTAGGGCTAACAATGGTATTATGATTCAAGCAAACCCCATTAAAATATTTTCCTTTGTCTGGTGGGCTTAGGAAGAAAACAGATGGTGTCCAGTCTTGCAAGGAACCAACTGTTTGCATACACTAATTTTTTAAAATAATTTTTTTATTATTTTCCAAAATTATTAATCAAAACGTTTAACAATAACATATATAGAATAAAAATTTGACTTCTCCTGCTTCTCCCTCCATCCTACAATAAATTTGTAATCTCTTTTGCATAAATTTCTAATCTTAATATCATTGTTAATATTCATTAATCATTAATCACTTAAATATTATATTTTCTATAACAGAACCAAAGAGAAAGAAAAAAGAAAAGGATTTAATTATTAACATCACATAAAAAGGAAAAAAATAAGAGATAAAAAAGGAAATAATTATTAAATCTCCCTACTAAAAGATGGATTAGTATAGTAAAAAGCATATAATTATTTCTATTGAAAATTAATTAATTTGTAAATCCTCCATTTCTCCCTAACACTCATTTAATGCATAACATTTCTAGTACATTAATGTTTAATGTAATTCCATCTCCATTATAGCCAATCCTTTTAATCAGTTACTTGTCAATCTTAACCATCAGAAAAACCAGACTCTTTTAAATTAGTCCCTTTATCCTGAATTTCCAGCATTTCTGTCTTTTCCACATTTGGAGTAATTGACGGAGGGCATCCTTGGAGATTGTTGGTGAATTCTTTTCTGCAGGTGGAGCGTAGTAGAACCATGTTGCATTATCTTCCATCCCAAATTCAAAAAAGGAGATCCTGACTGACCCAGTTTTTCTATTCCTCAAATCCTCCAAACAGCTGTTGTAAAATCCATCAGACATATCCAGGTAGCACAAGTCAAAATCGGTCACTTTGAAAAGATCATCAGACAAATCCAGATGGTAAAAATCCAAATCAGTCTCTTTCCAGTCCATTATTATCCAATGAATTGCTGCAGGTTGCTTTGTAAGATTCCCCATGTCTTTTGCAAGATCCCTTTGTTCTTTGTCTTTCTTATCAGCCAAAAAGCCTTTTGGTGCCTCCTCTGATCTCATTGAGATGAATAATGCTTTTATTTCTTTCGTTTCTTCTAAGACGATGTCCAGTTTCTGAATAAGACCTTGAAATGAAGTGTTCATCAAATCCATGAATTGTTCCATCTGTTTAATCGTATTTGCCATGAATGCCATGATTGCACCTCCAAAGTTTCCTGTTAAAGCTCAGTTAGTGAAATCCAGGCAAATTCGAAATGAGTAACGAGGAGGTACTGCAGGAATCAAAGTCATAAACCTTCCTTCTTTGTAGTCAGAAGCTTGGGAATCATTTACTGGTTACACACTGATATCAGACTTCCGATTCTAAGTTCTTTGACTTTCTCGCGATGATAAACTGCTTCCTGTGGCAGGAAGTTTTTATTTAATTAAAAAGACTGCCCTTGAGTTGGGGGGGATTTCCATTCTTCCCTCCCCTTAATATGTAATAGTTCCTAATTGGTAGTTAAGACATCTTTCAAAAATCTTAATTGTTATGTCTTCCCACTGATCAAATTGATAAGGTTCCTGCCGAGTTAGCTGATCCTTTCTTGATTTTAAAGAGTCATTTAAAAATTGAGTGGGGAGATACAGATTCAACAGATAAGCTTAGCAATTTCCTGGGACTTCCAAATCCAGGTAAAACAAAAGAGTTCTTTCAAACTTACTCAGATTTCAGAAGAGCAGGTATATTTACTTGTATAGTTGCCAGATGTAGATAGGGGGGAGTGAAGCCAATTAGTTCCAAAATTCCAAGAAGACGTCTTCGGCGATTTATTACTCCTTAGCGGGCGGAACCTCTACTGAGTCTCCAAGTCATAAATCTCAGAGATTCCAGGAGTTAACCGCACTACGAGGCTGCAGGAGATTTCCTGATACCCGTTCCACTGTGTAGGAATTGGGGGGGCACGTTAGCCCCCTTATTTACGACGTTCTTTGTTCCCCCTCCCGGAGCTCCGAGGGAGACGGCTGCTTCACTCTGCTGCCCTAGCGGAAGTCCACATACACTAACTTGAAGCTGTGTGTCTATCCTTTTCTTTAGGAAGCTGAATGCACTCACACAAAGAGAAAGAGAAACTGAGCCATAAAAGCCAGATAGCTCTAATGGAGTCAGAAAAAGGAGGCTCCAGAAGTGTGACTGGAGAGGTTTGCAACTCTGGACTGAATGGAAATCTCTGCATTTGCAGCTTAAAATAGGAGGGGGAACCCTCTGTGGTCATTTTTTCACAGAGGTTTGGCACAGTTTTCCTTTTTTTTTGGCCCGTTTCAAATTCTTGATTTTTCATGAAAGCTTCGAGCTTTAGCAGAAAAACCGCGTCAACTCCACATCCTCTCAAACCTGTGTCAGTCCGTTCTTTGTGGTTGCTACGCGTTTTTTTCACTCCATGAAAAATGTTCCTGGGTTCGGACCAATTGTCCCCGCCCATGTCGGCTAATTTCTCCTCCCCTGTGAATGGCGATTGGCTGGGAGAGTTTCAAGCCCGGGGGACAGCCTCCCTCCAAAGCAGGACAGACCTCCCTCCTGCAAATCCAAGTCAAAACTCTCATCACCCTTCTGAAGAGAGGCAGCCAGTCTGCTCTGGGTCTCCCTCCTGCCAGTGCGATCCTGTGTGTGTGTGTGTTGGGGGGGGGTATCCTGAGAGCAGCAAATCAAAGCCAAAATTCCCGTCACCCTTCTGAAGAGGGACAGCCAGTCTGCTCTGGGTCTCCCTCCTGCCGGTGCGATCCTGTGTGTGTGTGTGTTGGGGGGGCATCCTGAGAGCGGCAAATCCAAGCCAAAACTCCCATCACCCTTCTGAAGAGGGGCAGCCAGTCTGCTCTGGGTCTCCCTTCTCTATCTGGATGGAAGTTCCTGGCAATGGATGGCCAGAGCTCTACGGGGGGGGGGGGAGTACAATGATGACCATTTGTCAAAGTCTGGGAAAGGGGGGTGGCCAAGTATGGGGGGATGGGGAGCATGGTAAATAGAAAAGTTATATAAGGAAACCAGAGGGACTGGTCCTTTTTTTGGCTGGGGCTGTGTCCACAGAGGTGAACTGTACTGGGTAATCCACTGGGCGGAGTTGGGGCGGAGTTGGGGGCGGGCATAAACCATGAGCTTGTCAGAAGGGGACAGTCCAAACCGTTGTAGAATACTGCTTGCTTTGTTCCCATGAAAAACCAAAACTACTTCTGGATTGACGGGGATATAAAAACATGAATTTAAATCACGCCCATGAAAAATAAATTTAAATCACTTTTTTTTGCTCCGCAGCAAGAGAGCATCAAAATCTTCCGTGAAAAGTGGGCCTGTGATTACTTTGTGTGTGTACAGGGTACAAATGAGAGATAATCAGTGCATGAAAGGCAGTCAACTGAAAGGTAAGATACCACCAGTGGAAGAAATAAACACCTAAGGAAGGAGACAGCAAAAGTTAATCACTTTGAAGTCTTGTAGATTTCAGTGGGAGGGAGGTAGACGCAGAGTCACTGACTTCAGAACACTCTCTCTTGGAAATCCAAGGTTTCATTTTGGCATGGTAATCCCCTTATTTATATAAATTATATGCCACCATTATACTTTAGGAAGCCACCAACCCATTCCTTAAATGTCCCAGAACTGCCCTGCGTTCTAATTCTCTGAATTCTGGTTAAGTAAGTGTCAGGCTTCAGCAAATGCATGGCGTTTCAGGCAATAGAACTCAAATCCAGGCAGAGCAGCGATTCAAGGATTTATTCCAAAAGTCAGTGATTTCAGTAAGGAAACAAGCAAGGCTGGAATACATGACTGGGGGAGAGAGGATACATATATAGGGCTGATACAATAGGGTACAGGAACAAAGAGACAATGTAGTCATTTCCTGCCAGTAACGACTTGAGTAAAACTGAAACAAAAACAATTATGAGCAATCAGTGGAGGAGATGGCCGAGCTCTCGGCTTTGTGCGCGGGACCCGATATCAGATCGGAGATTTACACTGGCGGGTCCCAATACAATTGTAAATCCCTGGCCGGAGCTCGTGTGCAAAATGGGGGGGGGGGAGGAGTGCACAGAGAACTCCATCTTGTTCACGGGGAAAACATCTTGTTTGGGAACGGAGCTGTCAGAAGCCCTATCTGACAGTAAGAGACTTTCTAAAAGTAATTTCAGAAATGGAGCAAGTGTCATTTGCTCTTGGTTGTTGGATCTCTGGAGAGGGTCTGGGAGGGGAGGCGGGCCTGTCTCCCCCAGAGCTGCCTGCATCAATCCACCCGTCCCAGTGGCTGCTGCTCTGATCCCGCTGTCGACACAGTCAGGGCTGCCTCCACAACACCCACGGGGGTGGGGAAGCATTACTGGAGGATGGCATTGCAGACTGGAGTTATTGTGGGGGAAAGGGAATGCCTTCTTCTGAAATTCACTTTTTTAGTCGTAGCCATCGGAGGTGGTGCCCGTGTAGCCTTTTGGTGACTCCAGCCTGATATCATACGGGCCTGACTGAACCTCCCGGTCGGGACCTGGCAACTTGCTATGCTGGCACTTGACTACTTTGCTGGCCGTGCGCCCGCCCCAAACGCTACGGGACGGTCGCTGCGCACTCCGTTGTCACGGACTCGGCCGCTCCTGCGAGCGCCGTGAAGTTAGCAGCCATGAAGCAGATGGAGGGGCAGCCTCCAGTGAACCTGAAAGAAGCCATGTTCCTGCACAACTACTGACCAGACCGCAGCCATGGCATGAGAAGCAGGCTGTCACATAGACATTGCCAAGCACCCCCCCTTGCAATGTCCACCGCTTGATGGGCCGTCAGCAGCAATCCAGATATCAAGATCAGTCATTCCTCCACCTCAGCAGCAGCAACCCCAGGACGTTTGCACAGATCGCACCCATTGTTCCTGAATGCTAATCTTGTCAGCAGAGAAGTTCCAGCTCATCACGGGTTGCAAAAGTCATTGGAATCAGAATAGATTTCCAAATTCTCACTACCCCACCCTGGTAGCCACAGCTTAGTCCTTCATCACCTTTTGTCACCTGGGAACCTAGGAGGGGTGAAAACCCCTTTCCCCGCCCCCAGAAAAACAGTATAACTGGGGTGCCCTCAGCCCATAACCTTTACCTTAGGTCTTTCCTGGCACCTTTGCCGTTACTCTGTTGGTTTGGTTTTGCGCAGCCTAACCAAGCTCCCTCCCGCCTTGCTGGTCAAGTTCATGGGAACCCCTGCCCCCATCTCAGCTTTTACTTTTCAATCTGTCTTAGTCTACGTGAATTTGGACAACACCTCATCTAGATACTGGTATAGTTGAGTGCGAACCCACTATAAAAATACATAGTTACCGATTGCTCAGCTAAATTCCCCATATAAAGGAGCAATTTGGCTAACAAGCTCTTGCAGGGGCTTTTTTTGCTGTTACATGCACCACACGGCTTTAGCAGGAGGACAGGGAGGTTTGGGAAGACATTCCAGGCCTCTAAGCAACCAGCCCTTTCAAAATGTACTCCAGGTTCTTATAAAGAGGAAAATAAACAGAGTGTTGGATTTTCAGGGAGAAATTGGGTAAAGAGGAATTAAGAGAATTTCTCTTAACAGTTCTAATGCAGATACATTACCAAGCTTCTGCTGCTTCTCCAATCATAAACCTAAAACAAGAGAGGCAGCACAGTGTAGTGGTGGTTTGGAGCGGAGGAGTCTGATCTGGAGAACCAGGTTTGATCCCCCACTCCTCCACATGAGCGGAGGACTCTGATCTGGTGAACTGGGTTGGTTTCCCCACTCCTACACACGAAGGCATTTGGGTGACCTTGGGCTACTCACAGTTCTCTCTCTCAGCCTCACCTACCTCACAGGGTGTCTATTGTGGGGAGGAGGAGGAAAGGTGATTGTAAGCCGGTTTGAGTCTCCCTTAAGTGGTAGAGAAAGTTGGCATATAAAAACCAACTCTTCTTCTTCAACAACAAAAACAGCAGCAGCAGCAGAGAGCAAAATCTGGCATTCCCCCACCCCATTGGCCCCGGCCACTGGGGAAACTGACTCACCCCACTCCATGGGCCACTCACAGCTGCTCTCCAGGGAAAGGTCTTTCCCTACACCTGTGACTTGCAGTCCTTTAAGTGGAGATCTCAGCAACTGAACATGTTGGTGTAGCATTTGTAGCAGTTAGAATATTGGACTAGGTTCTGGGACACCCAGGTTTGAATCTCTGCTCTGCAATGGAAGCTTGTCAGACTAACCTACCTCACAGGATTGTTATGAGGATAAAATGAAGGAGAGGAGAATGACGTAAGTCACTTTGGGTTCCCATTGGGGGAAAAGGTAGGGAATAAGCAAAGTAAATACATTAAATGTGGGTCCTACTTTAGGCAAGCTCTGTGTAGATTGATAACCCTGGCCCTAAATATGAAACAGAAAAAAAAAACAATACGCACCTAGTCATTCTACGACTTGGATGGCTAAGTATGGAATGATACTGGAGATCTTGCTGCACATTACAAAATCCTAGTGTGTGCTGGTGGATGACACAAATACTTTTTATCAGACATGCAGTGGGAATTTTGGGAGTCCCAGACACACACCAACACCACTTGCAACATTAAAAATAGGGTTGTGCAAAAAAAAAAAAATCGGTAAATTTCAGGTTTGGGTTTATTGGGCCCAATTTTTTTCTGTAAACCCAGATTAAGCCAAATATCCATAATGGCAAATTTCAGTATTAGGCTTATTACCGGGTTTACTGAAAAATTTGGGCCCACTATAGTCTATGGGGATTTTTTCGAAGCTGGGGGGCATTTTTGGAGGTAGAGTCCCCAAATTTGCAGCATGGCTGCAAGGGACTCTCCTTGAATGGTCACTGAAGTTTGGTGAAGTTTGGGACAGGGGGTCCAATTTTATGGCCCCGCAAGGGGGTCACTCCCATTCTCCAGGCATTTATGAGCTGAGCTGTCCATTGGTTTTCAGGTTCAGAAGTTCAACTTTGCTGAAAACTGGTGGAAAGAGCCGATACAGGCTGGCACCTCAAAGTCTGGGGGCTGCCTTTGTATTTGGGGCACATAGTATGATGTCCATGCAAATTAGCTTCCAAACGGATGGAAAAGGCTTAAATGCAAGACAAACAAGGCATGGAAAGCATTTCTTTTGGTTGCAAATCACAACCTGTGAACAGTCCTTTATTATGGTCATCAAAAATCTGATTCCAAGAGATGGACATGGTGCGGGGAAATGAAACATCTACTCGGGGTGACCTTCAGTTTCAGAGCTGGTTTTCAGGGGTGGTGGTGGTGGTGGTGGTGGTGGTGGTGGTGGTGAGATCAGAGCCAGCTGAAATCTCAACCACGGGGCTGTCTGAAGGAGACTGCTCATACACGTGGATGAAGAAATCTCCTTCGGAAGCCTGGTGGTTGCAGCAGTCGAAGATGGCACTTTCAAAATGGAGGGTATATCCCTCCAGATGGGACTGGGTAAGCCCCGTCTTTTAAAAAATGCTTGATCCAGATCAACCCGCTGAAAGGGTGTTCGGACCAAGTTGGCTCCGATTACACGACCACTACCTCAAAAGGGTCCCAACTATGGGGCCCTAACAGAACCAGTCAAAAGAAGGAAGAAAAAGGGGAGAAAGCAAAGGGGAATAGCTGGACCCAAAAAAGCAGAATATTTATTCAGCTAATTTCGGGTTTATTTTTGGTTTGGGTTTATCGATTTCTGAATTGGGTAATCCATTTCTGAAATGGATTGCAGCAGCGTGGCTGGTGAGGGAGCTGAGGTATAACATACAAGGTCTGTGACATATTCATATTCTTACCTGAGGGCAACAGCAATTGCCTCTTTGGAGGTTTTAAAGCAGAGGCTGGATGGCCATATGTCAGCAATGTTGATTCCGTGAACTTAGGCACATCACGAGAGGGAGAGCAGGAAGGGTTGCGTCAGTGCTTGGCTCTTGTGGCCCTTTCTTGCATACCCAGTGAAATTTTCCTCCAGACCAGATTGGCCAGGGATACTGGAGGAGGTTTTTGTTGCCATCTTCTGGGCATGGAGCATGGGGTCACTGGGGGTGTGTGTGTGGGGGGAGGTAGTTCTGAATCTCCTGAATTGTGCAGGGCGTTGGACTAGATGACCCTGGAGGTACCTTCCAACTCTATGATTCTTTGGTTCTAAAAGAAAGGGAAAGAAAAGATTCCTCCTCCTGCCACATGGCCAGTTTACAGTGCGATCGGCTGCTCCTGCCCATCTTGCATGAGGGGAGGCTGCCCTTGATGGGCCTCAGTGTGGCTCAGTTGGGGGGAGTGCTTGGCCCAGCAGGGGGTCTGAAGCTGCACTGGTAGTGATTCTGGGGTCTTGTCTTTGGCCCACTGACAGCCGTTGCTTATGTGGGAAGAATTCCAAACCATCTGCCCCAGAGCAGGGGCAGAATAGAGTACAGGTGAGCCAAGCCATGACACATAGCCCAGATCTACTTTAGACCAGTCATCTTTCATGATGATTAACACCCCATAAATTTTTCCTTAGATGTAATACCTAATGTTCACATTCAGCATTCCAGATTATTTGCTTATATTTCAGCAACGCCACCCCTCGGTCTTTTGCACACAGTTTAGACAGTTCCAAATATATCTTTTTGGGGAGCTCTCAGCCAGACCAGCATCAAATTCCAGCAGAAGACAATTATCGGCGGCTCTATATTCATGAGCTTAGGTGTTAGCCCTTGTCTGGCTGAACACATTTCACTTCGGGAAAATATATTAACCTTTCAGTGTTAAGTTCATAGGGGAATTCAACAAAGCATATGTTTTTCCTAGCCTCTGATAATTAGTTGAATTTTTTCCAATCAGCTCTCCTGTTATTAATGTTCTAAGACAGAATGCAAGTGCAGAGTCAGGTAGGGGCTCAAACTTCACCTAGTCAACTTCCATAGAAAGGCAAAATAATCCAAACCACTTCTCCAGTTCCCCACAATCAGGAAGGAGATAAACTGCTTAGAGGTATTCATGGCATTTTTTTATTCTGGCCTTTTGTCAGGCCTGTATCTCAGTTGATTTGTTTACTTTCGTTTTCCCACTGACCAGACTCAAGGACTGTTGTGCATACCTAACTCAGTTTGAAGCTCTGGGAACTTAGCTCTGTTTGTGATTTGTAATCTCTTGCCTTTTTATACTTGCGCTTGGCTCTGTCTAGGTTACCCATCAGCCAGGGCCACGTGGTGCGGAGGGCATGCGCCCAAGAGGCTACAACAGGATCCCCCTCCCCCTTGGTCACCTCTACAGGGGCAATAGGACCGAAGTCCTGACCATACACAGCATAGAAAGGACTGAACCCTGTGATTGATGTACAGCATTATTGTAAGCATATTCTGTGAAAGGCAACAGTTCCACCCAGTCATCTTGGTGGTAATTGACATAACAATGTAAATAACATTCCAGTACAGCATTGACATGTTCAGTTTGCCCATCCGTCTGGGGATGGTAAGCACTAGACAACCCTTGCTCCACCCCCACCAACTTGAGGAAAGCCTTCCAAAATTTAGCTACGAAACTACCTCCGCGGTCGCAGATTATCTTGCGTGGGAACGAATGAAGATGGAAAACATGTGACACAAAGGGGCAGGCCAACTTGGGGGCGGAGGGAATACCTGTACACGGAACCAAATGTACCTGTTTGGAAAATAAGTCAGTAACAACCCACAGTACAGTTTTGCCCCCGCTAAGTGGGAGATCCGTCATGAAATCCATGGCAATCACCTCCCAGGGCTTGCTGGGAATTTCCAGCGGTTGCAGCAGTCCTGGGGGCTTGCCTTGAGACTGTTTGACTGGCACAAATAGGACAGCTGCGAATGAGGGAGTCCACATCAGAACGCATCCCCCCCCCCCACCAAAACTGTCTTCGCAAAAAGGGAAGGGTTTTCAGGAACCCAAAGTGTCCCGCAGTTTTAGCCCCATGGGCCAATTGCAGGACTTCTCTTCGAAGTATCTTAGGAATGTATAATTTCGAGTCTTTGTACCAACAACCACCTTGCTCAAGTACACCTTGGGGTAGGGTTTGGGCAGTGCATTCGGCTAAGCACTGAGCCCGAAGGGAGTCCAGGAAGGAGTTGGAGATGATCACCCCCCTCCTTTTGCGGGAGAGGGTGGACCAGGAGCTGGTGGTGATGAAGGGGGGGAGAAAACCGGTTGCTGCGGGTCACTGGATACAGACGGCGCAAGTGGGGCTGGCGAGGGAGCCGGCTGGGTAGGGTTAAACACCTTGTTGGTCAATGTGCGGTTTCCATGCTGGGGTCGAGTTTGGGACCGGGTCCATATGGCCAGCATGGGCAGGGCCCCTCTGTGCGCCGGGATGAATAAAGAGTCTGTCGGCCGATCAAGTTTCACTGGGTATTGAGGCAACCTGGATAGGACATCAGCAAGCACGTTCTGTTTCCCGGGCACATGTTTAAGAACAAAACGAAATTGAGCAAAGAAGTCTGCCCAACGCTGTTGTTTTGCGGACAACTTATGGGTCCCCATGAGGGCAGCTAGATTTTTGTGATTGGTCCAGACTTCGAAGGGGACCCTGGACCTCTCCAGGAATTGCCTCCACAAAGTAAGGGCATGGTGGATGGCAGATGCCTCCTTTTTCCAAATGGGCCAGTTCAATTGGGCATGCGCAAACTTTTTCGAGAAGTAGGCACAGGGGTGAAGGAGGCCGTCTGGTCCTCTCTGGAGAAGCCCCCCCCCCCATGGCTACATCGGACACATCGACCTGTACAATAAACATTTGGTTCGGATCTGGGTGCTGCAGCACAGGTTCAGAAGTGAAAAGCCATTTGAGGGCTACAAAGGCGGATTGGCATCGATCAGTCCACAGTATTTTGGCCGAGGGCAACGTTGCGGAAACCCCTTTGCCCTTCGTTTTCAGGAGGTCAGTGATTGGCAGCGCCACTTGAGCAAAGTTGGGAATGAAACCGCGGTAGAAATTAGCAAAGCCCAGAAATTGCAGTACTTGCTTGCGGGTGGAGGGTGGAGTCCAGTCAAGTACCGATTGGACTTTGGTGGGGTCCATGCTAAGGCCACGATGAGATATTATGTACCCCAAGAAAGTTATCTTCTCTTGGTGAAATTCGCATTTAGACAGCTTTGCATAGAGCTGGTGGTTACGCAGACGTTGCAAAACTTCTCTGACCAGAGCAACATGTTCCTCCATGGTTTTTGAATAAATAAGGATGTCATCCAAATAAACTACCACGCCGCGGTACAATAAATCATGGAGGATTTCGTTAATGAGTTGCATGAAGACCCCCGGGGCCCCTTTTAACCCGAACGGCATCACAAGAAATTCATACATTCCAAAACAGCTAGAGAAGGTGATGAGGGGTTCGTCCCCCTCACGGATACGGACGCGATAATAAGCTTCCACTAAGTCCAATTTGGAGAAAACGCGTCCCTCCTGTAATTGTCCCAAAATATCTGAAATCAACGGTATGGGGTAGGCGTTGGCTTGGGTAACTGCATTAAGCTTTCGGAAGTCAATGCATAAACGCAGGTCACCCTCCTTTTTCCGGACAAAGAACACAGGGGCTGAGTTGGGAGCGTTCGATTGCCGAATGAACCCTCGAGCAAGATTTTTATCCAAAAAGTCACGTAACACAGCGCGTTCAGAAATGCTCATGGGGTAAATCTTGCTCTTAGTCAGCGTGCAGTCTTTTACCACCTCAATTGCCCAGTCTGTGGTATGGGGGGGGCAAGGCATCGCATTCTTTGATATCAAAGACATCTGCAAAGTCTCTGTATGCTTCGGGCAAAGGCGTTGGCGATGTGGCATCAGAGGTTAACGCCGAAGCGGGTGGAGGCACCACCGTGACTTCCCATCGATGCTGTTCGCACTTGGGATTGGCAAAGGTAATAGTGTCAGTTTCCCAGTCTATACAGGGACTATGACCTTTAAGCCAATTAATCCCTAGGAAAACTTCGAATCGGATGGGGGCTATGGTAAAGTCTATTTGTTCCCAATGAGAACCAATACCCATCGCTACTCCCCATGTGCGATGATCGACTGGTCCCCCCTTAAAATGGCTCCCATCCATCTGGGCGAATTGGACGGGAGCTGGTAAAGCCTCGGACTTGACTTTGAGGGCTGCAAACATGGCCTCACTAATTAAGGTGCGGCTGCAGTCAGAGTCAATAAGTGCCTTGACAGGCAGTTGGGGACCCCCTTTATAGTGTTGAACACTGCGTCCACATAAACAGTGGTTTCCACTTCACTCACCTTGACGGGAGCTTTGGGTTTAGCGGGAGATTCTGCAGGGGTCTGTGGAGACGCTCCACTCACCACAGACCGAATCCGTTTTTTGACAGATCAAGAGGGGTTTCCAGGTTTAGAGCTGGAGCATTCCATTGATTATCCTCGTCAGAGGAAGGAGAGTTGTCCCCCATTGGGGCACTTGTAATCCGAGACCCTGCGGGGTCGCTTGATGCAGAAAGGTTAGCCAGTTCCTCAACGTGAAGTGCAGAGGGTGTGGGTTGTCCCGGCGCTGCACTGCGGGTGGCCGCGGTGCCTCTGCGTTGAGGTCTCCCTCGAGCTCAGGGTGGCATGCTGGGGCGAGTGGCCTCCAGGCGTTGAGGACAAGCCGCTGCAAAGTGACCATTCCCCCGCATACTAGACAAGCCCCTCTTTGGAAACGAGACTCGCGCTCCAAAGGGGGCCGGGTTAGTCTTCGCGGGGTAGGAGCCACAGGTTTGATGGGTGGTTTTTGTCCCCCCTTTTCCTTTGCTCTATTCCGGACAAGTGAGACGAACCATCGTCGGCTTTCAATTTCCTCAGCCAGCAAGATCCAATCTTCGAGAGTGTGAGGGTCACCCCGCATATATGACCAATTTCAAATATCAGGGTGCAACGCTTCGCGAAAGTAGTGGATAAGAGTCGCTTCTGGCCAGTCTACAATCTTACTAGCAAGTTGTTGGAATTCGTCCGCAAATTCCTGAACTGGAGAGGAGTCTTGCCTGAGTTGTAAAAGTTCCGCTTTGGCTCTCTCTCCCATGAAGGGATCTTCAAAGCGTCGTCGTAAGGCGGTCATGAAGTTGTCTAGGGAACGAATGGAGCGAGACCGTGTATCAAATTGGAGAATCATCCAGTCGGCCGCTTTTTCCGTTAGCAGGGAGGCCACGAAGCGAACGCGGCTCTCTTCGGTTGGGAAGAATTGCCTGTGCTCCTGCATATAACTATCTACATGATGTAAAAAGCGGGGTAAGGTTTCCACAGAGCCCTCATAGGTAACATTCAGTTTTGGCGGTCTCCATGGAGGCATTTTGGGGTATCCAGGAGCTGGGACTCCTGGAAACAGGGATGCGATAGGTCCTCCCCCGGGGCAGCGGGACCCCCTCCAGGCGCTGCCGGGCCTCCGCCCGGTATTACAGGCATGGCAGGACCCCCTCCTCTGGCAGGACCACCTCCGGCTGGACCCCCTCCTCCAGCAGGACCCCTGCCTCCAGCAGGACCTCCGCCTCCGACCGGAGCAGCTGGTTGTTGCTGCAGCTGCAGCGGTATCCCGGGAGCGGGGGCAACGGGTGCAGTGGGAGCCCGTTGCAACTGGTCGTTGTCCTGGAGTAGTAAAGTCAGTTGGTCTTGCAAACGTGCTGCCTGTTCTAAAAGGTCCATATTCTGGTTACGTAGCAAAAATATCTCGTTGTCCGCGCCACTAATCCGGTGGGATTGGCTGGACCGCAACCCGCTGGCCCAAAGTGGTTCCTCTGTATACAAGTCCTCCTCATCGGAATTATCCTCGGGTAAAGTTCCCATCAGCCTGCGGGTGCGTTGAATGCTACGAGATGGAACGAAGGATGGAAAGAACGAGGGAGACAAGTCAAAACTCCTGGGCTGTTGGGGGCGTGTACCACTGTGCGCCTGTTCCCGGGCGAAGCGTTCCTTCTCCTCCTGCTCTGCCCGGGCCCTCACTGCGGCTTCAGCCGCCGCTCGCGCTTGGTCCTCCGCTTTTTTACGTTCCGCCAACTCCAGTTCAGCTGCCAGTTGGGCGGTCAGTTTCACGGTAATGAGGGGAAGAGCCTCCTTTTCCAAAGTGTAGAGGAGCTCCACACGGTCATCGTTCAGGTCCAGCATCGGCTGGATCAGTACTGCCAAAGCCGCAGCATTGGAACCGAAATCAGGGGTGAGATGTCTGGTAAGCTCCGCCACCGAGATAGTGGCCGCAGTGTGGCCATGGAAAAGGGCAGTCACTCGTGTGGCCACCGCTCTCGCTTCAACCTGGCACAGTTCGGGAGCTGGTGTGACTGGGGTTGCCATGTCAGCAGGACGGATTGGGACCGTGTGTGAGGGTTCCTGACCTCTCTGTGCAAATCCCAAAAAATCACTTGTTCATACAGGCATATAGAAACAAGGTTCTTTTATTGGAAGCTACAGAAGATACAGTCCACACACTGATAGAAAGTTGCAAGTAAGCCAGTTTGCTTAACTACAGAATTATATCCCCTACAGGGTAGCAAAAGGTCACACCTATGTTATGGGAAGCTACAAGATAGATAGGCACGGTACAGACATCAATCGTCCCCAGAGAGCTAGTTAGGGTTATCTACTTCCCAAGGCCAGAATTGGCAAGAGGGAGTGAACCAAAGCGCAGCCGGGGAAACACAGCAGGGGAGGCACTTGTGAGACATACCAGTCAGGGCTTGACAGATATGGTGCCTGAGACCAGGGAAGGCCAAATGGTCTGAACTGCTTTTACGAGTCCAGTGGGGAAGGGGGAATTGTGATAACAGCCCACAAAGACATACAGACTCTCACACCGTGGACAGATCAGGAGGGGTCTCACGAGCAATAAGTTTGTCTAACAAGTCAGTTAGCAGTTGTAAATCCTCAGCCCCCGACTGAGCATCCTCCACCAACCGATCAAGGGCTTGGAGGTCTAAGCAGGCGTTGGCATCCTCAATGTCGGACATCCAGGGGGTTGTCGCTAGAGAACACCACTGGGCCTGTATTAATCCATTTAGGTGACTAACTTCCGTGCTAGTCCTATGTAGCTCAGCTACAACGTCCCGTACGAGGTCAGGATCATCTTCCAGGGTTCTCAGTCGGAACCCACTACCTGGGGATCAAATCCGGCGGGCCTGGGGCGAACCGCACGGGGCTCCAGCCATGGTCGAATCACTCGGAGAGCGCTCTCCTCGCTCCCATCCGAGTGGCAGGCGAACCCTCCGGGGCTCCAGCCTGACAGGGAGATGATGGGATTGCTGTCACAATGTCAGCCCTTGGCCCAATCTGAACCAAAAACCACATCAGAGACAGTCAGGTCCAAAGAAGCTGGTTTTTACTGGTCAAATAGGTTAACAGAGCATAAAGAAAAGGTGACAGCAATGAAGCTTGCTGGCTTGAGCTTGGTAATATGAAAGCATAGAAAAGGGCAAGAGATTACAAATCACAAACAGAGCTAAGTTCCCAGAGCTTCAAACGGAGTTAGGTATGCACAACAGTCCTTGAGTCTGGTCAGAAAAGGTGACAGCAATGAAGCTTGCTGGCTTGAGCTTGGTAATATAAAAGCATAGAAAAAGGCAAGAGATTACAAATCACAAACAGAGCTAAGTTCCCAGAGCTTCAAACGTACCAGTCGAATGCAGTAATGATCAGCAGATTATATTAAAATATCTAATAACAGCGGCAAGAATAGTCCTAGCCTCACTGTGGAAAACAGAAAAAATACCAAAAATTGAACTCTGGATTGATAAAGCATATGAATTCATAACAATGGCGCATCTAACAGAACTTTTACAACCAGATACCCAAAATTGAAATAAAGACAAATGGCACAGTTTCTACAAATTTATTCAAACCATAAAACAACGATAAACTTTTTTTTCTTTTCTGCTCTTTTCTTTTCTTTTACTTAGACGTTATGAAAATAAAGGAGACAAAGTATGACATGTTAAAAAACGTTGACTATTTGAATCCTGTTAAGGGGGTAAAAACATGTATTTTCCTTTTGTTAATAATCTCCCTTACCCTTTTTCCTTTCCTGTATCCCCATTTAATATCAGAAATCAATAAAAATATTTATAAAAAAAAGAAAAGTAAAAGTCGAGATGGGGGTAGGGGATCCCATAGACTTGACCAGCAAGACGGGAGGGAGCGTGGCTAGGCTGCGCAAACCAAGCCAACAGAGTAACGGCAAAGGTGCCAGGAAAGACCTAAGGTTGGGATCCAAGAGAACTATATGGGCTGGGTGTAAGCACTTGTGTGTCCTGAAAATCCAACAGCCACATCAAGAGACAAAGGTCCAAAAGAGTTGGTTTATTGAAAACAGGTATGCAGAGCTTATAGATCAAAAGGCAGGAACGAAGGGGGACGGGAGTGCACTTGGTTATATGGAGAACTACAGACACAGTCATATCATGATAAAACAGGCAGTTTGAAAATGCCAAGCTCCCACGAGTCTCAGACCCTGGGAAGCAAAGCACAGCAAAGCAAAGCAACTGGCAGCTGCACCGGTGAACAGCCTTGAGCTCAGAGTTCAGAGACAGCCTGACATTCTGCTCCCCTCAAGGCCCCCTCCCACTGCGGGGGGCCGGTTTGTCGGGATAAGCAAGATGGAATGCGCGCACCAACCGGGGGGCGGACACATCGTGGGAGCGCACCCACTCGTCATAGGCAGGGGGGAAGTGCTTCCAAGGAACGAGGTATTGGAGAGAACCATGATGCAGGCAGGAGTCCAGGATTTTGGCGACTTCAAAATGCTCCTCCCCCCCACCATCACCGGCTGCTCTGGAGACGGGTCGGGATGCCAGTCCGGGGCGGCGACATGAGGCTTGAGGAGACTGACATGGAATACAGGGTGAACATGCCTCAAGGTTTTAGGGAGGGTCAGTTCCACGGTTACTGGGTTAATTATCTGAGCAATGGGATACGGACCCACATACTTGGCACTGAGTTTATTGCATGGGCGGGTAGACCGTAGATTCTTGGTGGAGAGGTACAGCAAGTCCCCAACATTAACGTTCTGGCTGGGGGAGCGGTGTTTATCCGCTTGAGCCTTGTACTTCCGCTTGGCTTTTTCCAAATTTTTGACCAACCAGGGCCAAGTGGTGTGGATAGCTTGGACCCAAGACTCCACATCTGCACCCCCCTTCTCCCCAGAAACATCAACCTGACCAATGGGACTGAAATCATGACCATATACAGCATAGAAAGAACTGAAACCAGTAGACTGATGTACAGCATTGTTGTAAGCATATTCAGCAAAAGGTAAAAACTCAACCCAATCATCCTGATGGTAATTAACATAACAATGCAGATAGCATTCTAAAACAGCATTCACTCGTTCAGTTTGTCCATCCGTTTGGGGGTGAAAGGCACTAGACAATCCCTGCTCCACCCCCACCAATTTAAGGAAGGCTTTCCAAAACTTGGCAACATAACCCCCCCCCCCGCGGAAAACATGTGACACAAAGAGGTGGGCCAACTTTGGGGTGGAGGGTATACCAGCGCATGGAATGAGATGTACCTGCTTGGAAAATAAGTCAGTAATTACCCAAAGCACTGTCTTGCCCTCGCTGAGAGGGAGATCCGTCATAAAATCCATAGCAATTACTTCCCAGGGTCTGGAGGGAACCTCCAGCGGATGCAACAGTCCAGAGGGCTTTCCCTGGGATCGTTTGACAGTGGCACATATAGGGCAACTGCGAATGAAAGAGTCCACATCGGCACATGTGCCCGCCCACCAAAATTGCCTGCGCAATAAATGGAGTTTTCAAAAATCCAAAGTGTCCCGCAGTCTTGGCGCCATGGGCCAATTGCAGGACGTCCTTCCATAGCACTTTAGGTACATATAACTTAGAGTCCTTGTACCAACAACCACCCCGTTCCAGCAGGGAAAGGGGAAGCGCCTGAGCGGCGCGTTCAGCCAGGCATTGGGCACGAAGGGAGTCCAGGAAGGAATCGGACAGGTCTACTTCAGCTGCGGAGGGGGGTGAAACAGGGGGTGAAGGCAGCGTTGGTGGGGCGGAGGGGACAACTGGTTGACTCGGGGCACCAGGTGCAGGAGGCGCAGGTGGGACTGGGGGGAGTGGATTTCTCCCCTTCAGAGGCGCTATTGTCTGCAGGTCGAGATTGGGACTGGAGCAGAGTTTGAGACCGGGTTTGCACAGCTAAAACAGGTAGGGCATCCCTTTGTGCTGGGGTGAACAAAGAGACAGTTGGGCGGTCGATTTTCACCGGATATTGGGGAAGCCTGGAGAGGGCATCTGCCAGTATGTTCTGTTTTCCAGGCACATGCTTGAGCACAAAACGAAATTGAGCAAAGAAGTCAGCCCAACGCTGCTGTTTCGCGGACAATTTGTGGGCTCCTGTAAGGGCTTCCAGATTTTTGTGATCAGTCCAGACCTCAAAGGGAACCCTGGAACCCTCCAGGAACTGCCTCCACGTAGTGAGGGCATGGTGGATGGCTGCAGCTTCCTTCTCCCAAATTGGCCAGTTCAGTTGGGAGTGTGCAAACTTCTTTGAAAAATAAGCACAGGGGTGAAGGAGACTGTCCAGTCCCTGTTGCAAAAGGGCACCCCCCATGGCCACGTCTGATGCATCCACCTGCACTATAAACAGGGTGCTTTAACACAGGTTCTGAAGTGAATAGCCGTTTGAGGTTTTCAAAGGCAGTTTGACATTGAGCCGTCCACTGAACCCTAGCGGTGGGCAATGAGGCAGAGACCCCCTTACCCTTGGTTTTAAGGATGTCAGTGAATGGCAGTGCCACTTGAGCAAAGTTGGGAATAAACCCGTGGTAAAAGTTGGCAAAGCCAAGAAACTGCTGTACTTGCTTGCAGGTGGAGGGGGGAGCCCAATCTATTACGGATTGTATTTTAGCAGGGTCGATGGTGAGGCCATGATGTGAAACGATGTAGCCCAAGAAAGTCAATTGTTCCTGGTGGTATTCACACTTAGACACCTTGGCATAGAGTTGATTGTCTCTGAGATGCTGCAACACTTCCCTGACTAGAGCAATATGCTCGTCCATGGAATTGGAGTAAATAAGGATATCATCAAGATAAACCACCACGCCCCGATATAACAAATCATGGAGGACTTCATTAATGAGTTGCATGAAGACCCCCAGGGCCCCTTTTAATCCAAAAGGCATCACCAGAAATTCATACATTCTGAAGCAGCTGGAGAAAGCTGTGAGGCGGTTTGGGATGCCAGTTCGGGGCGGCGACATGAAGTTTCAGGAGGCTGACATGGAATACAGGGTGTATGCGCCTCAGAGTCTTAGGGAGGGTCAGTTCCACGGTTACTGGGTTGATTATTCGAGCAACAGGATACGGACCCACAAACTTGGCACTGAGTTTGCCACACGGGCGGGTAGACCGTAAATTCTTGGTGGAGAGGTAAACCAAGTCTCCTACGTTAAAGTTTGGGCTGGGGGAGCGATGCTTATCTGCTTGAGCTTTGTATTTCCATTTGGCCCTTTCCAAGTTCTTGACCAACCAGGGCCAAGGGGTGTCGACAGCTTGGACCCAGTGTCAGTGTGAGAGATCCCCCTCTCTGAGTTTGCTTCTCCAAATCAGTTGCTCAGACGTTGATACAGAAACAATAGATTTATTGAAGCCTTCAGGAGATGAGACAGGCACAGGTAGAAAGTTGCAAGTGAGGGGCTATACGGGTTTACAGAATATATTGACTCCAGGGCACTGGGGCACTGGGGTTCACACTTATTGTTATGGGAAGTTACAAGCTTGGCATAATACAAAACATCAGACGGATCCCAGGAAGTCTGGTGCGGCTATCACACTTCCAAGGCCGCACCGGCCTGAGGGAGTACTGGCAGGAAGAACAGCGGGGGGGAAGATACATGGGCCATCAGGCCTGGCGCCTGAGACCAGAAGGTGTGAACTGCTTTTACGAGTTCACTGATAACACAGCAGGTGATGGAAAGCAGAGACACAAAGACAGAGACCCTCACATTCTGCCCCCCTTAAGGCCCCCCCCGGGGTCCCCGAGAGGACGAGGCTTATCGGGATAAGCGAGGTGGAATTCTCGGACTAAGCGAGGAGCCGCCATGTGGGGTGCGGCCACCCATTCGTCATGAGCGGAGCCAAGGTTTTTCCAGCGAACAAAGTAAAACAGTTTCCCTTTCTTCCATTTGGAGTCTAAAACCTTGGATATTTCCAAATGGGTGTCCCCTCCTACTACGGTAGGAATCTCGTGTGCGGGAGGGGGGTGGAACTGGGGGGCTGCCACATAGGGTTTGAGGAGGCTTATATGAAAGACTGGATGGACTCCTTTCAGAGTTTTTGGGAGGTCCAGTTCCACAGTAACCTCGTTGATTACTCTGGTAATGGGGAAAGGTCCCACATAACGGTCGCTCAGTTTTTTGCAGGGGCGAAGAGAGCGGAGGTTTTTGGTGGACAAATAGACTTGCTCCCCCACCTTGAGTTCCCATCCCGGAGACCGGTGTTTGTCTGCTTGTTCCTTGTACTTGCTTTTTGCCCTTTCCAGATTTTTGAGCAACCATGGCCAGGTGGATTTAACCACCTGAATCCACTCCTGAAGATCAGGGGTAGACTGGAGCTCTGGCGAGACGGGGGCAGAACCGAAAGGGCCAAAATCCGTCCCGTATATAACTTGGAAGGGACTAAAGCCGGTAGAGGAATGAGGCGCATTGTTGTACGCATATTCGGCAAATGGCAGCAGGTCGACCCAGTCGTCCTGGTGGAAATTTACATAGCAACGCAAATAACATTCTACCACTGCATTTACTCGTTCCGTTTGACCATCCGTTTGGGGGTGATAGGCGGAAGAAAGGCCCTGTTCCTCCACTCCCATTAACTTTAGGAAGGCCCGCCAGAATTTGGCAACAAACTGGACCCCCCGGTCGGAGAGGACCTTCCTCGGGATCGAGTGTAGCCTGAGGACGTGTGTGATGAACAGTTTAGCTAAGCCCTGGGCTGAAGGAAGACCTGCACACGGAACGAAATGAACCTGTTTGGAAAAGAGGTCTGTGATGACCCAAAGAACCGTTTTTCCCCGACTTGGAGGTAGGTCGGTGATAAAATCCATGGCGATGACTTCCCAGGGACGGGAGGGGTTCTCAAGCGGTTTGAGAAGCCCTGGGGGTTTTCCCATCCGTTTCTTGGCAGTGGCGCAGGTGGGGCAGCTGCGCACATACAACTCTACATCAGATCTCATACCGGGCCACCAGAATTGTCTTCGAACCAGGTGCAGCGTTTTTATGAAACCAAAATGACCCGCTAGCCTGGCACCATGTACAAGTCCCAATACTTCTTTGCGAAGGGAGGATGGGACATATAGTTTCCCCCCTTGCACCCACCAAGTGTTGGTACGTTCCAGGCCAGTGGGGAGGAGATGCTGCTCCTCCTCCTGCAAGGAGGCGTCCCGGAGTCGCTGTTGGAAGGCTTCCGGGATGCCTTTGAGTGTAGGGGGGGTCTCCGGTGGTCGGGCTTGGGACCGGGTGGTGACGGCTAAGCTAGGGACTTCCCCTCGCTGCTCGGGAGTGAATAGGGAGTCGACTGGGCGATCGAAATCGTTGCGATACTGGGGAAGTCGTGACAAAGCGTCGGCTAGGGCATTTTCTTTGCCAGGGACATGTTTGAGAGTGAACCGGAACTTTGCGAAAAATTGGGCCCACCGAATCTGTTTGGCATTGAGTTTTCTGGCCCCCTTGAGGGCCTCCAGATTCTTGTGATCGGTACACACTTCGAATGGTAGTTCGGCCCCTTCCAAGAAGTGTCGCCATATGGTAAGGGCATGTTTGACCGCTGCTGCCTCCTTCTCCCAAATGGCCCAGTTGATTTCAGACTGGGAAAACTTCTTGGAGAAGTAGGCGCATGGTCTCAACCGTTCCCCCTCATCCCTCTGCAATAGGGCCCCGCCCATGGCTACATCCGAGGCATCCACTTGCACCACAAAAGGCTTGGTGCAATCTGGGTGAGCCAAAACGGGTTCGGATGAAAAAAGTAGCTTCAAACGTTCAAAAGCTTGCTGGCACTGGGGGGACCATTGCAAACGGGCTGAGGGAAGCGCGGCGCTAGCCCCCTTGTCCTTGGTACGCAACAGGGCAGTGAGGGGAAGCGCAACTTGGGCAAAGTTAGGAATGAAGTTCCGGTAAAAATTGGCAAACCCCAAAAACTGCTGAAGTTGGCGGCGGGTAGTGGGGGGTTCCCAGTCCTGCACTGCCTGGACCTTGGCGGGGTCCATTTCCAACCCTTGGTGGGAGATCACATATCCCAGAAATGTAATGGAGGGTTGGTGGAATTCACATTTGGACACCTTAGCATACAGTTTGTGCTCCCGCAGCCGCTGGAGCACTTCTCGCACTAGGCGCACATGGTCTTCCATGGTTTCAGAGTAAATAAGGATGTCATCGAGAAATACCACCACCCCCCGAAACAGCAAATCATGCAAAACCTCATTAATTAATTGCATAAAGACACTCGGAGCCCCCGAAAGTCCGAACGGCATGACCAGGTACTCAAACATCCCAAAACAACTGGAAAAGGCCGTTTTGGGTTCGTCTCCTTCTTTGATGCGAATGCGGTGGTAGGCTTCTACCAAGTCCAGTTTGGTGAAGATTCGGCCCTCCTTTAATTGTGCTAGAAGGTCAGGAATAAGAGGGAGGGGGTAAGCATTAGACTGGGTGACTGCGTTCAGTCTGCGAAAGTCAATACACAGTCTTAAATCTCCCGTCTTTTTCTTTACAAAGAAAGCTGGGGCTGAATAAGGAGCCTTGGAGGGGCGTATGAAACCCCTCGCCAGATTGACATCCAGATAGTCTCGCAACACTGTCTTTTCACTAGGGCTCATGGGGTAAACTTTTCCCTTAGACAGTTTGCCTTCCCCTACAATCTCGATAGCACAGTCCGTTTCTCTGTGGGGAGGCAGTTCGTCGCACTCTCTAACATCAAAAACATCAGTAAATTGCGAGTACTCAGAGGGTAATTGAGGAGAGACTGGGACGGGGGACCCTACCAGTGCGGCGGCTGGAGTTCTGAGTACCCGTTCCTTGTCATGCAACCCACAGGGGTTTTCGGGGAAGGAAAGCACCCGTTTAACCCAATCAATGGAGGGGTTGTGCCCCCTTAACCAGTTCATCCCTAACACCACAGGGGTTACAATAGGGGCGATGGTGAAATACAACCGTTCCCAATGTTCCCCCACGGACATAATCACGGCTGCAGTTCTGTGGGTTACAGGGCCCCGTTTAAAGTCACTCCCGTCCATTTGGGAAAAACGGAGGGGTCCCGGAAGCCGCTTGCGCCGGACACCCAACTTCTTGGCAGTTTCCTCATTTATCATGGTGCGGGCACACCCCGAGTCGACCAACGCGGGGACCTCTAACGGGGGACCCCCTTTGGGTAGGGACAGATGAACACGCACAAATACATTGTCCTCTTGGGCGCTTACCATCGGTGGAGCTCCTTGCACAACGATAGGGACGGTCTGCTGCGGAGCCCCCTCTACAGCAGACCGACGGCGTTTTTTGCCGGCTGTTCCCACTCTTCCTCCTCGCTGGAAGAGGGGGACGGGGTGGTGGCTTCCGGGGAGCCGTCCGAATCAAAGACGGTATTTGTAATCCGGGACCCCGATGGGACCGTAAAGTCGGATGCCCCATCCTGGGGGCGCGCGTGGAGAGCGGAGGGTGCGCCGGAGCGCCGGCTCAGTGGTCCACTTCTGCGGCGAGGCTGGCTGTCGGCGGCCGGTTTCGTCGGCTCGGCCTGGGTTTGGCGGGGAGGGGTCGGACGACCTGAGCGAGAGGGGCATTGCGATGCAAAGTGACCCTTTCCCCCGCAGATCAGGCAGACGCCGGCCTCGAACCGCTTGCGGCGTTCCGCGGCCGAGAGGCCCCCGCCACCCCCTTGCCGGAGTTCCCGGCCACGGTCACCCCGGGGCCTGGGGTCTCGCCCAATCCGTTGCTTGGACAAGTTCAGGAGTTGTTTGCGATTCTCGATGTCAGCAGCATGGCGAACCCAACCTTCCACATCCGGGGGGTTCCCTTGCATGAAGGCCCAATGTTGGAGGTCTGGGTTGAGACCCTCCCTGAAACATTGTACCAAGGTAGCCTCACTCCAGTCCAGAATTCGGCTAGCCAGTGACTGGAACTCACTTGCATACTGCGCCACCGACTTAGTCCCTTGGCGCAGTTGCATCAGGGAGGCTTTAGCCCGCTCACCCAGAGTCGGGTCCTCAAAACGGTTTCGGAGTGCTACCATGAACTCGTCCAGGGTTCGCAGCACCGGCGAGCGGAGTTCATACTGCAACACCATCCAGGCAGCCGCCTCCCCTTGCAGTAAGGAAGCCACGTACTGCACCCGGGACTCCTCAGAAACGAAGGTTCGGCCTTGTTCCCGCATAAAAATGTCTACTTGGACCATAAAAAAGGTCAACTGGTCTCCCGACCCGTCATACGTGACTTTCAGGTCCCGACGGGCCGGGGGGGCAGGGGTTGCGGGCGGAACTACCGGCGCCCCGTCTGGGGGAGCACCGGCTGGAGGTTGCAATTTCAGCGCATCTAGGGTCGTGGCCATCTCACCCATTACGCGTTGCATGATCTCCATCTGCTCCTGCATAGCCCGTCGGTCTTCCTGCCACTGCTTTCGTTCTTCCTCCATGAGGGCCTCTTTGCGGGCCGGGTCCCCTTCGAGTCCCGTGCTGGGGAAGGCCAACCGGCGATCCTTCGCCGCAGTCCGCGAGAGCGACCAGCCCTTGGGAGAGTCCAGCCAATAAGTAAGCCCCCGGGGACGTCCGTCCCGATCTTGGTCGGGGGCGCGACCCTTCGGTTTCTTTGGCTTGGCTCCCTCCTCTTTAGGGTCCGGCTTCTCCGGCTCGTCCGGTTCCTTGGGGGCATCGGGGTTAGGGGTGGTGTCCTCATCGGCTGACATTCTGTCCAAAGCGGTACAGCTGCAGTCCAAGAGGCAAGGACTTGCAACTTAATGTGAGAGATCCCCCTCTCTGAGTTTGCTTCTCCAAATCAGTTGCTCAGACGTTGATACAGAAACAATAGATTTATTGAAGCCTTCAGGAGATGAGACAGGCACAGGTAGAAAGTTGCAAGTGAGGGGCTATACGGGTTTACAGAATATATTGACTCCAGGGCACTGGGGCACTGGGGTTCACACTTATTGTTATGGGAAGTTACAAGCTTGGCATAATACAAAACATCAGACGGATCCCAGGAAGTCTGGTGCGGCTATCACACTTCCAAGGCCGCACCGGCCTGAGGGAGTACTGGCAGGAAGAACAGCAGGGGGGAAGATACATGGGCCATCAGGCCTGGCGCCTGAGACCAGAAGGTGTGAACTGCTTTTACGAGTTCACTGATAACACAGCAGGTGATGGAAAGCAGAGACACAAAGACAGAGACCCTCACAGTCAGGCTGTCTCTGAACTCTGAGCTCAAGGCCGTTCACCGGTGCAGCTGCCAGTTGCTTTGCTTTGCTTTGCTTCCCAGGGACTGAGACTCGTGGGAGCTTGGCATTTTCAAACTGCCTGTTTTATCATGGTATGACTGTCAAGCTGTCTGTAAACACCTCGCTTCACCTTGACTTCAAGGCTGTTTGCTGGCGCAGCTGCCAATTGCTTTGCTTAGCTTAGCTTCCCAGGATCTGAAGTCCGTGGGAGCTTGGTATTTCCAGGCTGCTTCTGTAATCATGATGTGACTGTAGGTCTGAGTCTGTAATTTGTGGACGAATTCCAGAGACTCGCCAGTAAAATAGTGGATTGGACCAAGGCTACCCGAAGCCTTACATCCTGAGATATTTACTTGGGCTTATATGCAACGAGACCCAGACACTCTTGAAGAATGGATTTTTACTAGCTGAGGAAGTGGAGAGCCATCGCCAATTCATTTCGCTGGCCTGCCGTTGAGCCAAGGAGGGGGGTAACCAAAAGCCCCCGCCTAAAGCTGCAGTTCCTGCACTGCGGAGACCTGCTCTACCCTCCCAAGACCACGTTTCTCAGTTTCAGAGGGGAGCCTGTCTCGTTTGCGGAACCATGGGCCACTTTGCAGCCGCCTGCCCGCTTCGGCCGGACCAGCTGGTCCCTGCTCGGTAGGACGGACCGCCCCGAAATCAGGGGTGACCTCTGCGCAGAAGCACCACGGCCAACCGTAGCGCTGCTCCTGGACGGACCGCGCCATCAGCTCTCCACATCGGAGATGCGCCCCACAAACCTGCACCAGCGAACCCATTGGGTTCCGGATTACAAGTGCCCCACTTGGGGACAACTAGCCGTCTTCGGATGAAGACAAGGACTGGGACTCCACTGGTTGAATCTCGAATCTCCTCTAGGTCAGTCAAAAAACGGGCAGGGTCTGCGGTGAGTGGAGTGACACCGCGGAACCTCGCAGCTGTTCCTGCAAAACCCAAAGCTCCAGTGAAGGTGAGTGAGATTGAAGAAACTGTGTATGTAGACGTAGTGTTACAGCGCCATAAAGGGGGCCCCCAATTACAAGTTAAAGCACTCATAGACTCTGGGTGTGCCCGCTCCCTGATCAACGAAACCACTTTCAAGGTGCTCAAAGCCAAGTCAGAGACCCTGCCAGCTCCCATCCAGTTCGCCAGATGGATGGCAGTGACTTCAAAGGGGGGCCAGTGGATCATCGCACTCGCGGATTGGCGATGGGCATTGGCCACCATTGGGAACAAATTGACTTTACCATAGCCCCTATCAGATACAACGTGGTATTGGGGATTAACTGGCTCAAGGGGCACAGCCCTTGTATTGACTGGGGGGCAGGAACTATAAAATTCTCCGATCTTAATTGCGACCAACACCGTCTCGAGGTAGCTGTTGTACCTCCGTCAGCCTCGGCCTTAGTCTCAGACCCCCCTCATCCTTTCCTCTACCTGTTGAATATCGAGACTTTACAGACATTTTTGATGTACAGGAACGTGATGTACTGCCCCCCCACCGCCAAACTGACTGTGCTATTGAAGTGGTGAGAAATGAAAAACTGCCTAAAAGTACGATTTACCCCATGAGCGCTACCGAACGTACCGTGCTACGCGAATTCTTGGACAAGAATTTGGCGAGGGGTTTCATCCGGCCGTCTACCGCCCCTTCTTCGGCCCCTGCCTTCTTTGTGCGCAAAAAGACTGGTGACACGCTTATGCATCGACTTCCGAAAACTCAATGCAGTCACCCAATCCAATGCCTACCCCATTCCTTTGATTTCGGATCTCTTGGGACAATTAAAGGAAGGGCGTATCTTTACAAAACTTGACTTGGTGGAAGCCTACTACAGGATCAGGATTCGAGAGAGCGATATACCTCTCACAGCCTTTTCCATTTGCTTTGGCATGTATGAATTCTTAGTGATGCCTTTCGGATTAAAAGGGGCCCCTGGGGTCTTCATGCAATTCATTAATGAGATCCTACATGACTTGTTGTATAGGGGCGTGGTGGTTTATTTGGATGATATTCTTAGTTACTCTAAAACTATGGACGAACACGTTGCCTTGGTGAGGGAAGTATTGCAACGCCTCAGAGACAATCAGCTCTATGCTAAGGTGTCCAAAGTGTGAATTTCACCAAGAACAGTTAACCTTCCTGGGCTATATAATTTCACACCATGGACTTACTATGGACCCTGACAAGGTGCAGTCGGTAACCGATTGGGAACCACCCTCCACCCGTAAGCAAGTTCAGCAATTTCTTGGGTTCGCTAACTTCTACAGGGGGTTCATCCCCAACTTCTCTCGAATCGCACTCCCCATCACAGATCTCCTTAAGACTAAGGGAAAAGGCAATGCTGCCACGTTGCCCTCAGCTAAAATCAACTGGACCCCCCAATGCCAAACCGCTTTTGATACTCTCAAAAGACTGTTTACCTCTGAACCAGTATTAAAGCACCCCGATCCCAATCAGATGTTTATAGTTCAGGTTGACGCCTCAGACGTGGCAATGGGGGGTGCACTTTTACAGTGGGGGAGGGATGGTCTTCTGCATCCATGCGCTTACTTCTCTAAGAAGTTCGTGCAATCTCAGCTCAACTGGCCAATCTGGGAAAAGGAAGCGGCTGCCATCCACCATGCCCTTATGGTGTGGAGACAATTTTTGGAGGGGTCTAAAGTCCCTTTTGAAGTGTGAAGCGATCACAAGAACCTGGAGGCGCTCACGGGGGCCCGTAAACTGTCCGCGAAACAAGTTCGCTGGGCGGACTTCTTTGCTCAGTTCCGTTTCGTATTGAAACATATGCTGGGGAAACAAAATGTCCTGGCTGATGCTCTATCCAGACTTCCCCAATATCCAACCAAGGTTGAACGCCCCACGGAGTCCCTGTTCACTCCTGCTCAAAAGGGTTTTGCTGCCCACTCTAGCAGTCCAAACCCGATCGCAAGCCCAGCTCCCACCGCAACCCCCACAGGGGGGGCACTTCAAGCCCAACCACACCGGTCGGCCCGACCATGCCACCCCCCTCGCCTCCTTCGCCAGCCCCACCGGCACTTGGTCACTCTGACAATCCAGCCATCCAAACCCCCTCGGGGACTTCCCCTCCCTCCAACACGGAGCCCACACCGCCAGATGGGTTGGATCTCACAGACTCTTTTTTGGCCTCACTTCGTTCCGCTTACCAAGCTGAACTCTCTGAGCAAGCCCTCCCCCCCCCCGCTCTAACTGAATGTGGAGGTTTATGGTACAAAGACTCTAAGCTGTACGTGCCTAAGGAGCTCCGAAAAGAAGTCCTACAGCTAGTCCATGGAGACCAGACTCAAGGACTGTTATGCCTACTGAGAACTGTTTGAAGCTCTGGGAACACAGCTTTGTTTTTTATATGTAATCTCTCGCCTTTTCAGTGCTTTTATATTATCAGGTTCAAGCCAGCCAGCCTCATAGCTGTCACCCTTCCTATTATGCTCTGTTATTCTATTTGACCAGTAAAGACCAGCTTCTTTGGACCTGATTGTCTATGATGTGGTTTCTGGTTCTTTGGGACCAAGGGCTTACATTGTGACCGCTATCTTTCCTCTGTCAGGCTGGAGCCCTGCAGGGTTCGCCTGCCACTCGGATGGGAGCGAGGAGAACGCTCTCCGAGTGATTCGACAGGGGCTGGTGCCCCGTGTGGTTCGCCCCAAACTCGCCAGTTGTGATCCCTGGGTTGCGGGTTTCTGGACGAACCCTGGAAGATGATCCCAATCTAGTGCGGGACGTTGTAGCTGAGCTGGCCAGGACTAGCACGGAAGTTAGTCGCCTAAATGGATTAATACAGACCCAGTGGCGTTCTCTAGTGACTTCTCCTTGGATGTCTGACGTTGAGGATGTCAACACCCATTTAGACTTCCAAGCCCTTGATTGGTTGGTGGATGATGCCCAACTGGCGGTGGAGGATTTACAAATACTAACCGGTTTGTTGGATAAATTTATTGCTCGTGAGACTCACTCAACAGGAGCCATGGCAGGAGCCACACCGGCAAGTTTTTCTTTGGTGCCGAATGCAGCTGACTGTCAAGCAGAAGCGAAACGGATCGCTATCCAAACAGCGCTTCTATTTGTGGAACTAACGAAGGATACCACGGTAGCCACTCTATCACAATTGTTGTCCCCAACTTTCGGGGCTGATGCACCTGCGCTAGCGGTCCAGATTCAACCGCTGTTGGGCGGGGAGTCCGAACCGCTCCTCGGCCTCTTGGAAAAGGAACTTCTACCGCTTGTGACCGCAGCTGCTGCCCTGAAACTCGAGGCCGCCCAAGCTCTCAAGACCGCCCAAGCGGATAGAGAAGCTGCTGTGGTGGCAGAGGCGGCGGCCAAAGCTCAGGCCGCACGGGAAAAGGAGCAACAGTGGGCTGCGGAACGGGCACGGGTGGGTGTGCGCCCCAAAGACCCCGGTCGAACCGGCTCTTCGTGGGGGCCAACGTTTTCCCCAGCTTTTGCCCCGTCCCGCACCGGCCAACGCGCGCGGTACCTCGCAGAACGGCTTCGGGGATCCGACGATTCTGACGAGGAGGACTTGTATGGGGACGGCACCCAATGGGCTACGGGCTTCCGGGCCAGCCGGGCACATCGTACAGGTGGACCTGAGGAAGAGGTGTACTTATTGCGGGCTCAAAACCGGGAGTTATACGATCGTGTAGACCGTCTGCAGGATCAAATGGAACGTTTGTTCCAGGAAAACGAGCGCTTACAGCGGGCGCTGATGACTCCGGCGCAGCCCATTCTTCCTGGGCCCGCCGCACCGGTTCACCCACCAGGTCAGCCGGTTGTGTCAGCTCACCCAGCTCAACCACCAGCTAATCTCCCCGTTCAGGCACAGGTCCCCAGAGCGCCAGTCGCACCAGCTCCCGGGGCACCCGTACTGCCGGGACAACCCATACCCGGCCCATGGAAGCAACCCCGGTTGAAAACGACCTATGATGGCTCGCTTGAGACTCTACCCTGTTTCCTACATCAAGTGGACAGTTACATGCGAGAACAAGGACAATTCTTTCCCACAGAGGATAGCCGGGTTCGTTTCGTAGCCTCTCTATTGACGGGGAAAGCAGCTGACTGGATGGTCCTCCAATTTGACACTCGGTCCCGTTCTATCCGTTCCCTCAACAATTTTATGACTGCCTTGCGGAGATGGTTTGAGGACCCCTTTATGGGAGAACGAGCCAAAGCAGAACTTCTACAACTCAGGCAGGGCTCTTCTCCAGTCCGAGAGTTTGCAGATGAATTCCAGAGACTGGCCAGTAGAATAGTGGACTGGCCAGAGGCCACCCTAATCCACTACTTCAGGGAAGCCCTGACATTTTGAACTGGTCATATATGTGGGGCAATCCTGACACCCTCGAAGATTGGATTTTACTGGCTGAAGAGGTTGAAAGCTGCCGGCGTTTCATTTCCCTGGTCCGGCAACGAAACAAGGATAAGAACGCCCAGAAACCCCCGTCAAAAGCACCGCTCCCCAGCCTGCGGAAACCAGCGCGACCGCCTCAGGATCACGAAACAAGGTTACAGAGGGGGGCTTGCCTCGTTTGTGGGGAATTGGGCCACTTTGCAGCGGCTTGTCCTCAACGCCCGGAGACCACTTGCCCCAGCATGCCACCCCGAGCTCGAGGCAGACCTCAAAGCAAAGGCACCGCGGCTACCCGCAGCGCAGCACCGGGACGACCCACACCCTCTGCACTTCACGTTGAGGAATTGGCTAACCTTTCTGCACCAAGTGACCCCGCAGGGTCCCAGATTACAAGTGCCCCAATGGGGGACAACTCTCCTTCTTCTGACGAGGATAACCAATGGAATGCTCCAGCTTTAAACCTGGAAACCCCTCTTGATCTGTCAAAAAACGAATACGGTCTGTGGTGAGTGGAGCGTCTCCACAGACCCCTGCAGAATCTCCTGCTAAACCCAAAGCAGAAACCCAAAGAATACGGTCAAGGTGAGTGAAGTAGAAACCACTGTTTATGTGGACGCAGTGTTGCAACACTATAAAGGGGGTCCCCAACTGCCTGTCAAGGCACTTATTGACTCTGGCTGCGGCCTCACTTTAATCAGTGAGGCCACATTTGCAGCCCTCAAAGTCAAGTCCGAGGCTTTACCAGCTCCCGTCCAATTTGCCCAAATGGATGGGAGCCACTTCAAGGGGGGACCAGTCGATCATCGCACATGGGGAATGGCGATGGGTATTGGTTCTCATTGGGAACAAATAGACTTTACCATAGCCCCCATCTGGTTCGAAGTTGTCCTAGGGATTAATTGGCTTAAAGGACACCGTCCCTGCAAAGACTGGGAAACTGACATTATTACCTTTGCCAATCCCAAGTGTGAACAGCACCGACAGGGAGTCGCGGTGGTGCCTCCACCTGCTTCGGCTTTAACCTCCAATGCCGCATCGCCACCGCCTTTACCCGAAGCATACAGAGACTTTGCAGATGTCTTTGATGTTAAAGAATGTGATGCCTTGCCCCCCACCGTACCACTGACTGTGCAATTGAGGTGGTAAAAGATTGCACACTAACTAAGAGCAAGATTTACCCCATGAGCATTTCCGAACGCGCTGTGTTACGTGACTTTTTGGATAAAAATCTTGCTCGAGGGTTCATTCGGCAATCGAACGCTCCAAACTCAGCCCCAGCGTTCTTTGTCCGGAAAAAGGAGGGTGACCTGCGTTTATGCATTGACTTCCGAAAGCTTAATGCAGTTACCCAAGCCAACGCCTACCCCATACCGTTGATTTCAGATATTATGGGGCAATTACAGGAGGGTCGCATTTTCTCCAAATTGGACTTAGTGGAAGCTTATTATCGCGTCCGTATCCGCGAGGGAGATGAACCCCTCACCGCTTTCTCTAGCTGTTTTGGAATGTATGAATTTCTTGTGATGCCTTTCGGATTAAAAGAGGCCCCAGGGGTCTTCATGCAACTCATTAACGAAATCCTCCATGACTTGCTGTACCGCGGCGTGGTAGTTTATCTGGATGATATTCTTATTTATTCAAAAACCATGGAGGAACATGTTGCTCTGGTCAGAGAGGTTTTACAATGACTGCGTAACCATCAGCTCTATGCAAAACTGTCTAAATGCGAATTTCACCAAGAGCAGATAACTTTCTTGGGGTACATAATCTCTCATCGTGGCCTTAGCATGGACCCCGCTAAAGTCCAATCGGTACTTTACTGGACTCTACCCTCCACCCGCAAGCAAGTGCAGCAATTTCTGGGCTTTGCTAATTTCTACCGCGGTTTTACTCCCAACTTCGCTCAAGTGGCGCTGCCAATCACTGACCTCCTGAAAACAAAGGGTAAGGGGGTTTCTGCAACGTTGCCCTCTGCCAAAATACTGTGGACTGATCAATGCCAATCCGCCTTTGTGGCCCTCAAAAGGCTTTTCACTTCTGAGCCGGTCCTGCAGCACCCAGATCCAAACCAAATGTTTATTGTACAGGTTGATGCGTCCTACTTAGCCATGGGGGGGGGCCTTCTCCAGAGAGGACCGGACGGTCTCCTTCACCCCTGTGCCTACTTCTCGAAGAAGTTTGCGCATTCCCAATTAAACTGGCCCATTTGGGAAAAGGAGGCATCAGCTGTCCACCATGCCCTTACTCTGTGGAGGCAGTTTCTGGAGGGATCCGGGGTCCCCTTCGAGGTCTGGACTGATCACAAAAATCTAGCTGCCCTCACGGGGACCCATAAATTGTCCGCAAAACAACAGCGTTGGGCGGACTTCTTTGCTCAATTCCGTTTTGTTCTTAAACATGTGCCGGGAAACAGAACGTGTTTGCAGATGCCCTATCCCGGTTGCCTTAATACCCAGTAAAATGTGATCGGCCGACAGACTCTTTGTTCACCCCAGCACAAAGAGAAGCCCTGCCCCTGCTGGCTGTGCAGACCCGGTCCCAAACCCGACTCCAGCAGGGGAATCACGCAGTGGCCGACAAGGTGTCCAGCCCTAACCAGCAGGCTCCTTCGCCAGCCCCCCGTGCGCCACCCGTATCCGGCACCCCGCAGCAACCAGTTTCTCCCCCTCTCCAACACCACCAGCTCCTTGTTCACCCTCTCCAGCAAAAAGAGGGGGGGGTAATCATCTCCAATTCCTTCCTGGACTCCCTTTGGGCTCAGTGCTTAGCCGAACGCACTGCCCAAACCCTGCCCCAAGGTGTACTTGAGCAAGGTGGTTGCTGGTACAAAGACTCAAAACTATACGTGCCTAGGATACTTCGAAGAGAAGTTCTGCAGTTGGCCCATGGAGCTAAAACTGCGGGACACTGGGTTCCTGAAAACTCTTCACTTGTTGCGCAGACAGTTTTGGTGGGGGGGAATGCGTTCTGATGTGGACTCCTACATTCGCAGCTGCCCTATCTGTGCCACAGTCAAACGATCTCAAGGCAAACCCCCAGGACTCCTGCAACCGCTGGAAATTCCCAGCAAGCCCTGGGAAGTGATTGCCATGGATTTCATGACGGATCTCCCCCTTAGCGGGGGCAAAACTGTACTATGGGTTGTTACTGACTTATTTTCCAAACAGGTACATTTGGTTCCGTGTGCGCGTATTCCCTCCGCCCCCAAGTTGGCCTGCCCCTTCGTGTCACATGTTTTCCGTTTGCATTCGTTCCCTCGCAAGATAATCTGCGACTGCGGAAGTAGTTTCGTGGCTAAATTCTGGAAGGCGTTCCTCAAATTGGTGGGGGTGGAGCAAGGGTTGTCAAGTTCTTACCATCCCCAGACGGATGGACAAACTGAACGTGTCAATGCTGTATTAGAATGTTAATTATGTTGTTATGTCAATTACCACGAGGATGACTGGGTAGAACTATTGCCTTTTGCAGAGTATGCATACAATAATGCTGTCCATCAGTCTACAGGGTTCAGCCCTTTCTATGCTGTGTACGGTCAGGACTTCAGTCCTATTACCCCTACGGAGGTTCCAGAGGGGGAGGGGGATCCCGATGTAGCCTCTTGGGCACATGCCCTCCGCACTACATGGCCCTGGCTAGTGAGCAATCTAGATAGAGCCAAACGCAAATATAAGGTGCAGGCAGATAAGCATCGGTCCCCCAGCAAGGAGTTCCGGGTTGGTGAATTAGTGTATCTTTCCACAAAAAACCTGCGATCCACTCGACCGTGCCACAAACTTAGTGCCAAGTACATTGGACCGTATCCCATTGCCCGGATTGTCAACCCTGTCACTGTGGAACTGACTCTCCCCAAAACCCTGAGACGTATCCACCCTGTCTTCCATGTCAGCCTCCTTAAACCTCATGTCGCCTCCTCGGAATGGCACCCAGAACCGCCTCCCGAGCAGCCCGTGATGGTGGGGGGGAGGAGCATTTTGAAGTATCAAAGATCCTAGATTCACGTATATGGCATGGATCCCTGCAGTACTTAATTCGCTGGAAACACTTCCCCCCTGCCTACGATGAATGGGTGCGTGCACAGGATGTCTCCGCCCCTCACTTAGTGACTGCCTTCCACACCGCCTACCTGGATGGGCCGTCCCCCTTGCAAGGTGGGAGGGGGCCTTAAGGGGGGCAGGATGTCAGGCCTGTATCTCAGTTGATGTTTACTTTCGCTTTCCCGTCGACCAGACTCACGGACTGTTATGCCTACTGAACACTGTTTGAAGCTCTGGGAACACAGCTTTGTTTTTGATATGTAATCTCTCGCCTTTTCAGTGCTTTTTTATTACCAGGTTCAAGCCAGCCAGCCTCATAGCTGTCACCCTTCCTATTATGCTCTGTTATTCTATTTGACCAGTAAAGCCCAGCTTCTTTGGACCTGATTGTCTATGATGTGGTTTCTGGTTCTTTGGGACCAAGGGCTTACAACGAGGGAAAAACTGTACTTTGGGTAATCACGGACCTGTTCTCTAAACAGGTGCATCTCGTCCCTTGCGCAGGTATCCCATCCCCCCAAAACTGGCCCGCCTCTTTGTGTCACATGTCTTCCGTCTACATTCCTTTCCGCGCAAGGTGATAAGCAACCACGGAAGTAACTACGTGGCTAAATTTTGGAAAGCTTTCTTAAAATTAGTGGGGGTGGAACAAGGTCTCTCAAGTGCTTTTCACCCCCAAACCGTTGGCCAAACCGAACGAGTGAATGCTGTACTAGAATGCTACTTGCGCTGTTATGTTAACTATCATCAGGATGATTGTGTTGAGTTGTTACCCTTTGCTGAATATGCGTACAATAATGCTGTGCATCAGTCCACTGGATTCAGCCCCTTTCGGGCAGTTTATGGGCAAGAATTCTGACCCATAAGCCATAACGATGTCTCCAGGGTGGAGGGGGGGTGAAAGTGTTGCTGACTGGGTCCACACGATTCAGACAACCTGGCCTTGGGTGATACGAAATCTAGAGTGAGCTAAACATAAATACAAAGCTCAAGCTGATAAACATCGCTCCCCAGGCAAAGACTAGTGGGGGACATGGTTTATTTGTCCACCAAGAATTTACGGTTTAACCGCCCGTGTAACAAACTCAGTGCCAAATACGTGGGTCCCTTCCCCATTGCTCGTATCGTTAACCCAGTGACTGTGGAACTGTCACTCCCAAAATCACTCAGGCAGATTCATCCTGTCTTTCATGTCAGTTTGTTGAAACCACATGTGCCTGCTCCCAAGTGGCATCCTGAACCACTTCCTGAAGTACCGATGATGGTTGGGGGCGAGGAACATTTTGAAATTGCAAAAATCTTGGACTCGCGTATCCATCATGGATCTCTCCACTATTTAGTTCGTTGGAAACATTTCGGTTCTGCTCACGATGAGTGGGTACGCGCACATGATGTGTCTGCACCCTGTTTGGTCCGCCAATTCCATGCTGCCTACCCTCACAAACCAGCGCCTCCAAATGGACCGGTGGGGAACGGTGGAGAGGGGGCATAAAGGAGGGCAGGATGTCAGGCCTGCTTTCCACTGCTCTCAGCGGCCTGTCAGACTGAGCATGTTTTAGTTTCGATTCCACCAGGTGCCTCTCAAGGTCGAGCCTGCTAACTGTTGAATTCCTGTTCCAGCGCTATCTCCCTTGGGAACGGCTCCTCTTTGGGAGGGGGGTTACCATGACTAGTTGTGACTAACGCTTTCCCATATAGGCCCTGTACTGTGCCACCAGTTTCCATTCGTGCCAATTTACCTGTAGCTCTGCAAACCTCTATGTTTTCCAATAAATCAGCTCTCTTTTGGACTCCTTGTCTGTGGATGCTGTTTGTGGGATTACCACGGGGACAAGTGCTCACATGGGTTCAAATTGTGGGCAGAAAGGTAGACATTAGGAAAAAACATTTTACAGTAAGAATAGTTTAGCAGTGGATTTGGCTGCCTAGGAAGGTGGTGAGCTCCCCCTTACTGGCAGTGTTCAAACTGGCCAGATGGACACTTGCCAGGGGTGCTCCAGGCTGATACTGCGTTGAGCAGGGGGTTGGACTAGATGGCTGGTATTGCCCCTTCCAACTCTATGGTTCTATGATTCTACATCCCAGCTGAGATCTGCTTACTGCCTTGGCAACTGCACAGTTCAGCCATGGAGAAAAAAGGCCTTGCTGGGGGAACCTGAGACAGAGCGCCTTCCGAAGCAGTTACCCCCTTCTAAGTGACTTGACTTCAACTGGTTTAAAAGGGCATACCTCTGCTTAGGATGGCACTGATAGCCTGCCTCCAGCCTCCTCCCACACTATACAAGTGACTTCAATCTGTTGGGCATTATGTTTGATGAACAACCTCCAGGTGGGGGCTGGAGTTCTCCCAAAATTGCAATTGGTCTCCAGATATGCCACCATTCTACCTAACAGGTCCCCAAGACAGCAAACATCAAGCCATTAAAACCTTTCAAACATTAAAGCACCTTAACAATACAGTACAAACATAGAGACAGAGAGAAAATGAGTTTTGGAGGAGGGACTCTATGGCACCACATCGCTGCTAAGCCCCCTCCTTTCCCCAAACTTCGCCTCCACAAGTTCTACCACGAAATCTCCAGGAATTTCTCAACCTAGAGTTGGCATTCTTAATGGATAATGGCCAGATGGTCCTTCAGGAAATATCAGGTAGCGACAAGTCTGCACACTATTTGGATTGTTGTTGTTGTTTATAGGTGTGGCTGAAACTGAGGGTGCCCCTCCCCCTTGAAGCTCACCAGGCAGCCACATGACTCTCTTTTAGGCCAAAAAGGTTTCTGTTTACCCAAGTTTTAAATTCAGGGTTAATTTATTAATACCATCTTTATTGTGTGCTTTTAGTCTGTTTTACGTTGCTCAGTATTCTGCGTTTTATGCTCTGGCTGTGTTTTTATTGATAAGATTTAATTAAGAACAGTTAATGTTTCATTTTATTAGCTGTCTCAAGCAAGTCCCCCAGAGAGGTGGCATAAAAATATTCTAAATAAATAACTTCTGTAAGTTGATATGGATTTTTCAAGATTTAGCCAATGAATTGGGGGCGCCAGCTGAAGAAAACAACAAGTGGGCTTAGAATCATAGAATTGGAAGGGACCACCAGGGTCATCTAGTTCAATCCCCTGCATAAAGCAGGAAATTCACAACCACCTCCCTCCCATACACACACACCCAGTGACCCCAACTCCATGCCCAGAAGACCATGACTTCTCCATGCTTTTCCTGTTCGGGCATAATGATTGATACAAATCATGAGCTGTGTAAAGTTACTTCTGAGAAACAGGAAGTTGTTAAGAGCACAGGTGCAGTGCCAGAAATTAGTAGTCCAGCGCTGCAGAGATTAGTGGGTCATCTAAACTCCTGCATTTCTGGGTGCTTAAAGTGGGAGTGTGAGGGGAGGACTTCCCTTGAGAAGTTAGCCATTCTCATGCCTCTTTCTATCCATTTTGATCTGCTGCCTTTCAGTGTCATTTCCCACCCCCATTCATTAGGATACTAATTCCTTCACCATATCATCCTAGCCAATCAGGAAGCACATAGAATGTGACAACAGCTTGACGCTATGCAACCAGATTTCCCTACCGCCTGACATCTGGTTTTTTGGGCAGTACTTCCTGGGCATCCCATGAGAATGATCCTAGCCAATCAGGGTGGTGAGCACGAAGGACAATGCTTTTGTTATAATTCGCTGCAGTCCTGCTGACAGAGGTGTTTGTGAAAACTGACACCTGGCTCAGACCTACTTTGCAGTGCTCAGGGTCCCTTATGCCTTGGCACCAGTTGATTCGAAGTTCCTCAGATGCCAACAGCACCCGCATAACCAACATACGTGATAGACAGCCACTGTGGTCCTCTGGGAAAATGCAGGAAATCTCCACTGAAGAAGCGCCAACCCCAGTTAGCCTGTGCAAGTCAGTCAATTACTGTGATCACCTGAAACATGAAAATCAAAATATTGGATTGAGTAACCCCCACCCTCATCCTAAAGATGTCAGGAGGATGAATTAGAGTGAGACTCTGAAGTGTGAACGTGTGAAATAATAAACACTTTTTTTAATACCTTGCTGATTAGTTCCATGCAACATCTTTTACTGGGGAATGGATAAATTATGGCTTTGTTACTACTCTGTTGTCTTCTGCATCTTATTGTTGGATAGAAAGAGACAATAAAATCCGAAGCCTCACTTGAAGTTATATGGAGCCGGAGCTGAAGCATTTTGCTGCAATGTCAGCACTGAACCACCCTAGTTTGAGGCAAGCGTGTTGTGCCGTATCTCTTATCAGACTGCATGGGAGAGCGAGAAAAAAAGAATAAGGAATCAAGGGCTGGTTCTTTAAAAAGTGAACTTTTGAGAAAAGGAATAACAGCATGGCTCTGTGCTTTTGAAATGAAGGCAAAATGGCATATTGGAAGCTATAAGTAAATATTATAATCTGTGGTTCTTGTAGGTTATCCGGGCTGTGTAACCGTGGTCTTGGAATTTTCTTTCCTGACGTTTCGCCAGCAACTGTGGCAGGCATCTTCAGAGGAGTAACACTGAAGGACACTGTTACTCCTCTGAAGATGCCTGCCACAGTTGCTGGCGAAACGTCAGGAAAGAAAATTCCAAGACCACGGTTACACAGCCCAGATAACCTACAAGAACCAATGAACTCTGACCGTGAAAGCCTTCGACAATATTATAATCTGTGCTTTCGAACCAGGTAGTAAAGTTGAAACCATTGAAAATATAACCAGGAAAAGGATCCAGGAGCTCTTTGCCTTCCTTTTTGGAAGGAACTTTGCCCATGCTCCACCCTCCTTTACTGAAGGAGACACACAAACACACCAAGCTGCCTTATACTGAATAAGACATGATCAGTGTTGTCCACTCTGACTGGCAGTGGCTCCCCAGATTCTCAGGTCAAGGCCCTTCACATCATCTCCTACCTGATCCTCTGAATGGGAGATGCTGGGGATTGAACTTGAGTGCCAAGCAGAGGCTCTGCCTCTGAGCCACAGCCCCTCTCTAGGCACTGCTGGCCAAGGGTGTGTTGAGCAACCCAGGTGCTGGTGCTGGGGCCAGCCGGCTGCTTTCAAAACTCCTTTCTGGGGTAATTGTTAGCAGCAGATCTCTGCTGGCATTAAACTGGGCCCTGTTTGTCACCCAGATGCAAGAGCCATGCAGGACATGGCCAGCCTGCTCCATGGACACCTGATGACCCCGCTGCTCACTGCTTTTGCTCAAGCAAAGGCGTGTGCCAAAGGCAGGGTAGCAGACAGCAGCACCCAGGCAAAAGTTAATGGGCAAAACACCCCAAGGAAAATTATTCACTTGATTTCCTGTGAGATTGGAAGGGTGCGTGTGTGGAGATTTTGATGATTTACTGAATTCAAGAAAATAAGGGAGGCTTTTTTTCCAGTGCAAACTTTGTAGGCTTATTTATGGGGATGGGTGGTAGCAGTGTGGACCCTGTTTTCAATGCTGGGGATCAGTGCTGAAAAGGTTAAAGAGGAATTTTAAAAGAAGTCCTTCCCAGCAGGGGTGTACACTTCAAAAACAATTGATTTAATTCTGTATCAAAAAGTCAGGAAGTGCATGATTATCATTTTCATTAAATATTGGGAGTTCTGTCGTCATATCAGGAAGTCAAAAGTCATATCTGGATATCAGAACAATACTCCCTAAACGATAATCAAGAGTGAAAACAGTAATTGTGTCTTGAAATTACAAAACAAAATTAAAGCAATGTTTGAGTCTGCACTGCCCCCTTACACAGGCAGTAGGAGTGATGCAAAATCCCCTGCAGTAGACCTGACCCCAGAAGCCCCCCCTTCATTTTGTTTTTGGTTTTTAAAGGGCTTTTTGGGCTGGCGCTTGGATTTCTGGGGGAAGAGGACTTTTAAGCACTACAGCAAAAAGTGGCATTTCAAGGGGCAGAGACTCACAAGCATCTTGTTTTGCACTTGGAGACTGCTGGTGCATGGCTTCGTGAGAAGAAAGTGGGGGTCCAGAGAGCAATGAACCTCAGGTAAAACTCCCGTGTATAAGCAACCTCTGTTGCCTTTTAAAAACCAAAAACAACAACTTCCGGGCAGAGACAGAGCCGGCCAGACGCGAGTTCTCTCGCGGTTCCCAACTGCTTCTGAGGATACCCCCCCAGGCTTGGGGGAAGCGGGCTAAACAGGAGAGATTATCCATGAAACCCCCCCGGACAATTTCCGGGGCTCCGACTGCCAGCAAAACGCTTGAGAGTCTGGTGAAGAAGGCAGCAGCTGGGGGTGAGTCTACCGAGACTATGGCGGCCATCCGCTCAACTTTTCCTTCCCCCCCACTTCCGTTTTTTAATTAACTTTCTTTAAACAACAAAAAACAAAACTAATGAACTAAACCATCTTAGAATTTATCCTAATGATGAATCAAGTTTGATTACCTGCGGAGGGGTTGCGTTCTGAGCGAAGACACCAGACGGGAGAAGTGAGGAGGGGGGGGAAACTTCCCGTGGCTGATATCAGGTTGGAGGCTGGAGGCGGCCGATACTTCTTTCCAACGCGACCGTTTTCGAAACCACTGCAGGTCTCTGCGCGGCTGCCCTGAATCTGTCGGCCCACCCGGGTGCGGGTGGACGGACGGAGCCAGGGCGGGCTGTAGGAGACCGGCCAGATAGGCGGCGGTGACGACGTGGCAGCGCAGCAGCAGCTCCAGCCGAACTTCCAGACTTCCCTGCTCATCTTCGACCCCCCCCCCTCAGAACAACTCGTTCCAATTGGATCTAGCTCCGCGCCCCATCACCATCCTCTGTTTTCTTCAATTATCTCTTCACTTCTACTTTTTTTAAACTGACAAGAAGCGATCCGGAGGATTTAAAAAAAAAAATGGCGTCTGACTGGCAAAATTAACTTTCGTTTCTCTTACTGTGAAATTAATGAACGCTTTGCTGCCCTCCTGTGGATGCTGAACTAACTACAGCCAACCTTTTTTACCCATCCCCACTTAATACAAGGCAAAGGCACTGGTTTTTTTTATCTATTTGACACATATATACTAATTTCCAAAACAATTTATTTTGACGACAACCATACCTGGTTTTATGGGGAAACAATTAATGAACTTTCATTGATATCTCTACAAACAATTTATATACCTTTTTCCCCAGAATATTCTCAAATTCTACTATTGATATGTAATATATGAATTAACATTGTGACTTGATTCTATATATTAATGTGTTAAACCAATGAACTGTTAAACCTAATCATATTAATTATATTAGATTTTTAGATTCTGTGGGGGTGGAAGTGGTCAGATAATCATAACTTTCTAGTGTGTGCAACTTGAACTGATAATTTCCAGGTTTTTTTTTAATTACTATGAGGAAGAGATTTACAAGTTTCGCACACCGACAATCACAGAAGTTGAAAGGTAAACAACAACAAAAATTCTTAGAAGAATTTGTAGTCTCTGAAGAAGAAGAACAAGAGGTTGACATCGCAAAATTTAAACCCACATCAGAGACTACACAAGATAAAAAAAACAAAAGTGTGGTCATGGCAAAAGAAAATCAAGATTTTTTCCTACGTACACAGGAGATGATACTGGATTTGAAAACTTCTTTACAGAAGTCAATACAAGATTCAGAACAAAAGGTTCTTCAAAGTATTTCCAAGGTCGAAGAGAAACTTGAAATCAACTCCCAAGAAATTGTCAAAATCAAACAGAAGCAAGACGAAATTGAGACATCAGTAACACATCATACCACAGAACTTCTGGAACAATCAAAAATAATTCAAGCTCTTTCTACCAAAACTGATGCCCATGAAGTGAAGCTTCGAGATAAGAACATTAAATTTCGCGGGATTCCTGAACATTTCGGGAAAGAAAGTCTAGAATCAGATATCAGGACACTTCTCCACGACAATTACGAATTTGAAGAAGACGACACTCTCCTGGAATTCTGCTACAGAATAAACTCATTCTACGCCACCAAATACAAAAAACCAAGAGATATACTGGTGAGATTCGTCCATAAAAGGACTAGAGACCTGTTGTTAAAGACACAAAGAGACGACCCATTAATCTGGGAGGGGAACTCAATACAGATTTTAACCGATCTTCCGAGAAGTGTCCTAACAAAAAGGAAAGAGTATAACGATCTGAAGCAAGAATTGGACAAGCGACAAATTAGGTTTCGCTGGCTTATTCCATATTCACTAGAGATCTCTTTGCCGCAAGGGAAAAGGTTAATTCATAATCAACTCCAAGCAAAAGACTTACTTGAAGAATTAAAAACTCAAGGAGAAACAGATTTAAAAGACTCTGAAGATTCCCCAGGAGAAGGCCCTAGCAAACCTCAACCGACTCAGAAGGGGAAAAAACAACCGCTCGAGAAACGAGAACTTAGAAAAAACAAGAAGACTACCGAAGGAGACAAACTAAGCCAAGCAGCTGCCTTATAGAACTGTAAAATTGAATCTTAATCTTACCATGAATCATTTGCAGATAACATCATTAAATATCAATGGTCTTAATTCCCCTAATAAAAGAAAAAGAGTTTTTCACAGCTTAAAAAAGCAAAAGAAAGATATCATCTGTCTCCAAGAAACTCACATAAAAAAAAAATCATGAAAAAATTCTACACACAAATCATCTTGGAACCCCTTACTTGGCATCGGCGAAGGTGAAGAAGAGAGGTCTTGCAATTTATATCAACGAGAAAGTTTTGACAGTAAAAACCCATATAGCAGACTCGGACGGACGTTATCAGATTTTAATCCTTTTTGGATCAGATGGAATCTGCTTTACAATAGCACATATTTACGCTCCGAATGCTGCCAAAGAAACTTTCTATGAAACACTGTTCAAGAATCTCACAGAATACCATCAAGGAGAAATTATAATTTTAGGAGATTTCAATGCAGTTGTGAATCCCGTGATTGATAAGACCCATAGCAGCACATCGGGGAAGTTGCCGAAGAGTGTCTTTAAATTAATGAAAGAATTTGACTTAATTGATATATGGAGAACGAAAAATCCAAAAACAAAAGATTATACTTTCTATTCAAACCGTCATAAATCACACTCAAGAATTGATATGTGTTGGACTTCCAGATCAATGACAACAAATGTGGAAAAGATATCTATAGCACCCAGGATTTTGTCAGATCACAATCCAATCGAATTGACTTTAATAAGAGGCAAAACAGGGATTAGAAGATGGCGGATGAATGATCAATTATTTCAGAATAAGCAAATACTTGAACAATATAAACATGATTTGAAAGAATTTTTTATTTTAAACAAAACAGAAGATATGTCCGATCTGGTCATATGGGATGCTAGTAAAGCTTTTGTAAGAGGGGAAATGATTGCTTTGAATTCCAAAAAAAAAAAAAAAGAGAGACAGAAGAAACTTAAAGAATTACAAGATCAACTAAGAAAATTGGAAAAGAAAGTCCAGATCAAGTCAGACAAAATCATCTTACAGGACATTAAGATGACTAAGCACCAAATAGAGTTGATAGAAACAGAAGAAATTAGAATAAAAGTCAAATATGCCAAGCAGAGGTTTTTTGAAAGAGCAAACAAGCCAGGTCGTTTTTTAGCTAATCAACTCCGACAGCAAGAGAAGAAAAGGAAGATAATCGGTGCCAAAGTTGATGGGATAATTCATAATAAACAAGAAGAAATCGAAAAAATATTTTTGGAATACTACAAGCAACTCTATATGAAGGACGATTTGCGAGAACAAGGACTCTCAACTTACTTAGTTGACGCACAACTATCTAAACTTTCACCAGATGAACAAGAGATACTCAATCAGAAGATAACAACCCAAGAAATTGTAGATGCCATCAACAATTTAAAATCAGACAAGGCACCCGGACCGGACGGTCTAACACCTCAATACTACAAACTGCTAGAACATCAACTAACTCCGGTTTTACTCTCTCTTTACAATGACATATTAAAACACGGTAAGATTCCTCTGTCATGGCAAGAAGCACATATCTCACTAATCCCTAAAGAAGCTGCAGACCAATGCCTTCCTCAAGCCTATAGGCCAATATCATTATTGAATATTGACTATAAGATTTTTGTCTCTATAATTACTAAAAGATTTCAAAAACACATCGGAAACTTGGTACACCCAGACCAAACAGGTTTCATTCCTAAAAGACTCATGAGAGATAATGTGAGACTGGTTCTTAGTGCTATAAAATATGCAAAGTCAAAATCATTAAAAACAGCAATGATATTTTTGGATGCAGAAAAAGCTTTTGATAATGTTTCCTGGCACTTTATTAGTAAAACATTACAACAAATGGACTGTGGAGAAACTTTACTTAAAGTTTTCAACACGATATATTCGGTACAAAGAGCTCGTCTTCTGATTAACGGTCAGTTGTCCACAGAAATGAACATCACAAAAGGTACCAGACAAGGCTGTCCTCTTTCTCCATTCTTATTCGACTTATCAATGGAGGTCCTTTCAAACTACATAAGAAATGACCCAAAAATCAAAGGTCTAACAATAGGAAACGAAGAACACAAAATCAAAAGTTATGCAGATGACGTCGTCTTAATTTGTCAAAACCCCGAGCAAACACTCCCATATGTTTACAATCATCTTATCGAATATGCGAAATACTCTGGATATAAACTTAACAAAACAAAGACGAAAATATTGACTTTTAATTTAACAGCAGATGAAGACAAGCTCATTGAAGATATCACAGGTTGCCGAATTGCCAAAGAATCAGTGAAATATCTGGGTGTCAATATATCCTCCCAAAACAATACACTTCTAAGGTCAAACTACCTGAAAATCTGGGGGAAAATAGAAAAAGATCTGAGTTTATGGTCAAAGATGAACATTTCATGGCTAGGAAGGATATCGACGATAAAGATGAACGTTCTTCCTCGACTAAATTTTCTATTTCAATTTTTGCCGATTGACATCCCCGAAAGGACATTAGATAATTGGCAAAAACAAATCAACCGATTTGTCTGGAACAGAAAAAAACCGAGAGTAAGATTCAAAGTCCTTCAAGATGAAAAGAAAAGAGGAGGGCTGGCAATGCCCAATATCAAACTATACTATCACGCAGCCTGCCTATCTTGGACAACCGAATGGATAAAACAACCTGAAAGTCGGCAAGTTATTTTGGAACGGGCGGATTTGGGACAGGGTTTTCATAAAGTTTTGTGGGACTCCAAATCAAAAGTTCCAAAAGATAAAGTACAAGAAGACTGTGATGTTAAAACAGCGATATTGAAAGTCTGGAAAAGATACAAAAAGAGAATAAGTCCTTCTCCACCATCTATAATGTCACCAACTGAAGCTTATCATGATAATGTAAAATTAAAACGGGGTGTTCACTTTACCTATAATGATATGATAGAGCCTACGGGAGAAATTAAGGATATGTCTAAACTTCAAGAAAAATTTCAAAAGTTGAACTGGCTAACTTTTTTACAACTGAGATCCAATTTACAAAAAGACTGTTTATATCCACAACCATTTCGTGAACTAACCGAATTCGAGCAGTTAATATCTAAAAATGACTCACACATATTAGGAAAAATATATAAACTTCTCTTGAAATACGACACCGAAGAAGAACAAGTGAAAATAAACATGATAAAGTGGATGCAAAATTTCGGAGAAATGATCAATATGGACTCATGGGAAAAACTTTGCTCCTCCGAATTGAGATACACAGTTTCCCAAGAAGTGAAAGAAAATTGGTACAAGACTTTCTATAGATGGTACCTGACTCCCAATATGCTTTCCCAAATGACAACCCCAGGGAAAAAAGGTGCATGTTGGAAATGTCAAGAATCAGACGGTTCTTATTTTCATGTTTGGTGGACGTGTCCAAAACTACAACTATACTGGAAAAGAGTTCATCGTGAACTACAATTGATGTTAGATATGAAGTTTACATTTGATCCAAAATTTTATTTACTCAGTATAGTACCGTCAAATTTACCTCAAAAATTGTATGACGTTTTTAAATATGCCACAACAGCTGCCAGAACAATCCTAGCAAGAACATGGAAACAAACCCACACACCTGAAATTGATGATTGGAAAGAAAAACTTCTGGAATATGCAGCAATGGCTAAAATGACTGATGAATTAAATCCCAAACTTAGTGACTCCACTGAGCAATTTCTGGAAAAGTGGGCATCTTTTTATACATATATGAAACGCAACTAACATAAACAATCCATGTTAAGATATTATATTATTTTGTTTACTTTCTATGTCAAATAACTGTCAGGCAAGAATAAGAATTTTTAGAATATAAAAGATTATTATGATGTAAGAACAACAAACCAAAGACATTCTGTAATTTTATTTTATTTAGAAATCATATTACAATACCGTATTGTTTTTATAATGTTAACATTTACCCCTTTCCCTTTTTCCTTTCCTGTACCCCCTAAAGATAAAAATAAAATAAACAAAAAATAAAAAAATAAAAACCAAAAACAAAATGGAGCTCCCTAAAAGGAATGGAGGGGGGAGAAACCCAAGCCTCGTTTCTAAATGCCTCTCTTCTGCTCAGAAAGAACTCCCAGGAAGCAGGAAGGATTTGAATATCCTCTCCTTGACACACTGCTTTGTAATTGGCTGTAGAGCTTTCTGTGGGAGAAACGTCCCTCCCTCAAGCTTCTGTGTCTTGTCTTTTGCCTTATGCATGGGGATTTCACCCGGCTCAGCTCAGGGGAGAGGGAAGAATTGGGTTAACAGAGGAATGGGAAGTCCCAGGAATTGTGAGGGCTGGCAGCGAGGTCATCTCTAAGGGACAGAAAACTCATGCATAACTCCAAGGAACAACCGAGACAGACAGGGGATGAACGTGAGTGAAAGTACCCATGCATAAATGACCAGAGTCATTCTGAAAGGCTTTGGGGACAGCCCCAGTCTGGGTAAACTGGGAACACAAGGCATTTTTTGACTGGTGTTCAATGTTGTTGTACCATATATTGTATTTGTTGTTTTAATGAGTATTGTTCTATCAAAAAGTTTTTTACATTGTTGTTACACATCTTGGGTCCTGAGTTGCTCAAGAGAAAGGCAGGCATTAATTTTAACTAAATCCGTTTCACCATGCTGCCATTAATTCAGCAGCAGCATTGGACTCCAGTAGTGGCACAGAACTTCCACCCAACACTAGCAGAAAAGGAAGGCCCCTGGAGGCTGGCGAAGAAGGTCCAAGAGGTGGGATAGATTTTCAGGATGATTTCAAATTCTTGTCCTGAATCCACAAAGCCCTTGTGTTATTGAATTTGGATGGGTGGCCAAGGAGAATGAAAGGAGGAAATGTGCATGTCATTATTATTAAGCCCAGTTATACTTGCTCTTTTAGAATCATAGAGCTGGAAGGGACCACCAGGGTCATCTAGTCCAACCCCCTGCACTGTGGCAGGACCCTTGTATACCCAGCATTCCTGGCACCCATGAATCAATGACCAGGACTGGAGCCGTGCCATCCAGAAGGCATGCTGTGCTGGAAAAGGACCCAGAGTTTCTGGCATACATGGACTGATGTACAGGACTGGACAGAAAGAAGTGTGCAGGACTGAAGTGGAACTTTTCCATAGGCATGCAGTGCTGGATGTCAAGGACAGGAAGTGCCCTGGACTCCATCTTAGAAGAAGTTTCACTCCACTGGAGAAAAGAACCTCTTCTCCTCACCTTGCCACCCCAGAGCTGTGGAAGGACGACACCTACTCAAGCAATAGAAGGACTTTTGTTGGGTATAGGAAGCGAGTTTCGTTTCTATCAGATAGAAAAGGGTTAACTTTGTTTATGTTAATGTTTAGATAGACTCAAGAATATGATGTCATTTCATTGCGACCTTAAGCAAATGGTCAGTAGATCACCATTGACTACGTATTCCAAGTCACGTAGTCTCAATGTGTTTAATTGCTCTTCTTTGTTAAGGACAGGAAGGGGCATTTTTCACGCTTTGCTGCGGTTTCAAATCTGATTTGCATCGGTGCAAATTTTGGGTTATTCATTGCAGCTCCGGATTTTTCCGGATTCAGCAACTAAAGCCACGTTATAACCACGGCAAGTCAAACCACTTTTGAGCCGTTCTTTCCTGTTGGTGCGCGTTTTGTGGCTCAGATGCCCATGAAGAACTGTTTGCTTCGGTTCATTTGTCCCTGCCCATGACGGCCTCTTTCCACTCCCCCAAGAACGGCGATTGGCTGGGGGAGGTCCATGCTTTGTTGTCAGCACTGCCCCTTTTGCTGCAATTTGTGCCGCGGCCACCAGGTGTCGCTTGCTTTCAGTCTTCCACAGCATCGTGATTGTTTAGCGTTGGGTGACTACTTTCGTGTGTTACCTGGTGTGTTCAAATTGTCCCGCTTGATTGCTGGCGGGCTAGAGCCAATCGCATCAGACAGCAAGGTCACATGCCCCCCCTTTTCAAAGGGCGACCCTGTTTTGGAATGACCCATTCATTTCATTACCTCGGAGGCCAGCAGGCAGAGTACCTGAGCACAGTGTCCTTTTTAGCGATGACCGGGAGCCAGAAATTGACAGGTGTTTGTGGTGTTTCATGGAGGGAGTGAGAAACACTCAATTTACTGACTATATGGGGAGAGCATACAGTGCAGCGGGCTCTACACAATTCGCATCGAAACATCGATGTGTTTGAGAAGATAGCCACCAAGATGGCGCGGAAGGGCCATCACCTCTCTGCGCTTGAGTGCCATACAAAAACAAAAGCTCTTCAGTGAGATTACAAGAGAAGGGTGGCTCATAATAACATCTCGGGCAATAGCATGAAAAAATTCCTCTACTACAACCAATTGCACATCGTCCTTGGTGCAGACTAAACCACTCGCCCACTAAGAGTTGCCCGGAGCATGAACATTGTGCTCGTCACGTAGGAACGCGCAAACGATGCCACAGTTTCCCCTGGCTCGGGGGAGCTCTTTGGAGATACCCTTCCCACCATCAACCCTGAAGATATACGAGCCTCCTCTCCCCTACCTCCTGGTGAGTATTGCGCTTAATATCTCCTTCTCCCCATTTTTACTGATTGTTCCCTGCTGTTCCCTTGGTGGTAATCCAAATTCCCTTTTCCAGACTGTTCACAGGTTGCTGTGGGTGTCTCCACTCCCCTGGAGAGCCAGGATCCAGACCCGGGTGAAACACAGCTTTCTGTAGACCAGAGAGCCAATGATAATGCACAAGGTACTCTTTCGAGTGTGTTTGTCTGTTACACTTCGGTGGGGTTGTGGCTATTTTGGGGTCTTTGTTGCCTCGAGCGCCCATGAAAAATCCTCCGTAACGCCCCAGTAAGCCCTGATGGTGCACTAGTAGGTAGCGCAAAACGGTTCTCAGAAGGAGTACCATACGACCGGTGGGGTGGGGTGGCATAAGCTTGCAAGGCGCCAGAGGAGTTACGGAGTGCAAAAACAGCTTGCGGAGCAGGGCGCTGGGCGATCAAAGGTGGCCTTCTGCAGTAGCATGGAGGGTCCACAGCAGGCATTTGTGCTGTGGGAGTCTTGCCTGGGATTTGCCGCTTCCTGGATTTAGTGGTAACATGCTGATTGCGTGTCTACCTGACAAGCTGCATGTCTCCAGCGTCCCACTCCAGGCGCCTCCTGAGCTCAAAGCACGCCGAGATGAACAGGAGCCGCTCGCGGTCCTGCCTCTGGGGGAAGCGCTCCAATTGCCCTGAGGGGAAGTGCAGCGGGCTCCACGAGTCCCATTCCAGGTCACGCCCCAACAACGTTCTGGCACGCCGGGGGAGGGAGCATTGTTGGGAGTGCGAGCGCACATCCTCTCCGCCCGATTTTTGGGTAGAACGGCCCACTCGGCAGCTGCTGAGCCGGGGATGCCGCCTGAGGGGACGCCACCCAGTAAACGAGGCGCCGTGATGGCAACAATGGTTCGCGGTCCCCAAGACGGAACCTTGTGGTGGTGGTTGCGGACAAGAGTACTGCTAGTCTGGTGGGCGGTGGGGAGCCACGACGGAGGTGGGCAATTCCTGAACGGTCGCAAGCATGTACAGGCGCAAGCCCCAACAACTGCGGTACACTGGTGGGGAGGGTGGGGTTAAGCTGGCTCGAGGAGAACACGCCTAAGAAGGGAAGCCCTTGCCTCGAGGCCAGCGCTCGCTGGGTGGAAGAGCCGGTGCAGTTATAAAGCGCAGCCATCATTGTAGACCTGGCCTCCAGAGACCCTTTGAAGCAATTTGATATGCCTTGTCTGTGGAGGGGGAAATGTATCTCTCCGCAGAGGCCATGTGCACTTAGTTTATTCTAGTAATTATGTCAGGGCTCTGAGGATGGGTTGAAAGTCCCCCCGCACAGGCCACGACCACCTATTGCCTTCTATTGGCCTTCGAAGGCAAACCATTCCGCAAAGAAAGCCGATGGGTAGACCTGGCCTACCAAGGTGAGTCTGCCCGAGGTCAGTTTTAACAGTAGGCTTTTATGGTTGTACACCAGCCCTCCAAACGAGGACTCATGTAGGGGAGGGCGAAATTCCAGGCCATTCAAATTTCATGTTTAGAAATACATTCTCTAACAAAATCCTACCATGTCAAAATGACCTGAAACTTATGTGTATTCACATAAAAGGTGGTGGCTCTAACGACCAGTGTGGTTGCCGCGCAAGGCAAATTACAAATGTTGGGGGTCTGTTGAGCGTTGCCATGTCAGCTGAGATGCAAATGAAACTTTCCTAGTGCAATCTTACAGGTCGCCACTTATATAGTTGGCACTGTACTGTACTGTCATGTAATAAAAAATTATTGTACTGTACTGTATTCATTAGAAACATTGCTATTCAGCTACTGTGCCCACCACGGTGGACAAACAGTGGAACCTAGAGCAAAGGTCATGGGTTGTAACATGCCCTTGCTCAAAGGAAAAAGGCAGCATTGTACTTTTTAATTATTTATCTTAATTTTTAATGACATGACTGAGGTGGAAAAATGATCCAAGGCTGGGGCGCTGCGGAGGCACAGATGCAAAAGGGATATTTTTAGCAACAGTTGTGATTTTTAGTTTTCTGTACTGTTCACATAGTCACCATGGTTCAAGCATAGACTGCCGCTGAATTTCCCATTACCACACAGCAGGTACCATTAATGCTCAGCTTCATAGGTGTCCCATGGTGATTGGCCACAGCCTGTACAAGGTTTTTTTGGGGGGGAGCTTCACAATGAGGACAACTTCCAACCCCGCGAGACAAAAAATAGCCCCCTGTAGTGTCGTGACTGAAGCATTAACACATTCCAATTATGGAGTGCTGGTGAGAGACACACATGAACAGGAGATGTGTAAATAGATGCAATCTCCATGAGTCAACATAAGGATTGACTTCCACAGTTCAACCTTGCATTATGTAATGAAATATCTCCTTTTATCTGTTTGTAATATCTCTGTGTCCACCTCTGGCGATTGATCATGTGTTCTTATATTATGTGAGAGGTACAACAACTCCTCCCTCACCACCAACAGCACACAATGCGCAATTATCAACACCTCTTTCATATCTCCCTGAAGCCTCCTTCTGTCAAAGCCTCACAGTCCTAACCGTCCTAAGAGCTACACTTAGGGATGACAGGTGCCTCTTTGCCCCCAGCGGAAGGTTTTTGATGGTGAGCCTAAGCAGGGCGGGGTTTGGGGAGGAGAGGGACTGAATAGCCAGGGTGTCCAATAGCCAAAGCAATTTCTTTGGCCTTTGGAAAGTGAGGATCCCTCCCATGCTAGCGTACATTCTGCCTTCCTCTGGAAATCTTCAGCACAGAAAGGCTGCATGCAGGGAAATAACAGGAGGGAATGGGGGCCTGTTCAAGCCAGAGGAGGGGCAGGTTAGGAGATACAGATGGCCAAGCTGGTCATTGTACAGGGATGTTGCTTCATGTTACCAAGATTTGCGAGGCGTTATGCGATTTTGATATAACTCATATGAAAAATTGTGTTTACAAACTGTTGCTTATCCTGGTTAAAACTACAAATCACCAGCACCGATGGGCACACACATAAACGCTACGTTAATGCAGAAAATGAATAAACAAAGGGTGTTTGACTATCAAATTTATAAAACGGAACAGTAAAATGACATATGGAAATGTGGATGGATAAACGGTTTCTGTAACAATAACTTAACGAAACATGGACAACATCTGCTTTCAATAGCAACAACAAACCATAAATTTGAAATGTTTTCATTTGCTTGGAACAGACTTTTGTTCCTCCAGGGAAATGACGCGGCGGCCCAGGTCTTCAACTGCAGGTTGGGAAATAAAACATAGTTAGCACACAGTGAGAGGACAGAGTACCTCAGCCCATGCACAGCTTCTTGGGGATAATGCACTCACTGATGCGTTGGAGATTCATGGGGTTGCCACATTTTATTTTATCTTTGCTGTTTTCCGACTTTGCAAGTGGCTTTTACAGCCAATAAAGAACATGTTCTTGCAACGCACTGAGAACACTTGATTAACTAATCTGAGTCTACTTCCTCCGTATGCATGTGTTCAACTCAGCCCCAACCTTGAGCAGAAGGCTCTCAGATGGCATGGTCGATCAGATTTTGTGTCACAAAATGTGCAAGCTTTGAAATGAGAGGGGGAATAATGAGTTTGCCCCAGCCCACCATTTCCCATTGCTCATTAAACGTACATACGTGAGTGTTGGACGCTTTCCTCAAGGGCCTGCAGCCTTTCCTGCAGCACTGCGCAGATGCACTGTTGGGGAAGAGCTGGTGCAGGTAGACAGATGAATGTTAGGCGTGCGAACCAAAGAGGGCAATGTTGGTTGACATGCTAAATAAACAGTTTTTGCCCTCAGATGAAAACACGGTACCCCTATAATGGTTCGATCGTTATGTCCTTGGGGTTAAAACCTGGTTGGGTAGTACAGTGGAGAGAAAATCCAGGGGTTGGGAAAGTCGAGCCAAGGGTGTACAGTGTACATTTGCCAGGGACTGTTTCATTATGGTGTTTTGACAAATGTTTCGGTCTCCTAAGCCTTTTATTCTGAGCAGGAGAAATGTTATGAGGTAACCACCATTATACTGACTGTATTGGGGAAACGCGCACGCAGTCCAGACAGTGTCTAACATTGCGACTGTTACTCTGGGGGAAAAAAAGTTGAATGGGTAGAACTCAGTAAGGAAAATGGAGAGGTGTATGGGCAATGCTGGTCATGAAAGATGAAAGTCACCCTATGCAGAGGCAATTGAGCAGAACATAATTATTCTTTAGTAAGGCAACTTCTGAATTGTCATCCCTATGTGTGGTACATTCTCACCATGACTGGTCCCAGGCACAGCTACATCAGGATTTACAGCAGCACCTGCCGCGCTCCCCTGTCCTCTTTCCTCCTCTACAGGGAGTTTGAGAGAGAGAAGACATGTTAAAGCTGAAGTTTCGCAAGAGTAGACCGCTTCCAGATGCAACTAGGAGTATGCCGACCACCCCATGCCTTATTAATGTATTGCTTGACCCAACGTGTTCAAGGATTTCAGCCAGGACAATGTCCAGCTGGTCATGTTTCCAGGGATGGGTGCCTTATCCAGTAGTTTGGTTGTTGCAAACTACCCACTAATTGGATATATCCCAGGCACGCTCCTGCACTCTGTAATTTTGGACACTTTTAACAAACAGGACATTAATGGTTTAGTAGGGTGCACATGACCCAATAAAGGAAATATTGGAGAGCAACACTGGTGTATTTACTGAAAGGAGTTCTCTCTGCTCGGTTGATCCTCACCTTGAATTTGGACCACAACTGCAGCCACAGTCACCGCATCAGAAGTAGCCTCATTCTCTCCACTCTCTTGCTCTGGGGTGGTGGAAAGAGAGATAGAGAGCAAAATGTGTTAATCACCCGGATTTTAAAAAAGCTCCCTTCTCCCTTGGGGTTTTCGCTAACCGCCCCACCCATTAATGTGACAGTGCTTTATCCAGTCATGTGTTAAAAACTCTGCCGGTGCACTGGTGTCTTGGTCTTCTTGCCATTGCAGTTGTTAAAAGGGAAACTATCATCCCAATGTTCAGAGACTGGGTGCTGAATAACATGGACACCTTGCATGCTAAGGCATGTCTCGGGTTTGGCTGTTTTTTTGTGACCAATAAGCCACCAATTTGCACCAACATTGGTCCTAACCTTTTATTACACAATGATGCTACCGCTGAGGGGAGTAGCCTTGTCAACAGAGAGGCAGACCTACCCATGCCTGCCTGATATTAAACAGCCTTCTGTTAACACGCACTGATTTTTGTCTGCTCAAGTCACACACTAGCGCTACAGACTTCCCAGTCACCAATTTGAAACAGGAGTATTGTTCTGCCAACTCGCAAAACACACCTGAAAATGAGGAATCGGTGCCCAAATGGGTGGGTGGGATTGGGCGTCTCGCCGGATCCCAGTGCTGCCTCATCATGTCGTAGAAAAAACTACCGCCTTGGCCAAGCGGGTGGGGCCCCTGGAGCCGCACCATGTTTGCTTCGAAATCATCACAGAGCTGCCTGTACTTTCTCAGGCACTCCTTCGCTGACCACCTGCCATACCCAAACGACTCTAACCTGATGGAAAACTCCCTAAAAACCCGCAGGCAAACTCCATTGGGTATTCATGGATTTTGAAGGCAAGCATCTCTATGAAGCGGAGAAGGTGGCGCAGATCGGAATGACTCCACCTCCACTGTTCCATTTTCAACCCATGGCCCCACAACACGTGTGCACACATGGTCTTGTGAGCAGAAGGGCGGGGCACGAAACCGGGCAAGCACGCGCAGATTAGGTTAATGCGATGGCGCAATTGTGGTCGCCACTCACGTTGTATGGGTTTGCCCATCAAGAAAGGCTAAAAACCGATTTTCCCCAGTGCCAGTCATTACCAAGCTAGCATAGAAATGTTCCTCCCATGAATAGGGGATTCTATTTTTTCAATGGGGATAGGGCACTGCAACAACAAGCAGTAACCGAGAACTTGACCGATTTACAAGACCAATCGGTCTCTGGACCACTGTGGGTGGGTGGGCGACCAGCATGATGCCAGTGCTGGAACATCATCTGGTACTGCTCCTGTTGTCTTTCTCCAGGTGGGGGCATGGGGACGCCACCCAACACAAATTGAGAATCGAATTCCTCACACAGCCGCCGGTACTTTGAGAGGCAGTCTCGCGATGAGAGCCTCCCATACGTGAAACTTTCCAGGGCTACCGCAAACTCCCAGCAGGCACGTATGGCGAACTGCCTGGGGCACCCCAAAAGTGCCCTAAAAGTAAGATTGCGCACCTCAAGGAAGCGTAGATGGCACACCTCGTCACGAGTCCACCTTCACTCAGCCATTGCACCTGTGTCCTCTGGGGAGAGGGACTTGGGAAGATCTGGGGGGCAGGGCAATGGTCCTAATGAGGTGAGAGATAAGAATAGGGAACCCTCTTTTTGCTAAATGCTGTCTCGCATGTTAGCTTGGGGGGATTTGCGGGGTAATGGGGGGGCATGCAAATAGCGCAGACTCCTGATCTGAGTACTCTGTCCAGGGTTGAGGTTAAACATAAAGGCTTTGATCCAGGAAGGCAATACTGCTTTGTTACCGATAAAGTTGCTCCTCTCTGCGGTAACTTGCCCGGGCTGCAGTTATGGTATGGGGGGAGGGGGGGAAATGTTGATTCCCATCAAGAAGCCCGTGGCACCATCTGACTTTTACTTTGCTTGTTTTTTCCTAACCCTTGAAGGGGTCCTGTTATCTGCCAAGAACACATGTATTTTAAAAACACAGAAAATGTTTGCGTTATTCATTAAGGTGCTGCTGTACTCCTGTACTTCTCTACTACTGTAGACACATGAACACTGCTGTCCACTGCTGATGTTGCAAAGGGAAAGGGTTAACAAAAGTTCCTTGCTTCTTCCGTTGGCAATCGCCTGGGCTCGGGTGTTCTTCGTGCCTTCCGGTAGCACTCATCGGCTCCCTGTCAGCCCTTGGCCCACAGAACCAGAAATCACCACAAAGTCATATAGAGTCCAAACAGATGGCTTTTACTGGTCAATTAGGCATACAGTGCAAACGAATAAAATGACAGCTATGAGAGGCTCACTAGCTGGGAGATATTATAAGGCAGGAAAGGCGGGAGATTACACGTACAGGCTGAATACAGTTTCTCAGGAGCTGGGTTCCCAGGCCTAGGTATGCGACCTTGGGGGGCAGACAATACAACGCAGAGACAGAGGCAATAACGAAACCGAGATAGCAGCCTGACATTCTGCTCCCCTCAAGGTCCCCTCCCAGTTCGCAAGGGGGCTGGCCGATCTGGGTAAGCAATGTGAAAGGCGTCGACGAGGTCGGGGGCGGAGACATCCCGTGCGCGTACCCATTCGTCATAGGCAGGGGGGAAATGTTTCCAACGGACCAAATATTGCAGGTTGCCATGGTGAACACGGGAGTCAAGGATCTTGGAGACTTCGAAGTGTTCCTCCCCCCCCCACCATGATGGGTTGCGCAGGAGGTGGGTCCGGATGCCACCGTGGAGAAGCAACATGGGGTTTGAGGAGGCTTATGTGGAAAACAGGATGTACACGCCTCAAGGATTTGGGGAGAGCCAGTTCCACCGTGACAGGGTTTATGACCCGGGTGATGGGGAAAGGGCCAATGTATTTAGCACTGAGCTTATGGCACGGTTGGGTGGAACGGAGATTTTTGGTGGAAAAGTAAACCAAAGTACCCACTTGCAGATCACCCCCGGGGGAGCGATGTTTGTCAGCTTGTGCTTTGTATTTACGTTTGGCTCGGTCGAGGTTGCTAACGAGCCAGGGCCAAGTGGTACGGAGGGCGTGTGCCCAGGAGGCAATGTCGGGGTTCCCCTCCCCCTCTATATCATCTGTAGGAGCGATGGGACTGAAATCTTGTCCATACACAGCAAAAAATGGGCTAAAACCTGTGGATTGATGCATGGCATTATTGTAGGCATATTCTGCTAAAGGTAACAGTTCTACCCAGTTATCCTGGTGGTAGTTAACATAACAGCGTAAATAACATTCAAGTACAGCATTGACACGTTCAGTTTGACCATCAGTTTGAGGATGGTATGCACTAGACAACCCTTGTTCCACTCCCACCAACTTGAGGAAAGCTTTCCAAAACTTAGAAACGAAACCACTGCCGCGGTCACAAATTATCTTACGCGGAAACGAATGTAAACGAAAGATATGCGTCACGAAGAGGCGGGCCAGTTTTTGAGCAGAGGGGATCCCTGCGCATGGAATCAAATGTATTTGCTTAGAAAACAAATCAGTAACAACCCACAACACAGTTTTACCCCCACTGAGAGGGAGATCAGTCATGAAGTCCATAGCAATCACTTCCCAAGGTTTGCTGGGCGTTTCAAGAGGTTGTAGCAGTCCCGGGGGTTTGCCCTGCGATCGTTTCGCAGCGGCACAAACGGGACAGCTGCGGATGAAGGAGTCAATGTCGGAACGCATTCCCCCCCACCAGAACTGTCTGCGCAATAAGTGAAGGATTTTCAGAAACCCAAAGTGCCCAGCTGTTTTGGCTCCATGGGCTAAATGTAAAACGTCCTTTCGGAGAGCCTTGGGGACATATAATTTCGAGTCCTTGTACCAGGATCCTCCTTGTTCCAAAACACCAGGAGGTAGGGTATGAGCGGAACGTTCTAAAAGGCACTGGTCCCGAAGGACAGTTAAAAAGGACTCGGAGATGGGGATTTTGGAGGGGGCCCCCCCGTCGGCCATGGAGATCTTAGAAACAGTTATGGGGCTAGTGCTTACGTGCGGCGGTGCGCAGACTGCAGGCGGCTGGGCGGTCGGAGGGGTAGGAAGGGCGGGAACTCCGGTTTGTTGCGGTGGCGGCTGGGCAGCCGGTTGAGCTGGCGGAGCTTGTACGTTGGGTAAGGTGTGCTGATGCTGGGATCGAGTTTGTACAGCCAGCATAGGTAGAGCCCCACGTTGCATAGGGGTGAACAGAGAGTTGGTGGGTCTTTCGAGTTTTACCGGATATTGTGGTAAACGGGAGAGGGCATCCGCAAGAACGTTCTGCTTCCCAGGGACGTGCTTCAGGGTGAAACGGAACTGCGCAAAGAACTCCGCCCACCGTTGTTGTTTCGCCGATAGCTTATGGGACCCCGTGAGGGCAGCTAGATTTTTGTGATCGGTCCAAACCTCAAAGGGGACTTTAGACCCTTCCAAGAATTGTCGCCATAGAGTCAGTGCATGATGAACTGCTGAGGCCTCTTTCTCCCAGATGGGCCAGTTTAATTGAGCGTGCGCAAATTTTTTTGAAAAGTAAGCGCAAGGGTGAAGAAGACCATCCGGTCCTTGCTGGAGGAGAGCCCCTCCCATGGCTACATCGGAAGCATCGACTTGCACAATGAACATTTGATTTGGGTCTGGGTGCTGTAGCACCGGCTCCGAAGTGAAGAGGCGTTTGAGGGCCAGAAAGGCGGCTTGGCATTGCTCAGTCCATAGGATTTTCGCGGAGGGCAAGGCAGCCGAGCTTACTTTTCCCTTAGTTTTCAGTAGGTCCGTAATGGGTAGAGCCACCTGGGCGAAGTTAGGGATGAATCCTCGATAGAAGTTTGCAAATCCCAGAAATTGCTGTACTTGCTTCCGGTTGGTGGGGGGAGTCCAATCGAGGACGGCTTGGACTTTGGCGGGGTCCATGCGAAGACCTTGGTGGGAGATGATGTATCCCAAAAACGTGAGTTTGCTTTGGTGAAATTCGCACTTAGCTAGTTTTGCGAAAAGTTGATGGTTACGCAGGCGTTGCAGAACTTCCCTGACCAGAGCCACATGCTCGTCCATAGTTTTCGAATAAATGAGAATGTCATCTAAGTAGACCACCACCCCACGATATAGAAGGTCATGTAGGATTTCATTGATGAGTTGCATGAAGACCCCCGGGGCCCCTTTTAATCCGAACGGCATCACAAGGAATTCATACATTCCAAAACAGCTAGAGAAGGCAGTGAGGTGCTCATCCCCTTCGCGGATACGGACTCGGTAGTAAGCTTCCACCAAGTCTAATTTAGAGAACACACGGCCTTCTTGTAATTGTCCCAAAATATCGGATATTAATGGGATAGGATAGGCATTGGTCTGGGTAACCGCATTGAGCTTTCTGAAGTCAATGCACAGGCGAAGGTCGCCCTCTTTTTTCCGGACGAAAAACGCGGGGGCCGAGTTTGGGGCATTCGAAGGGCGAATGAACCCTCTGGCGAGGTTTTTGTCCAAAAAGTCCCGGAGGACAGTGCGCTCGGAAGCGCTCATAGGGTAAATCTTACTCTTGGTTAATGTGCAGTCCTTTACCACTTCAATTGCACAGTCTGAGGCCCGGTGGGGGGGTAAGGCATCACATTCCTTAAGGTCGAAGACATCTTCAAAGTCCCGGTATACAGCGGGTAGAGCCGGTGATGCTGGGGCAGTAGAGGTTAATGCTGGAACGGGCGGATATAGCAGAGCAAAGTTTTGCCGATGCTGGTCGCAGGTGGGACTAGCGAAGGAGATAGTGTTTGTTTCCCAATCAATACTGGGACTATGTCCTTTAATCCAGTTAATTCCCAAGACCACTTCAAATCGGATAGGGGCTATAGTGAAGTCTATTTGTTCCCAGTGGGAACCAATTCCCATTGCCACCCCTATGGTGCGGTGATCAACTGGACCCCCCTGGAAATGGCTTCCGTCCATTTGGGCAAATTGGACGGGGGCGGGTAAAGCCTCAGAGTCGGCTCTGAGTGCAGCAAAAGTGGTTTCGCTTATGAGAGTGCGACAGCAACCGGAGTCAATTAGTGCTTTGACGGGGATTTGTGGGCCACCGTTAAGTTGCTGTAAAACTGCATCCACGTAGACGGTGGAGTCCACGTCTTTAATTTTGGTAGGAGCATTCGGTTTGATAGGAAGATCCTGAGAGGTCTGTGGAGACGCTCCATTCACCACAGACCGGAGCCGTTTTTTGACAAGTCGAGGGGAGATTCCAGGTTTAAGGCTGGAGAAATCCAAGGATTTTCCTCATCCGAAGAGGGAAAATCGTCCCCCAATGGGGCACTTGTAATCCGAGACCCGGCGGGGTCGTTGGTAGTAGGCAGGGAGGCTGGGTCCCCGGCATGGAGTGCAGAGGGTGTGGGTCTTCCCGGAGCTGCGCTGCGGGTGGCCGCGGTGCCTCTGCGTGGTGGACGACCTCGGGCGCGGGTTGTCGTGCTGGGACGAAATATTTCCTGGCGGCGTGGGCAAACGGCTGCAAAGTGGCCCATTTCTCCGCAAGTAAGACAGGCACCCCTCTGAAATCGGGCTTCACGTTCCTGGGGCGGACGTGGGGGATTTCGTGGGACGAGCAGTGGTGCCTTGGGTTGAGGCTTTTGGGTTCCTTTTTCCTTGTGCTTTTGACGGACGAGAGAAATGAAGCGTCGGCGGCTTTCCACTTCCTCGGCTAATAGGATCCAGTCTTCGAGGGTATCGGGATCGCCTCGCATGTAAGACCAGTTCAGAATGTCAGGATGCAAGGCTTCCCTGAAATGATGGATCAGGGTGGTCTCGGGCCAACCTACAATTTTACTTGCCAGTCGTTGAAATTCATCGGCAAATTCTCGAACTGTAGCAGAGCCTTGTTTTAATTGTAAGAGTTCCGTTTTGGCTCTTTCCCCCAGGAAGGGGTCCTCAAACCTCCTTCTCAGGGCAGTCATGAAGTTGTTGAGGGAACGAATAGCACGAGAGCGGGTGTCAAACTGGAGGACCATCCAGTCAGCCGCTTTACCTGTCAGAAGGGAAGCTACGTAACGCACCCGGCTGTCTTCCGTGGGGAAAAGTTGTCCTTGTTCTCGCATATAACTGTCCACTTGATGCAAGAAACAAGGCAAAGTCTCGAGAGATCCGTCATACGTAGTCCTCAATTTGAGTTGCTTCCAAGGGCCGGGCGCAGGTTGACCCGGTTGCACGGGTGGTCCGGGCGGAGGGACAACAGGAGCTCCAGGAGGCAAGGGTGGAGCAGGCACATTAGCGGGTGGTTGCACGGGTGGTCCGGGCGGAGGAGCAACAGGAGCTCCAGGAGGCAAGGGTGGAGCAGGCACATTAGCGGGTGGCTGTACGGGTACCCCCTGACCCGGTATCGGAACGGGCTGTCTCAGAGCTATCAGGGTTTGTTGTAATTGCCTGTTCTCCTGAAGCATACGTTCCATTACTTCCTGGAGTTGATCAACACGGTCGGAGAGCTCCCGATTCTGGGCTCTTAAGAGATGAGCCTCCTCACTTGGGCCACCAGTAAGATGAGGCTTACTGGTCCGGAAGCTTGTGGCCCATTGAGAGCTATCCCCATATAAATCCTCGTCTTCAGACTCTTCTGAGTCTCGACGTCGGTCAGCCAAACGGCGTGCGCGTTGGGTCGCGCGCGACGGGACAAACGCCGGGGAAAAGGACAGACCTGATAGCCCTAGTACATTGCCCTTAGGGCGCGTGTCCACGTTCGCCTGATTCCTAATCCTTGCTGCAGCCGCCCTGGCTGCTTCCGCAGCCTCTCTCTCTCTTGCGACCTTAGCCGCTTCGGCGGCTTGCTGATCCGCAAGAACTTTGGCGTTCTCAAGTCTCAGGGCAGTCTCTGCCGTAATGCGCGGCAAAAGTTCTGTCTCCAGGAGTGAGAGTATGGGGTCGGGTTCCCCGCCCAGCAGAGGTTGTACTCGAACCGCCAGTGCGGGTGCCTCGGCTCCGAAGGTCGAGGTCAAAACTTGAGCCAAGGTGGCTACCGGGGTGTCCTTTGTACATTCCACAAGGAGAAGAGCGGTGCTAATAGCGACTCGCTTGGCCTCAGCCTGACAGCTGGCTGCATCCGGGATCAGGGAAAAACCCTCCGGTGGGGCTCCCGCCATGGTAGAAAGAGTTTCTCGAGAAATAAGATTATCCAAAAGTCCAGTTAATATTTGTAAATCCTCAGTCGCCAATCGGGCATCGTCCAGTAATTGATCCAAGTCCTGAAGATCTAGACGAGCATCAGTATCCTCCGACGTTAACATCCAGAGACGTCCTTTAAGAGATTGCCACTGTTCCTGTACCAATCCCCTCAAGCGGCAAACCCCTCGGGTCGTCCGGAAAAGTTCAGCGATTAAGTCTTGTAACAGAGTAGGATCCTTAGAGAAGGGCTCCAGGGTGTAGATCACCTGGAGAGCTGCACAGCTCCCATCCAAGTGGCAGGCGAACCCCCCTGGGCTCCAGCCTGGCTAGTAGAATGGTGAAGAGAAGGAGATAGCTGTCATAATGTCAGCCCTTGGCCCACAGAACCAGAAATCACCACAAAGTCATATAGAGTCCAAACAGATGGCTTTTACTGGTCAATTAGGCATACAGTGCAAACGAATAAAATGACAGCTATGAGAGGCTCACTAGCTGGGAGATATTATAAGGCAGGAAAGGCGGGAGATTACACGTACAGGCTGAATACAGTTTCTCAGGAGCTGGGTTCCCAGGCCTAGGTATGCGACCTTGGGGGGCAGACAATACAACGCAGAGACAGAGGCAATAACGAAACCGAGATAGCAGCCTGACACTCCCTTGCTTTCCTCGGGGGCTGGCATGTGAGGGCCAGGCTGAGTAGGCATGGGGCAATTTACATAATGACCGCAAGGCATGCTGGTCTAATGTAGAATAATGCAAACGGTGCAACGAAATACTTTTATTCTTTTGCATGTTCTCATTTCATTTGCTGCGATCTGTGCTAAGCATATTGTGTCTTTTTCATATAACAATTCAATGATCACTTTATTCCCAGAAGCTGGTTCTCTAAAATGGGTTGCCTATCCACCTCCGCAGCAAAACCATCAAGCTTGAGTTCCCGTGCTCGCGCGGGTCTCAGTACAGCCTACAGATGAGGCGGTGCCTATCCAGCAGGTCCTAATGACCTGACTGGCTGCACCGGTGTTGCCTTGGTTTCGGACCAGACACTCCCGCAGGGGGGTGCCTGGTCGAACCTCCGAGACCTCTTTCTAAATGAGGAGACCCTTCGGTGCAGGGGGGTCTCCTTCTCGGGGAGGGGTCTCACTTTACTTGGTAAAAGATAGATCCCAAGACAAACATACAACAAGCTGAGAAGCAAAACATTTCAAATACATTCCTTTTCTGCCACGTTTTCCCAGGGGAGGTTTTCATATGCAAAATGCCTTTGAATCAGAGGGATTGTAGTATGCAAATGGATGGCACACAAGCATGCTTGGTAAAGACACCTGATAGTGCTCCCGGTGGTGCTCAGTACCAGGTGCGCTGACTGGATACATGGAGGAGAGCTTTGAAGAGACTGTGTGCTCTCCTTTGACCGGAAAGCACCTAGCAGTACTGTGAACTTCTTTAACTTTTTTGGTTGCAGAACTCAGATAGAGAGACCAGTGAATAGTTTTCGGTATCTGCCAGCTGCTCTCGGGTCTTTCCGTCATGGGGGAGGTGCTAATTACTTTCATTTTTGAGGTCTTCCACTTCTCCGGCTTTCAATGGGGGCTATGATGGGTCAAGCTAGTCCTAGGGAGGTGGGAAAACATTTACATATGGCGCAAAGCATTATGGTTGCAAAAATTTACACTTTAAAAATAAAAACTCTTAAACTTAAATCGTTAACCTTGGTGCTTGTATGGCCATCTTTCTTTACGGGTTAAAACACACACAGGAAAAATGCTTAGAGAAAAACTTAGATGGGAACTATTGCTTAAAGGGAGGTAGAGTTGCAAGACTAAGTTGGCTCAGGGAGCATTTCATTAGCTGTAAGCTAACGATCCCGGTGGCATGTCCGCACGACCACCGGTGAATGCGCACCTCCTCATAGAGCCCAGGTGGGCTCCTTGACTTGAACTGGGGTCGCTCTGGTTTTGGATTGGCTTGCCCGCGGTCTCGCCAAAGACCAATACCTCGAGATCTCTTCCTAATGGGGTGATTCCATAAGGTCAGGCTGGAATCACCTCCTCAGGAGTAGACCACCACTATACTGGTTAAAGACAGATTCAGAAAGAAAAGGAAAACATTCAATACATTTTAACTTGGTACACTCCATAGGAAGGGGAGGGGGAAGAGGGGATACATGCCAGTGTAGTACTGGCTAGGTCTGCTCCAGAGGGTTTGGCATACACAAATTTTAGGCACAGAAGCATGATGGGTACTGACAGTTTGTGGTGTTCTGACAGGTGTCAAGCGAAGGTGTTTCCAGTTAAAGAGACAGCAACAGGTTTTTAGATTGAAAGGGAGATTTGGCTTTCCAAGGGATTGTTGTTTTTAGGGGGAAGGGGGATCCCTGTGATCTTAAAGTGGGTGGTTCAGAATCCCTTGACATTTGGGGTGAAGGGGTCCTTCCATCAGTGGGTGAGTGGTCCAAAACCTGACCTGCTCCAGTGCTTGCACACCCCGCTTCATTAAAAGATTGGATGGCTCTGCCTCCAAATGCAAAGGATCTGAAAAATGCTGGATTTCCACCTTCACGGTGGTTGTGCTGATGCACCGCTCGTGGAACCAGTCTTTTAGTCCCTCCCTCTAATTTTTGCTCCCAGGGTTTGCCAAAGCCGATAGGCATCCCCACCTTGGAAAGTAAAAGATAGAACACACAGAACACAAGAGAAGGGAAGGAGAGGGGATGCTAGTCTCCCCCCTCCTATAACCTTTTGTCGGAGAGTTGAGTGGTGCGGTGAATGACCTCCAGCTTGCTAAGCAGCCTGAGCACCCAGCAACTAAGAACAATGGTCATGATAGTTAGGCATACTTGGGCTGCCAGGATCACAACTATGGGGTGCAATGCTAGGTTAAAAATCCTTTACTGAAGTGAGGTTACAAAAACATCTGTTTAAAAAGAGGATCAAGGGCTGTAGCAAAATGGAATTAATAATTAAAAAGTCGCAGGGGGTTCTGACACAATCACATGCTTTTCCAAGGTATACAAGTGCAGACCCATTTTCTTGGACTAAATCATAATGACAGCATCCGGCAGAGTCCAAGGGAGTAGCTAAGCACGGAAGGTGTGGTTCCAGTGTGTGTTCTTCACAGATGAAACCAAGCCGGTGTCTGTGCACGCAACCTTCTGTATGTACAAAAACGGGACTGGGGTGCATTCTTGCCCAGTGATAGGGGTTTATAGCATACAAAACATCTGAGTCTCCTGCCTGGAGGCCCAGGGGAACAATGCAGCGACCCTGACACTGGAGGGGAAACGGAAGTTGAGGAAAAGGATGAGAATGATGTACCAGGCATGTGGCGCTGCGTCATGAAGGACCACTCATAAGAATGGCAAAAATCGTGGCATTGCTGCCCTGTTCTTTGGGGGGGGTTACGACACCCCCCGTGGGCAACCTTTGCAGTTTGTTGCTCAACGTTGCTTAGTGGAGGGAACACAGAGATGGAGCATCCCGATGTTTCTGCTGTACAAGGGGGGGGCGCACAGTGTGAGGCCAGAAATCTGTCATGGGGACCACAATTCTCAGTAGCACTTCACCAAGGTACTCAATTTGTTCATTTGCACCCAGAGCCACTTGACAGCGACGACACCGAAGGGGGAACTGAGATTGAGGAAGGGGATACGAATGATGTACAAGGTAGGTGGTGATGCGTCGTGCTTTACCTGATAACAGACATGTTTAATTCCAGTCTCGGTGCTCAGGGCAATAAGTAGGGTTGGTGTGGTTGGCAGATGAGTACAAGGGGGGGTGGCTTGCACAGTGTCAGACCAGAAATCTTTCCAGGAAAACCCATGTCTCAATAGCCATTCACCAAGGGGGGGTTGTTTCCTCCAGTAGTCACCTTCTGTTCATTTGCAACAAAATCCACTTGACAGTGATGACACCGGAGGGGGAACTGACATAGAGGAAGGGGAAAAGGAATGATGTACAAGGTAGGTGGTGATGCGTTGTGATTTACCTTATAACAGAATTGGTAAATGCAAGTTTTGGTCCACTGGGCATTGAGTAGGGTTGGTGTACTTGGCTGATGTGTATCCGGAACACGGATGGGGCATGGGGTTTCGCCAAGTTATATACCTAGAATGTCACCCTGGAGGCAGGGATGTTGAGCGATGTACAAGTTAAGTAACATCGCTTTGTGATAGCTGTACACTGTGAATGAGAAAGTAGCAGCCATTGTTGCGGTAGCCCAAGGGGGTTTGGGGGAAAACTTCCATTAGGCAACCTCTGTTTTGTGTCGATTAGTGGCCCTTAGCAGTGATGACCCTGGAAGGAAGAATGAGGTTGCGGAGACAAATGTTATTGCAGTACAAGGTAGGTGGGAATTACGCCTTAACAAAACAGGAAGCAGACACTGGAAATGGAAACCTGTTTAGACCTTTTCCAAGTTGGGGGGTCCGTCATCCAGTAGTCAACTTGTGTCTCCTGTAACTCAGAGCCACTTGGCGACAGCAGCTGTGGATCGGAAACGGAGTTGAATGAGTTTGCTGTGTGTTGTTGCGAGTCTGCTTTTAGCACTAAGGGGACTTGAGTTGAGCTATAAAACAATACAGAACTAGGTGAATTACAGGGATTTGTTTGCCATACTCCACGGTAGGGCTGTTGAATTAAAAAAAATTCGGTATAGTTCGGATTTGGCTGAATTTGACCCATTTAGATTCGGGATATGCTGAAGTCCAAACTCCCCCACTTCGGGTCGGTGCAATTCGGCGGGAATTCAAAGTTCGGAAAAAAAATTCGGCCAAATAAAGCCATTAAAAACACAACCGCGCCTTTCCACGGCTCTGGGGGGGCATTTTTGGGGGTAAAGGTCCCAAACTTTCAGAGGAGCTTCAAAGGACGCTTCTTGAAAGACCCCCCAAGTTTTGTAAAGATTGGGTCAGGGGGGCGCTGAGATATGGGCCCCGAAAGGGGTCCCCCCACCCTTAATGTGTATCTCCGAGCAGAGCTTGCCGCCCACGCACAAAGCTCCCAGCCCCGACAAACAGCTGATGAGAGCAAGGGCGGGGCAGGTGTGAAAAAATTTGCAAAGCAATACAACTGCAAAGCAACACAAGCACACAATGCAACACCTTCGCAACAGTGCAAAGCAACACCTGACACCTGGGAGTTTGCAAACCATGGAAAGGGACAGAGGCAGCTAGCTATGCATAATGAGCAGGTGGGGGTGGAATTTCTCCTTTTGCATTGGACTTGGGACCAGGCAGATGCATTCTTTTAGTCACCATTTGAAAACCAGTTTTGAGCAAGCATCAAAATAACCTAACTGATCTTATGAATGAGGGAAAACCTGAAGACATAAAAATGAAGCCCCCCCTCAAACCAGGGAGAGAGAGACTGGAGGGGGAACACACACCCCAGGCAGAATCGGCAAAAGCCCCCTTTGGCTTCCCCCCACACCCACAGAAACTGCTCCCTCCCCACACACACACAGACTCTGCTTTTCCCCACACACACAGAGAGAGAGAAAAGAAAAATTACAGATTAAAGCCCCCAAAGGGGTCTTACTGTGGCTGTCTTCTGTTCCATCAGGAGCGGCTGGGAGGCTGGGTAATCGAATATGATTCCATTTGTATCCAATATGAGATCCATATGTATGCATCTCTCGAGGGTGATCCATTCATCCCAATAGAGAAAAGGGGAAAGCCCATATCTCGGGGGGCCCTGACCCAATGTTTACAAAACTTAGGTGGTCTCTTATGAAGCCTTGTCTGAAGCTCCGCTGAAAGTTTGGGATCGGCACACCCAAAAATGCGCCCCCTGCAGCCACGGAAAGAGAAAAGGGGAGGAGCCGATATTTCTGCCCCCACTGAACCCATCTTTACAAAACTTGGGTGGTCTCTTAAGAAGGATTGTCTGAAGCTATGATAAAAGTTTGGGGGCTGCACCCCCAAAAAAGCGCCCCCTGCAGCCACGGAAATGGAAAAGGGGGGAGAGGAAAAAGGGGTGGAGCCCACATCTCGGGACCCCCTGACCCAATGTTTACAAAACTTGGGGGGTCTCTTAAGAAGCCTTGTCTGATGCTCCGCTGAAAGTTTGGGGTCAGCACACCCAAAAATGCGCCCCCTGCAGCCATGGAAAGAAAAAGGGGGGAGCCCATATCTCGGGACCCCCTGACCCAATGTTTACAAAACTTGGGTGGTCTCTTAAGAAGGCTTGTCTGAATATCCCCTGAAAGTTTGGGGTTTGTGCCCCAAAAAATCCGCCTCCTGCAGCCACAGAAAGGAGCGAATGTGCACAAGCACCCCCGCACACACACACGAAGACTTCCCTCTCTCTCTCTCTCTCTCTCTCTCTCTCTCTCTCTCTCTCTCTCTCTCTCTCTCTCTCTCTCTCTCTCTCTCTCTCTCTCTCTCTCTCTCACCGGCCGGGCCGCACATCAGCTGATTCCTCCAGTACTCAATCCTGACTGATTGGCTAGAAGAAGACCCAGCTTGGCCACCGATTGGCCGGGGGAGGAGAATGCTGCTTACTGACGGCTGAATTTGCCGGATTTATTCATGAACTCCCGAACTCGCTGAATTCGGCCCCCCCGGTTGCCCGCCATTTTTGAGTTCGGTTCGTCCCGAACTAAAAACCACCGAATCAAGGGAAATTCGGCTGATTTTCAGTTCGGGCCGAACCGAATCAACAGCCCTAGGGTGATCCATTCATCCCAATAGGGAAAAGGGGAAAGCCCATATCTCGGGGGGCCCTGACCCAATGTTTACAAAACTTGGGTGGTCTCTTAAGAAGCCTTGTCTGAAGCTCCGCTGAAAGTTTGGGGTCAGCACACCCCAAAATGCACCCCCTGCAGCCACGGAAAGAGAAAAGGGAGGAGCCGATATTTCTGCCCCCACTGAACCCATCTTTACAAAACTTGGGTGGTCTCTTAAGAAGGATTGTCTGAAGCTATGCTGAAAGTTTGGGGGCTGCACCCCCCAAAAAGCGCCCCCTGCAGCCACATAAATGTAAAAGGAGGAAGAGGAAAAAGGGGTGGAGCCCATATCTCGGGGGGCCCTGACCCAATGTTTACAAAACTTGGGGGGTCTCTTAAGAAGGCTCATATGAAGCTCTGTTGAAAGTTTGGGGTCTGTGCCACCAAAAATGCGCCCCTTGCAGCCATGGAAAGAAAAAAGGGGGGGAGCCCATATCTCGGGACCCCCTGACCCAATGTTTACAAAACTTGGGTGGTCTCTTAAGAAGGCTTGTCTGAATATCCGCTGAAAGTTTGGGGTCTGTACCCTCAAAAATGCACCCCCTGCAGCCATGGAAAGGAGCGAATGTGCACAAGCACCCCCCCACACACACACACAGGAGGATTTCCCTCTCTCTCTCTCTCTCTCTCCCCAGCTGGGCTGCACATCAGCTGATTCCTCCAGTATTCAGTCCTGACTGATTGGCCAGAAGGAGACCCAGCTTGGCCACCGATTGGCCGGAGGAGGAAAATGCTGCTTACTGACGGTTATGCTGCTTACTGACGGCTGAATTTGCCGGATTTATTCATGAACTCCCGAACTCGCTGAATTCGGCTCCCTGGTTGCTCGCCAGTTTTGAGTTCGGTTCGTCCTGAACTAAAAACCACCGAATCAAGGGAAATTCGGCTGATTTTCAGTTCGGGCCGAACCGAATCAACAGTCCTACTCCACGGAGGGTGTTGCAAACGTCCCAAGTTACAGTGTGCATGCAGCATACGGTAGTTGTTTTCTGAAGCCACCAAAGCTGCTCAACTGACCCAGAAATAAACAACTTACTGTGGCCTTCTGCTGTGGGTGGGGATTGGCTACTTCCTGGAATAATGCTTTGTTTGCTGGTCACTTTCTGAGGCTTTTCCGCCCTCTTATGTTCCCTGCATTAAAAGCCTCTCCCACGCCAGCCACAGCAGAATTTGAAAACTGGGCCCAGGCACAGGAAAGCAAATGGAGAAAGTCACGTAAGTTCTCCATGCATTTGCACAAAGTTCTGTGGTGCTACGGTTGGCCCCATGCCACGTTCCCCTGCCTATAAAGTGATTTTCTTACCGTGGGAGACTCCTTGATACTTAAACCAGCTTCGGTGACTGAACCTTCCCTTCCACAGGCTGATTTATTTTTTTCCCTCCCACCAGATCAAGAATTGGAGTCCCGAGTAAGGCTGCTGGAAGAGCGCAACAGGCGGATGGAGGAGCGTCTTAGCCTCCTAGGAAAAGAGCTACCAGGCCCCAGTACACTTAAATTTTTTCAGTGCCAAAAGACACTATAGGCTGAGTGGTTTTTTGTTGCTGTTGTTATTTTTGATGAAATATTAAAGATTGTTTAACCATTGGTGAATGATTCATGGCTGTGTATTCTGTTGAGAAAGAGCACAACACCAAAACCGACCTGTTCCATTCATTAGAACATGCACTCACAAGCATGTGTTCACCTCACACATAGTTACAGATGACCAGCAATTTGGAAAAGAGTGGATCAACTGAAACTTCCTGCACGGGCCCTTTCCCATTTCTGGTGCGCTGAACACACTTGCACACAGCATCCCAACTTTGGCATCAACATAGATTTTGACAGGGGCAGTATGACACGGGCACAGCATGTAGGTTTTCCACAGTGAGTAAGGCAATGTGCCTCACTTTGGTGATGAGGGTGTTGAAAGCATACGGGACTGCCTAAACCTCCCGGACGAGACCTGGCAACCCGCCATGCAGGCACTTGACTACTGTGCTGGCCGCGCGCTCGCCCCAAATGCTACAGGATGGTCGCTGCATGCTCCGTTGTAATGGACCCGGCCGCTCCTGCGAGCGCCGTGCAGCTAGCAGCCAGGAAGCAGACGCAGGGGCAGCCTCCGGTGAACCTGAGGGAAGCCATGTTCCTATACAAACTCTGTTCCAGCCACAGCCATGTCAGGAGAAGCAGAATGTCATGTAGTCAGTGTCAAACACCCCCCCTCTTGCAACATCCACCCCTTAATGGGCTGTCAGCAGATATCAAGATATCAAGATGGACCATCAGCAGATATCAAGTTATCAAGATGAGCCGTTCCTCCAGCTCCGCAGCAGCAATCCCAGGACGTTTACACAGATCGCACTCATTGTTCCAGTGGGTTAATCTCGTCAGCAGAGAATTTCCAGTTCATCACGGGTTGCAAAAGCCATCAGAATTAGAATAGATTTCCAAATTCTCACTACCCCACCCCAGTAGCCACAGCTTAATCCTTTGTCACCTTTTTGCCACCTGGGAACCTAGGAGGGGTTAAACCCCGCTCCCTGCCCCCAGAAAAACAGTATATCTGGGGTGCCCCCAGCCCATATCGCTCTCTTGGATCCCAATCTTAGGTTTTTCCTGGCACCTTTGTCGTTACTCTGTTGGTTTGGTTTGCGCAGCCTAGCCACACTTCCTCCCGTCTTGCTGGCCAAGTCTACGGGACCCCCTGCCCCCATCTCAGCTTTTACTTTTCAATCTGTCCTAGTCTACATGAATTTGGACAACACCTCATCTAGATACGGTAAATATACCCAACCAACGACCTCCTGCCATGTTGGCAACTGTGCTTGTACTACTCTCTTGATATTCCTAGACTCTCTGTATGTTTGTGTGCATCACTGAATTGAATGACAAAAAACATAAACATTATTTAATTTGGAATCCATTGTCTGTCTTTATTCAAGGTCTCATTAAATGGATTCTGGTATAGTTGAGCGCGACCCCGCTATAAAAATACATAGTTACCAATTGTTCAGCTAATTTCCCCATATAAGGAGCAATTCGGCTAACAGATTACTGGTGGAGGATGCGGGAACTCCTACAAGTCTGAATGCATGCGACATGCGTGTATTTTGGGTGTAGATATAGGAAAAAGTTTTCTGAGACTTTTTGAATTTTGACCCTTAGTCACCAAAATCTCAATTGTCACGAAAAAGACCGTGTGTGTGTGTGAGTGTGTGGCTCTAGAGAGCACTAACTTGTGGGTTGGCTTTTCCCCTTTCATTCCTTCAGCCCTAAGTCCAGCCGCCAGCCGGGCCACCTTCCCGGCAATGCCAGGGGACTGAAAGGCGATGTCCTGGGAACCAAATCTCTCCGGAGTCTCCCCATTTGAACGGTTATCTGGGTGGTGTTATTGCAGAGTAGGTTTACACGTAGACACTCACACTTCTACACCCAGGCCTATATAATACCCTTGCTAGACTAAAACCTTCGCCTAGGAAGAACCATCTCCCCCCCCCCACCCACCATTTTGAAGAAACGCTTTTTGGAACCTCTTTAAAGAGTGGAGTAATGTTCAGCAATCCGGTGGGGTGACCGGCCCTTCACGCCAGAAGGGGAACAATAACTCAATAATCCAGACGCACTGGCACTCTTCTTTCTGGCCGAGCCAAGCTCCGCCGTAACTGTATCACTCGGTCCTGATGAGGATTGGAGTCCAGACGAGTACTAGCGTCTGAAGGAAGGACCGGGAGCGAGGCGCACCAGATCCTAATGTTTGAGAGCAACTGAACTAGGAGTCGGGAGCAAGGTGCACCGATTACCTAACAGGGTCCCCAGAGTAGGTCTCTTGCCCCTAAGGGACTAAATAGAGCTTCTCCAGCGCTCTCAGTCCCCCTCTTTTTGAAGAACTGATAAAAACCTGTGGACCCGCATATCAGTAGAGCCAATAGAGATCTGAAAAACTGACACCCCTGTGAACCCGAAAGTCAGTGAAACCTGTATATCGGACACCCCTGTGTTACCCGAACGTCCGTGAACCCGTGAATTTTAAGCCCCACCAAGGATTAGGAGGAAGGGATTGAACTATCTGCACCATCTCTGCCCGGAGTAGAGCTCCTTAGGGTAATAGCCAGAAGAGGATTAGATTTTTTACGCTATTCCGCCTGGGGATTGGAAACTAACCAGTAGAACCACGTATAAAAAGCAACAGAGCCTCCCGTGCCTGGAGAAATGGCTCACAAAATGGGGAGATTGCCCCTGGGAAGGGGGAAGTTTTAAAACCGAGAACCCCCTGGAAACTTTGAAGGAAGCATCACAAACCTTCTGCGAGAAGGACAAATGGTCCTCCTCAAAGAAAGATAAATTCATGGCATGGGGACTGTACACCGCCCTCCATGATTGTGTGGAATTGCTACAGGAGAGTAGAGGAGCGTTTGACGAGGCAGAACAATTTGCTGCCATAGTCCAGCAGCAAGCTGCTGAAATTCAAAGCCTGAAGCTGGAAAAGCAGGTGGCCACAGTCTCTCTAGTAGAGACGACCAAAGAAAGGGATAACCAGACCCTCCAAAATAAAGATCTTAGAATGCAATTACAAGAAGCGCAAGAGAAATCAGCCCGAGCCGCCCAAGCCACGAGTTACTTGGTAGAGCAGTCCAAGAAAAGATACGAGGCTGCTTCGCACGAAGTCTGTAGGCAGGAGATCCGCGCTTTAAAGCAAAAGTTGGACCTCCAACATTCCCTCATAAGCACGATGCAACCACACCTGGGGGACTCTTTCCCCCTTCATTCCGTCTTAACCCCAATAGAGGAACACAGCTCCATTGCAATCCTTGCATGGGAAAATGGACCCAAGGAAGCAGCTCCCCTGGAGCCAGTAGTAACTAAAAATGTCACCACACAGCAAGGGAGGCAAGCGGCGGTGACTAAACAAGTCACCAAAGCCAGACCATGGTCTGGAGAGGAGCTAAAGGCAGCAGTCGCACATGTGGGCCCCCTTAACCGGGACACTGTAGTCACATGGCTGACTACTACATCCACCTCATACCCCATAGCCGATGCAGAGGATCTGACCACTCTAGCATTAAACTGCACTCCGAACCATGAGCAAGCCAGCCTGCATGTGTTCATATTGTCTCGGGACCTGAGACATATGGAAATACTGCCCTGGATGAGAGAAATGTTTGAGTTAATCCGGATAGGTGAACTAGCCCCAGCCATTTTTTGGGCAGAATATTAAAAGCCAGGGGAGGACCCTGACGCCTATGTGTCTAGGAAGAAACTGCTAGCCCGCTTAGCAGACATAGTCGACCACGACATGCGTGGGGTGCCCATGTTTAACCAGCACCGATTTCTCAACCCCCTGGTTGAAAATCTCGAACCAGACACCAAACTAATGGTGGGACTAATGTCTCCCGATGGCCTGACTTGGGACGAGATAGAAGCCAAACTCAGAGCCGCTGCCAAGGTGATCCAGATCAAGCAGATCCGATATCCCAAAAAGGTCAGGCAACAGCCTGAACCAATCCAGGCAGTTACCTACACCAACCACAGCCCCCATTCCAGGTACAGCCCAGACTCAGCACAGCCTGGAGCACAGAAGGGGCAATGACAGAAGGAAACAGGCAAAGGAAACCGAGGAGGCGGGGGGAAAGAGCAATACCACAAGGTCGCTCCCAGTGCTCCCCCTCTTCTCCCCGAAGAAACCGGCAGGCAAGAGCCCCAACCCCAGCGGAGGTCCTCAGTTTACGTAAGACCCCCAGCAGAATCCCAAAGTTCCTTCCAGAACAAAATCTGGTTTAGGCTAGTGGAAAAGGGTGCAGACATGGACAAGCTGGACCACAAGCCCACTGCAGTCTTGCTCAGGGCACTAGCTGAGCTGGAGCAGGAGCCCTCATTGGGTAGATCCAGGAGCTGTGCAGTGAGCAAGATGCAGCCCCCAGACCCACTACCCAAGCCCTCCCAAGGTGCGCAGACCCAAGCAGGACAATAGGGGTGGCCGGAGTCCAGGGACTCCCCCACAGGGATAATAGCCAGGCTTAAACCTGACCCATGGGGGAGATCTACTGTTCAGGTGGAGATTGGGACTCCAGGGAAAATGCATTCCGCCACCCTTTTAATCGATACAGGGGCAGCACTCAACGTGCTGCACCCCATGCTAGCACAGCACGGGCAACCCACCTCAAGCACCATTTGCCTTTCAGGCTTTGGTGGAGGGAGCCACCGAGCGAAAGAATGGACAGATGTCCCAATGAAAGTAGGATCCATCCAAACCCACATCCAAGCATGTGAGAATAGAGGAGAGGATGATGGGATCCTAGGGGTGCCCTTTCTGAGAAAGTCACAAATTACCATTGACGTGGCTAATGGACTCCTGTGGCGTATCCCAGGAGGACCAAGTCTTATAAACACTGTGCACTGTTGCGCAGCCATAAAAGCCCCCCTCCCTTTGGCTCCACTGGTGGAGGACACCTGGACACAGGAGTTCCCAGAAGTGTGGGTCAGGGACAAGGCAGAGTGCAGACTGGTTCATGGTGCTTGTGTGCTTATCGAAGGAAAGGACCCCCCTCCCCAGCACCAGTACAAATACCCTGCTGACGCAGAAGTAGGCATAGGAAAGACCATTCAGGGTCTACTGGAATGGAACGTCATCCTGCCAATGCAGTCCATCTGCAATGCCCCGCTGTGGCCGGTTCTGAAGGCAGACGGAGTCACATGGCAGATGACAGTAGACTTCAGAGCCCTAAATGCAGTTACCCCCCCCCAGTCGCACCAGTAGTGGCCAAGTACAATGAGATGCTTGCCGCCATCGCGGCTGGATCTAAATTCTATTCTGTGATTGATCTGGCCAATGATTTTCATAGCATTGAGCTTCACCCATCCTGTTGGTACAAGTTCACCTTTACCTTCAGTGGCCAGCAGTACGCTTTTCGATGAACACCCCAGGGATTCCATTCATCCCCAAGCATCTGCCACGCACATGTGGTGCAGATGTGGGAGAGGCTACAGCCTGACTCCCGCCCCCACATTCTGAGTTACGTGGATGACATCTTAATCCACTCCGAGTCAGCTGAAAAGACTGCTGACATCACCCGAGAAGTTCTGGCACTTATCGGAGAGACAGGCTTCAAGGCAAACCGCGAGAAAGCTCAGTTGGTCAAAACCAGCGTCAAGTACCCGGGGCTAGCACTAGGACCTGATGGAAGAATGCCAGATGCGCAGCAGGTAGAAGTAATTTCAAAGCTCCCCGCCCCCACTGATGTTCCTTCGCTCAGAGCCTTGCTAGGGACCTTTAATTTCTCGCTCGACTTCATTGAGTCGTTTTCCGATAAGGCCAGACCCCTATATGCCCTGCTCAAAAAGAATGCCCCGTGGAAGTGGGAAGCAGAACAGCAGGAAGCATTCGCTGCCCTGAAAACTAGTCTTATGCAAGCCCCTGCGCTTGCACACCCAGATCCAGCAAAACCTTTCCACATTCAACTTGCCACCTCCGAACGCAGCTTAGGTGTGACTCTGACCCAAGAACATGCAGGTGCCCACCGAGTGGTGGCTTACGCCTCTAAAAATCTCAGTCTGGTGGAAGCCAGGTTCAGCCCTTGTGAAAAGATGTGCTTAGCACTAGTATGGAGCCTGACCCCTTGGGAATTTATAATAGGCGGCTCCCGAGTGGTGGTCCATACCACCCACACCCCTCTCAAGTATATCCTTTCTGTAAAAATACAGGACAGACAAGTGTCCAACGCGAGAATAGCCCAATGGACTCTAACCCTAGTCGATAAGGGAGTGGAGTTCCAGCGAGCCTCTAGTGAGCCGCCCTCTCCTTATGGCCTCCTTGTGACAGGAGAAGAACATAAATGCCCTCTTCCCACAATAGAAAACGATCCTTGGCCAGCAAGGGAAGGGGTTCCCCTAGCAGAAGCAGAAGCGCTTGGCTTCGAGTGCTGATTCTGCGACGGGTCCTCCTTCTACATTGACGGCTCCCCTCGCACCGGCTTTGCAGCCTTCAGAGTAAGGGATCGACATGTTTTAAAGGGGATCACACGCCCCCACTCCAGCCAAGCAGCCGAAATAGATGCACTTTTAGCAGTCTTAGACTGGGAAGACCCTAACACCCCTGTTGCCATATATTCAGACTCAGACTGGGCAGTCCGAGCTGCCACAATCTGGCTCCCAGTATGGCAGAAGAACTCATGGCTGAACCAAGATGGGAAAGCTGTCACCTACCAGCAACGCTGGATGGATGCAGCGGCCCTGATTCAAAGACTTGTGGCGATAACCCAAATCACACATGTCAAGGGGCATCAGAAAGATTACTCCGCTGTAGCTTACTGGAACGATCAAGCTGACCAGGAAGCAAAGGCAGCTTCTGCATACGATAAACCCTCTCCCCCACACTACATTAACGTGGTTAGACCAGTAATCATGAGAAGAGCTGCTGCTCAGAAGCAACCCCAAGATCTCCTAGACTTAGCTACCTTACAGGCGGCCAATCCTGCGATTCAGGAATTGGCCCAAGCAGGCAAAGACGCCACAGGCAGGTTTACCTTTCAAGAGAAAGACTCTATAATCTGGGTGGTAGACTCAGATGGCAAGTTTCATTGGGTCGTACCCACAGATGTTAGGGGGGATCTCATTCAATTTGTCCATGAGCAGGGACATTGGGGCAAAGAGCACACGCTCTCCCGAGTCCAGGAAGTCAGCTGGTGGCCACAAATGTGCCAAGAGGTAGCCCAGTGGGTAGACAACTGTCTCTCATCCACGATGGTCAATGCAGACTCCTCTGGCCCCAAAGCCCCCCTACAACACCAGAGAGTCAAAGGACCCTGGGCACAAATACAAATTGACTTTATCGGGCCTCTCCCGACTACCGCCATAGGAAATAAATACTGCCTGACTGTCATAGACCCGTTCAGCAAATGGGTCGAGGCTCTTCCATGTAAAAGGAACGATGCAGCCACCCCTTGCGCAGTTTGTATGGTGTTGGCCGCAATTTGGAAGGCAGAGGAACCCCTCAAAATTGTAATTTTAATAGGCACCAGAACAGAAATGAAAGGCACACACCAAATTGACCAACCCCACCGGGGACGTCATCGCAAGCCAAGTGTGAAAATGGACAAACACCCCTTGGATGGTTAGCAACGAGGACTTGGCAAAGCAAGGACCTCCGGACTGGCTTATAAGGTCTACAGACCCCAAATGCCCCAGTCAAGCACACTCTATCAGGTTTCACCACCTGGGAGTGATAGAAATCCGCCTAACACATGCCGTGGGTCAGTACCACTTAGAAGTGGAAGCAGGAGATGCCTTTAATCTAACATTCAATCCCTTCATCTCGGACCCACAGAAACTCATAACCAATTTCACTAAAGTCACTGGCTCACATGTAATTAAAGCAGATGTAAAAGAAACCATCCTGATCCAACCCCAAATGTCTTTAAAGGAGATCCGAGTCCAACTCTTGGGTCTCAACACCATGCATCGACTGCCTCAATGTGCCCCCTATTTGAAACCTGGCCAGGAAGGATGGAAAGCTTGGCTCAGGTTATGGACAGATGTCTCTCCCTCCCCTAACCGGAGGAAAAGAGCAATTGCCGATTGGATCACCCTCGCAGCAGGAGGAGCGGCCCTTTTAGATGCAGCGAATATAGAAGTTCTGGCCAACAAGTTTGCTTATGCCACGGCCACGATCTCAGATCTGGGCAAGCCCATCTCCAACTCCATGCATTCCCTGTCCGAAGTCCAGCACTCCATAAGCGAAAGCCAAATTGAAAGGGACTTTGCTCTCCTCTTAAAAGGGACTCAGTCTCTACAAACTAATCTGTCCATTGCCATAGCTTGTACCAAGCCCATAGCCTAAACACCACCGTGGCCATGGGAATAATTAAAGAAGCTTCAGCGGGGCACCTCCCCCTGGAAATAAAACACCTCATTGCCCCACGACTGACAGCCACCGAGCTGCAACTAGAACCATGGTGGACCCTAGTAAATTCCGCCTTCCACCTCAGTCCCAGGAACTCCTACTGTATTTATTGACGGCTAGCAGCCGTGAATCTTTCCCCATTTTTCCTATCGTCCCCCTAGGCTTACAAGCAGAAGAGTCGGACATGCTTTATGCGGATAACCCCTCCCACTGGGCACGACTCTCCCCGCAAGGAATTATCTTTTTGAACACCGAGGGATGTGTACACAGAGACCGCCTCAGCTTTATTTGTGAGGATCATGCGTTAGAACCTCACCACCCCTGTTTAGCCCCTCAAATAGACCAGGTCAGCATCTGTAAATATGACCTGAAGCAGGAATCTGGGTCTGCACTGGTATACCTAGGCAAAGGGTGTGCCTGTGTCAGATCCCCTTGTCCTTTTCTTATTTTAAACTCCTTTTTATTACAACCAATGCTCCCTTTTGTGAATAGGTGCTTTTGTAACCTCCTGTCAGGCCTGTATCTCGGTTTCTATGTTTACTTTCTTTTCTCTGCCGCACTACTCAGACTCAAGGACAATTACACATACCAAAGCTGTTTGAAGTCTTGGGAACACAAATCCTGGGAACTGTTGCTCTGTTTATGTTCTATAATCTTCCGCCATTTCTATGCTTCTTAAAGCCAAATAACGGACAGCTAACTCATAGCTGTCACCCTGCCTTCCATGCACTGTATTGCCTAAATGACCAGTAAAGCCATCTTCTTGGAATCTGATTGTCTCTGTGGTGATTTCTGGTTCGATGGGTCAAGAGCTTACATTGTGACAGCTATCTCTCCTCATCGATTCATCAGTCAGTCTGGAGCCCTGGAGGGTTCGCCTGCCACTCGGATGGGAGCTGTGAGGGCGCTCTCCGAGTGAACCGTGACTGACACCCCGGGTCCCCCCCCCAGCCTCGGGAGGACAGTTTCCCGGAACCCTGGAAGTCCAGTCGTGGACCCTACCCTTGGAATCCTCGTCGGAGGACCCTAACCTCCTATGAGACATCGTAGCTGAACTATTTAGGACTACTTCTGAGGTTGGCCGCTTAAACGGACTGGTCCAAACGCAGTGGCGATCTCTAGTGAGGACTCCCTGGATGTCAACATCGGAGGATTCTAATGCTTGTTTAGACCTCCAGGACTTTGATCGGTTGCTGGATGATGCCCGACTGGCAACTGAGGATTTACAAATACTAACTGGTTTGTTGGATAAACTCATTGCCCGTGAGACTCTCCCAGCCACAACTCTGCGGCGCCCCGTCACCTTGGAAAAAGGAGCCATGGCGGGAGCCGCACCAGCAAGTTTTTCTCTGGTACCCAATGCAGCTGACTGTCAAGCTGAAGCCAAGAGGATCGCTATCCAGACAGCGCTCCTCTTTACGGATTGTACAAAAGATACCACGGTAGCCACCTTGTCTCAACTTCTGATCCCGACATTCGGGACCGATGCGCCTGCAGTTGCGGTCCGAGTACAGCCGCTGTTAGGGGGGGAACCAGACCCCCTCCTCGCTCTCCTAGAGAAGGAACTTTTGCCGCACGTTACCGCAACTGCCTCTTTGAGGCTTGAAAATGCCCAAACTCTTGCGGATAGGGAGGCTGCTGAAGCGGCTGAGGCAGAGGCCAAAGCTCAAGCAGCAAGGGGCAAAAAGCAGCAGTTGACTGCAGATCATGCATGGACTGGCGGCCGCCCCAAAGATTCCAGATGGAGCGATCCTGCGGGGGGACTGTCGTTTTCCCCGGTATTCGCTCCATCGCGCACTACCCAACGCACGCGCCGTCTCGCTGAACAACGCCAGGACTCCGAGGAGTCTGAGGAAGAGGACTTGTATGGAGACAACTCCCAATGGGCCACGGGTTTTCGGGCAAGCAGAGCTCACCGTACAGGCGGCCCTGGGGAGGAAGTTCACCTGTTGCGAGCCCAAAATCGGGAGTTATATGACCGTGTGGATCAACTCCAGGATCAAATGGAACGCTTGCTTCAGGAAAACAGGCAATTACAGCGGGCCCTGACAACCCCGGCACAACCCGTTCAACAAAGGGCCGCGGTACCGATTCAGCAGGGAGTACAAGCTCAGCCACCCGCTAACGTGCCTATTCAACCCTTGGTCCCCGGAGCACCCGCTCCCGGGGCACCCGTGCAGCCGGGACCACCCATGCCTGGTCCCTGGAAACAGCTCAAACTAAAAACGACCTACGATGGATCGCTCGAAACTCTACCCTGCTTCTTGCATCAAGTGGACAGTTATATGCGAGAATAAGGACAGTTCTTCCCTACAGAAGACAGCCGAGTCCGCTACGTGGCTTCCCTTTTGACAGGCAAAGCAGCCGACTGGATGGTGCTCCAGTTCGACACACGGTCCCGCTCTATTCGTTCCCTCAATAATTTCATGACTGCCTTGCGGAGGAGATTTGAGGACCCCTTTGTGGGGGAAGAGGCCAAAGCAGAGCTTCTGCAACTCAGACAAGGCTCTACGCCAGTCCGAGAATTTGCCGACGAATTCCAGAGACTAGCTAGTAGAATTGTGGACTGGCCCGAAGCCACCCTAATTCACTATTTCAGGGAAGCTTTGCACTCTGACATTCTGAACTGGTCGTATATGCGGGGTGACCCCGACACCCTCGAGAATTGGATTCTATTAGCCGAGGAGGTGGAAAGCCGTCGGCGCTTTATTTCCCTCGTCCGCCACAGGGAGAAAAGCGTCCAAAAACCCCAGTCCAAGGCACCACTATCCAATCTGCGGAAGCCCGCGCGCCCATCTCAGGACCGCGAAACACGGTTTCAAAGGGGAGCTTGCCTCACCTGTGGGGAACTGGGCCACTTTGCGGCAGTTTGCCCCCAACCCCAGATACCTCTCGCCCTAGCATGCCAACGCGAGCTCGAGGACGACCTCAACGCAGAGGCACCGCGGCCACCCGCAGCGCAGCGCCGGGAAGACCCACACCCTCTGCACTTCACGCTGAGGACTCGACCAACCTATCCACATCGAACGACCCCGCCGGGTCCCGGATTACAAGTGCCCCATTGGGGGACAGCTTTCCTTCTGACGAAGACAACTCGTGGAATCCTCCAGCTTTGAACCTGGAAACCCCCCTTGATTTGTCAAAAAACGGCCTCGGTCTGTGGTGAGTGGAGCGTCACCACAGACCCCTGCAGAGTTTCCTGCTACACCGAAAGCTCCCACTAAGGTGAAAGAGGTGGACACCACCGTTTATGTGGATGCAGTTTTACAACATTACAAAGGGGGTCCCAACTACCTGTTAAGGCACTCATTGACTCTGGTTGTGGTCGCACTTTAATTAGTGAGGCCACATTTGCAGCACTCAAAGTCAAGTCCGAAGCTTTACCAGCCCCCGTCCAATTTGCCCAAATGGACGGCAGCCATTTCAAGGGGGGCCCAGTGGATCATCGCACTCAAGGAGTGGCGATGGGTATTGGCTCCCACTGGGAGCAAATAGACTTTACCATAGCCTCTATCCGATTCGAGGTGGTCCTAGGAATTAATTGGATTAAAGGTCATAGTCCCTATATAGATTGGGAGACGAACACTATCTCCTTTACCAGTTCCAAATGTGAACAGCACCGACGGCACGTCGCAGTGCTGGCCCCACCCACTCCGGCATTGACTTCTGATACCCCATCGCCGCCGTCCCTGCCCGATGCATACCAAGACTTTGCCGATGTCTTTGACATTAAAGAATGCGATGCCTTACCACCCCACCGTGCCACAGACTGTGCAATTGAAGTAGTGAAGGACTGCACACTGACCAAAAGCAAGATTTACCCTATGAGTGCTTCCGAGCGCACTGTGCTTCGGGATTTTTTGGATAAAAATCTTGCTCGGGGGTTCATCCGACCATTGAACGCTCCTAACTCTGCTCCTGCGTTCTTTGTCCGAAAAAAGGAGGGCGACCTGCGTCTATGCATTGACTTTCGAAAGCTCAACGCAGTTACCCAAACCAACGCCTACCCCATACCATTGATTTCGGATATTTTGGGACAGTTACAAGAGGGATGTATATTCTCCAAATTGGACCTAGTAGAAGCTTACTACCGCGTCCGTATCCGCGAGGGGGACGAACCCCTCACTGCCTTCTCCAGCTGTTTTGGAATGTTTGAATTCCTCGTGATGCCCTTCGGGTTAAAAGGGGCCCCGGGGGTCTTCATGCAGCTCATCAACGAAATCCTACATGATTTACTGTACTGCGGGGTGGTGGTTTACTTGGATGACATCCTTATTTATTCGAAAACTATGGAAGAGCACGTCACTCTGGTCTGGGAAGTTCTGCAATGCCTACGCAGCCACCAGCTCTTTGCAAAATTGGCTAAGTGCGAATTTCATCAAAGCAAGATAACTTTCTTGGGATATATAATCTCCCACCATGGCCTTAGCATGGACCCAGCTAAAGTCCAATCTGTCCTCGATTGGGCCCCTCCCACAACTCGCAAGCAAGTACAACAATTTCTGGGTTTCGCTAATTTCTACCGCGGATTTATCCCTAACTTCACCCAAGTGGCATTGCCCATCACCGACCTTCTGAAAACGAAGGGCAAAGGAAGCTCTGCTACCTTACCCTCCGCCAAGATACTGTGGACTGATCAGTGCCAAGCTGCCTTTGTAGCCCTCAAATGCCTTTTCACTTCGGAACCCGTGCTACGGCACCCAAACCCAAACCAAATGTTCATTGTGCAAGTCGATGCCTCCGACGTGGCAATGGGAGGACCTAATGGTCTCCTTCATCCCTGCGCTTACTTCTCAAAGAAGTTTGCGCACTCCCAATTGAACTGGCCCATTTGGGAGAAAGAGGCATCAGCGGTTCACCATGCGCTTACTCTATGGCGACAATTCCTAGAAGGATCTAAAGTCCCATTCAAAGTCTGGACAGATCACAAGAACCTAGCTGCCCTCACGGGCAGAAGTTGGCCCGCCTATTCGTGTCACATGTCTTCAGACTACATTCGTTTCCGAGCAAAAAAATCTGCGACCGCGGAAGTAGTTTCGTTGCTAAGTTTTGGAAAGCTTTTCTTAAACTAGTGGGGGTGGAGCAGGGATTATCTAATGCATACCATCCCCAAACGGATGGTCAAACCGAACGTGTCAATGCTGTATTAGAGAAAAACAAAAAAGAATAATACAGGCGGCAAAATTGAAAGGGCAGACAACATATAAAGATGACGAAATCGCACAATGCTTTCTGGACTACTTCGAGGAGTTATATAAAGAGAAGGAGCAAAATGAACAAACGGAAGTAATAAAAACCTATATTCAGCAGAATTATTTAAACCATCTTTCCAAAGAGGACATAATTGGTTTAAACCAAGAAATCGCCTTAGAAGAAGTAACACAGGCGATCAAGAAATTAAAGAGTGGAAAGACGCCAGGGCCTGATGGTTTTATGGCCTTATATTATAAATCACTTAGGGATGAAGTAGCCCCAACGTTAGTGAGAGTTATGAATGAAATACAAAAGAACAAGAAGGTGCCAGATTCTTGGAAAGAAGCATTTATAACACTCATCCCTAAAGAAGGAACGGATCGGATGTTACCCTCCTCATATAGGCCAATATCGTTGCTCAACACAGATTATAAAATATTCACTACAATACTTGCACAAAGATTGTTAGCTTATGCAGACAAGTTGATACATCCAGACCAGACTGGCTTTATACCTAAACAACATATGGCGGACAATATTAGATTTTTGATTAATGCGCGAGAACTTGTAAAACACAGAAAAGAGAAAATGGCCTTCATCTTTGTGGACGCGGAAAAAGCTTTCGATAATATTTCATGGAGCTTTATGAGACAGGTGGTCCACACTATAGGTAATGAAGGTAATTTATTCAATTGGATATCTAGCATTTATACGGATCAACAGGCGAAATTAATAATTAATGGTACCCTGACTAAAGCCTTCAATATTGAAAAAGGAACTAGGCAAGGCTGTCCCTTATCACCTTTACTCTTTAACTTAACGTTAGAAGTACTGGCAAACAAAATCAGAACGAATCAAAGAATATCCGGTCTAAATGTTCAAGGCGAAGAATTTAAAATCAGAGCATATGCGGATGATGTTCTACTAACAATTTCACAACCAAAACCTAGCATCAAAGAACTTATGAAGGATATCCATGTCTATGGACAACTGGCAGGCTATAAAATAAACAAGGCTAAAACAAAAATTTTCTTAGAGCATTTATCTAAAGAAAAAGAATTGGAAATAACAAATATCTCAGGATTCACAAACTCTACTAAACCAATAAAGTATTTGGGAATAAACTTTCCAAAAAAATCTCAAGACCTATATAATTAGAATTATCAATCGAGTTGGAATAAGATTGAATGCGATCTCCAAAGTTGGACTAAATTAAAAATTTCCTGGCTGGGCAGAATATCCCTAATTAAAATGAATATACTCCCGAGATTTAATTTTCTATTTCAAACCATCCCCATAAAGATTTCTGAAAAGGCACTAAAATCATCGCAACGACAAATTAATAGATTTGTCTGGGATAAAAAACGTCCTCGAATAAAATTTAAAATTATGACGGACGCAAAGAAAAGAGGAGGTTTGTCTCTTCCAAATCTAAAGATTTACCATCAAGCGGCAACTTTGGTGTGGGTTAAAGATTGGATTTTGCAAAATAACGAAAGAACCACCAAATTAGAATTAGCCAGCTTACAGGGTGGAGCACATCAATTACTATGGGGAAAGGACTGGAAGAAGAGACTAAAAGAAATGAAAGGCCATCCCATTGTAGAAAATATGGTGGAGGTGTGGCGAAAACTAAAACCCAGATTAAGTTTTGAAAAATCACTGCTGATGGCACCATTTAATGCTTATGGGTCAATAACTGAGAGGAAAACATACGGGACATTACAATACCAGGACTTGATAAAAACAGATGGATCTGTTAAGACAATAACTGAACTACAAACTGATTACCCGTGGATGTCTTGGCTGGTATACTACCAACTAACCTAAAGATTTAAAGAGGATTGCTGGACCCGAGGAATCTTGCAAGGTAAAACAGACTTTGAACAGCTGATAAGTAAGTCGACAGATCACTTATTAGGCAAAATTTATCGCTTACTGCTGATATATGATACAGAAGACGAACAAATAAAATCATGCCAAATTAAGTGGATGGAAAACCTTGATGAGATTATAACTACGGATGAATGGGAACAGCTATTCCGGGGAAATCTCAAATTCACTCTCAGCCAAGGAATTCAAGAAAACTGGCTCAAAATGCTACATAGATGGTACATTACACCGAGTGATATTCAAAATATGAACAGTTCAGCATCCGGTTTGTGCTGGAAATGCGGGAAAGCAAAAGGCACTTTCTATCACTGTTGGTGGACATGCACACTAATTCAAAAATATTGGGAAAAGATTCATAAGGATATAGAAACTATAATCGGTCAACCGATTGTATATGATCCTAAATTTTTTCTTTTAAGCAAAGTACCAGACAAATACAGTAAAGATCATCAGATTATATTAAAATATCTAACAACGGCGGCAAGAATAGTTCTAGCATCAATGTGGAAAACAGAAAAAATACCGAAAATCAAACTTTGGATCGACAAAGCATATGAATTTATAACAATGGCACATCTAACAGAGCTACTACAGTCAGACACTCAAAAATCAAACAAAGACAAATGGCAAATTTTCTATGAATATATTAAAACTAAAAAATAATTTAAAAAATCCTTTATTATGAAAATAAAGCTTATGATTATATATAGCCTATCAAAAAAAGAGAATATCTAACAGAAGTACTTCAACCACATATCCAAAACTTGAATAAAGATAAACGATCAATCTTTTTTTTTTAAAGGAATTTATTAAGATTAGAAAACAGTAATAGATTCTTTTAAATGTTATGAAAATGATTTTGGTGATTAAATACAATATGTTAAAAAATGATGACTAAGCAAACTATGTTAGGGGGTAACAAACATATTTTCTTTACACTCCCCTTACCCTTTTTCTTCTCCTGTATCCCCAGATAATTTTAAAAATCAATAAAAATATCTAATAAAAAAAAATGCTGTATTAGAATGTTATTTGCGTTGTTATGTCAATTACCACCAAGATGACTGGGTAGAACTGTTACCTTTTGCGGAATATGCCTACAATAATGCTGTGCATCAATCTACTGGTTTCAGCCCCTTCTATGCGGTGTATGGACAAGATTTTGGTCCTATCGCCCCTATAGAAGGTTCTGAGGGGGAGGGGAATTCTGATATTGCCTCGTGGGCATACACCCTCCGTACGACATGGCCCTGGCTAGTAAGCAACCTGGACCGGGCCAAGCGCAAGTACAAGGCGCAAGTGGATAAACACCGTTCCCCCAGTCCAAATGTGCAGGTGGGTGACCTGGTATATCTTTCCACTAAGAACCTACGCTCCACCCGTCCTTGCCACAAACTCAGTGCCAAATACATTGGCCCATTTCCAGTCACCCGACTCATAAATCCAGTCACTGTGGAGCTGTCTCTCCCCAAGACTTTGAGACGTGTTCACCCCGTTTTCCATATCAGCCTCCTAAAACCTCATGTTGCTTCCTCGCAATGGCACCCAGAACCGCCTCCCGAGCAACCCGTAATGGTGGGAGGGGAAGAACATTTTGAAGTTTCCAAAGTCCTAGATTCCCGTATACATCATGGGACCTTGCAATACCTGATCCGCTGGAAGCACTTCCCCCCTGCCTATGACGAGTGGGTTCGCGCACGAGATATCTCCGCCCCCAAACTCATCAACGCCTTCCACACAGCCTACCCAGACAAACCAGCCCCCTTACCTGATGGGAGGGGGTCTTAAGGGGAGCAGGATGTCAGGCCTGTATCTCGGTTTCTATGTTTACTTTCTTTTCTCTGCCGCACTACTCAGATTCAAGGACAATTACACATACCAAAGCTGTTTGAAGTCTTGGGAACACAAATCCTGGGAACTGTTGCTCTGTTTATGTTCTATAATCTTCCGCCATTTCTATGCTTCTTAAAGCCAAATAACGGACAGCTAACTCATAGCTGTCACCCTGCCTTCCATGCACTGTATTGCCTAAATGACCAGTAAAGCCATCTTCTTGGAATCTGATTGTCCCTGTGGTGATTTCTGGTTCGATGGGTCAAGAGCTTACACATCCGTACAGGGGCGCGACTTTCAGTACACCATCCCTGTATGAACAAGAGAAGAAATGATTTTGTCCCCAGAACAGTTTGCTTATATCCAACCCCTCTTTTTAGGGATGGGCTTAGAATCCATAAGCCAACTTTTTAAACATCCCAAACTACAAACTACTCTTCAGAAAATAAAACAGTCCAGAGACACCAGCTCCCTGGTTACCTCCCACAATAATAAGGAAATTGCAGACATCTCTGCCATCATAGAAAAAGCAGGAGACCATTCATGGTGGAAGACTCTTTTAGGATGGAGTCCTTCTGCCACCGGATTTTTGAATTTAGCCCTTCACCCCATAGTTGTGATCCTGGCCGCACAAGTGGGCCTGACTATCTTAATAGTTTCCCTTGGGTGCTGGGTGAGAAAGCAGTTCCGCAAACTGGAGGTCATTCACCGCACCACCCAACTCTCATCACAAGCTATAGAAGGGGGGGAGAACAGAATCCTCTCCTTCCTCCTTCTCTCTTTCTCATTCTGAACATTCTATTTTTGACTTTCCAAGGTGGGGTTGTTATTGGCCAAACCCAGGGTACAAAAATTAGGAAGGTTTCCACAAGGTTAGCTCCACAGGTGGCGTGTCATCACACCCACCATAAAAGGCGGACACCTCACAGCTGTGCAATTTCAGATTTCTGGCTGAGGGCCAGCCCGACTCTGGAGCGGATGGAAACCTTGCAAGAACAGTGGGGTGTGCAAGCGCTCGAGCCGTCCTGGTTTTAGACAGCTCACCCACCGATAATTGGAGGCTTCCACCGCAGCAGCATGGACTCCTGAGACACCTACTTTGAAATCATAGGGACCCCCTTCCCCCGAAAAGCGAACATATCCTTTGAAAGCGAACACTCTTTCTTGTATCAAAAACTTGTTGCTATCTCTTTTGTGAAAAGAACCTTTGCTGAACACCTGTTTAAACGCCAGGAGCAGCCAGATACCCATCATGCTCCTGGGCTTAAAAATTTGCATAGGACTAACTCTAGTGCAGACCGAGTCTGCGCAGTGTTAGCATGTGTCCCCTCTTCCCCCTCCCCTTGGAGCGTACCAAGTTAAACTGTAGAAAATGACTTTTGTATGTTGCCTCGTTTAGTTATGATTCTATCTTTTACAAGTATAGGAGAGGTCCCCCCCAAGAAGGTGATTCTGGCCCCATTAGAATCACCCCATTAGGAAGAGACCTCAAGGTCTTGGTTAAACAGTAGGCCCGCTCCGCAGGCTGACTGTCCAAAACCAGAACGGCTCCAGTGCAATCCAAAAAGCCCACACAGGCTTAATGGTATAGGGCCGCATTTACTGGTGGGTGTGATGACATGCCACCAGGGAAAATTAGCTTAGAGCTAATGAAATGCGCCTTGGCCTAACCTGGTCTTGCAGCCCCATTCTTTTTCTGGAAACGGTTTCTACTTAAGTCTCTCTTTAAATATTTTTCTAATGTATGTAAGGATATGAAACCAAGAAGGGTCTTACAAACGCCTGGATCTAGGACGTAGTTTGCAAGTGTTCTATTGTTAAATGTGTAAATGTATGTGTAACCATGGTGCCTAGCGCCGTATGCAAATATCTCTCCTCCCCCGAAAACGCCTCAAACATGATATCCCTCAACAAAGGTCAGCAACGCGGAAGGCCGCGAGACTAAAAATGATTGACATCTCTTCCGGAACTCTTACGGAAGAGTCCGAGAGCAGCCGACCTTTGCCGAAAGGCTGCACCCGGGCCTCCCCTTCTCTTTAAGTCTATTCTTTAACTTTCAAAGGCAGGGCTAACTTTTCGGCTTGCCTCTTGGGAAAAATTAGCTGGGAACGATTATGAATTTGATGGCATTTTCAGTATGGTCCTCGAAGGAGTGGAACTATCTGATTTGGCATTTGCCCTGGATCTCTATCTGAGCCATTTTGCAGAGACATGTGAAAACTCTGCACCATTGTCGGGCCGGTTTCGGACCACCAGCCCACGGCCAGCACTAGGCCAGCTCGATATAGAGTAGAGGCTCGAAAGTCCCCCGGGTCCACGGCAGCTGTAGCCTCACCCAACATGGTGACCAACCCAAAACTCGCAAATAGCCTGCACTGAGAAAGTTAAAGACAGACCCATCACCCGTATATGCCCCTTCTGGTCTCCAACCAGAGCACCTGATGTTTAGCCGCACTAGGAGCCTCCACAGGTGCCCCTACCCAGCATGCTCGTGTGCTCACAATGTGCATACGACAACCCTTCCGAAACTAAGACAGTCGTTTTGCATATAGGGATCCACCCACAAGGGAGGTGGAATAGATCCAAAGAAAATATGTTTTGTTGCTTATGTGTTGTGTGTTTGTTTTTTTTAAATCTATCTTTTACCAAGTAAATTGAGGCCCTTCCCGAGGAAGTGATTCCAGCCTGACCTTATGGAATCACTCCGTTAGTAAGAGCCTCGGTTGTTCGCCCGGACTAACCCGCACCGCGGGATCATCCGGTCCGAAACCAGGACAGCGCCAGCGCAAGCCAGCTAGGCCACATTCAGTGACCCACCAGAAAGGCGCCACCCATGCGAGCAACCATACTGAAGACCGCGCAAGCACAGAACCTCATGATTGATGGGTGGCTGGAGAAAGATGAGGACACCCACTATAGAAGGTCAACTTTTAGGAATATAGTGGGCACAAAATCAATGTACAGGAAGGGCCCTAGACAATTAGACCCCTTGACATCAAACAAGATCCAATAGTAAAAGATAATAAGATAATAATCATATTGCGCCACTGGCAAGGCTCCAGGTCAGACCAGAATGCCTTGCAAAGCAGTATGTAAATCACTCCACGCCCCCGTAGCCAGGCCATCCCATACCAACCCCTGAGAAAGGCTAGGTCCCGAAGAGTGCTTCCGAAAAAGCACGAAGTACAGCCGAGCCCAGCCGATTGCCAACGGAAGAGGCAAAGAAGATTTGTTAGCCCCCTCTCACTTAGAACTGTGGGAAGGAATGAACTTGAAACCATCATGAGTGTATGTTTGCCTTCGCCCTTATACTAGGGGGGGAACGATATTTTCCAGATTCTGAACAAACGCTTGTAAATCAGCGGTATGTCTTTCCGTCTTTATTCTGTTTAAAACTTTTAAAAGGGTACAAAGTTTTTCCTTCTAACATCTGGCAGCCTATGCCAAAGTTTTTTTCTTTGTATCCTATGTTTGCTTTTATGACTCAATGTATATGTTTGTCAGTTTGTCAGTTTAGCAATGTAAGCCTGAGTTTAGAAAACAATGTTTATTTTGTATTGTAAGATGAACCGGATGCCTTGACTCATGCAATGCAACCGCCCTGAACTATGCTCGCAAATTCAACAATGCACAAATTCCTTCGAGGTTGTCCAACTTCACTAGGCAGCCGCCCTTTTAATCTGAGATTTTTAGTATAGCAAATGGTTCCCAAACTCCTTTGGCCAATGCAACCCGGTTTCTTTTTACATCTCCAATCAAGACTTCAAGCAAAATGTATCGCCATATCAGACGGAGTCTTCAACGGCGACAAGGGGGGGAACTGATAGCATACGGGCCTGCCTAAACCTCCCAGACGGGACCTGGCAACCCGCTATGCAGGCACTTGACTACTGTGCTGGCTGCGTGCCCGCCCCAAACGCTACGGGACAGTCGCTGCGCACTCCGTTGTAACGGACCCGGCCGCTCCTACGAGCGCCGTGCAGCTAGCAGCCAGGAAACAGATGCAGGGGCAGCCTCCGGTGAACCTGAGGGAAGCCATGTTCCTGTACAAACTCTGTTCCAGCCATAGCCATGACAGGAGAAGCAGAATATCACATAGTCAGTGTCAAACACCCCCCCCTCTTGCAACATCCACCGCTTAATGGGCCGTCAGCAGCAATCCAGATATCAAGATGAGCCGTTCCTCCAGCTCCGCAGCAGCAATCCCAGGACGTTTACACAGATCACATTCATTGTTCCAGTGGGTTAATCTCGTCAGCAGAGAATTTCCAGTTCATCACGGGTTGCAAAAGCCATCGGAATTAGAATAGATTTCCAAATTCTCACTACCCCACCCCAGTAGCCACAGCTTAATCCTTTGTCACCTTTTTGCCACCTGGGAACCTAGGAGGGGTAAACCCCTCTCCCCGCCCCCAGAAAAACAGTATATCTGGGGTGCCCCCAGCCCATATCGCTCTCTTGGATCCCAATCTTAGGTCTTTCCTGGCACCTTTGCCGTTACTCTGTTGGTTTGGTTTGCGCATCCTAGCCATGCTCCCTCCTGTCTTGCTGGTCAAGTCTATGGGACCCCCCGCCCCCATCTTGGCTTTTACTTTTCAATCTGTCTTAGTCTACATGAATTTGGACAACACCTCATCTAGATACGGTAAATATACCCAACCAACGACCTCCTGCCACGTTGGCAACTGTGCTTGTACTACTCTCTTGATATTCCTAGACTCTCTGTATGTTTGTGTGCATCACTGAATTGAATGACAAAAGACATAAACATTATTTAATTTGGAATCCATTTTCTGTCTTTATTCAAGGTCTCATTAAACGGATTCTGGTATAGTTGAGTGCGACCCAGCTATAAAAATACATAGTTACCGATTGCTCAGCTAATTTCCCCATATAAGGAGCAATTCGGCTAACAGTGTCCGAACACAAAGTACGCACCAATCAGTCTATGCACTACAAAGAGCTCAGTGGCATTAAAGCCCTGATCAAGCAAGTGGGCAGCTCTGCTGTAAAGCACTGGCAACTGATCTATGCCTGGTTTTTATTGCTAGCCAGCATGGAACCCCTCCCTTTTTTTGTTTTGGATATTGTGATGGTGGCACAGGTTACACTTTGCTTTGACATCCTCCTGGAGAAAGGCTGGGGAGGTATGGCAATCCATCCAATTTGTGGGGTGGCATTGTAATTATAAAAATCAATCATTGGACTGCTCAATGTAATAACTGGCCGCTTTCAAGTAGACAGGTGTGAAGCATTTGTGTGTTCAGGGGCAAAGATTACTCCTCAAAATTAAGGTGGACATCAGCCATGCAATGGACTTGCTAGCAATCCCTCATGAGAAAGCCAGTTGTTAAAGATGGTCAACACCAACGTCTGCAGTAGGTACCCCATAAATCTTTAGGGAGAAGAGATGTTATTGTATTTTTCCAGTTTGCCAGAATTTGAATTATAAATTTTAGATCAGTCCAAATTTTCTAAAGCAGGGAAAAATCCCACAGGAATGAACACATGAACCTAGTAAGGGATGGGGGGAAGGGATCCTTTCATGGATAATGGCAGAATGCTGGGTTGATGAGAGGTTTGGAAAGAGTGGTTTGGGGTAGCATGTGGGTTTTAAATACCAGATCTAGAAACAGAGTGGAGGGTACTGTGTGACATCTGGGTCACTGGGTAGAACTGGTGCAATTACAGGACTTCCAAACTCACCCATCCAAGTCATGTAGCTAAGCTTCCTCATCTGGCACCGTACCATATTTGGGCATTTGTTACAAGGGAGCTGCAGACCAGATGCCCCACAAACGTCCCTCCCATCTTCAACCCCCACTCTCTCCAGGCTCAACATTCTAATCACCAGACATTTCTCAAGCAGGAATTGGCAACACTGTAGTAGCTGCCTGTTAAGGAAGGCAGTTCTGTTCAAGTTTTCTGTTTCTTCTCAGAGTAGAAAATCTTTGTACTGCTGCTTGGAAATACAGATTAATGCACGTCTCACATCCCTGTTTCTGGTTTTAGTACCTCTGGAAAAGCAGTAATTCATGCAATTGCTTGCAGGCATTCCTAGATTGCTGTTTATATTACAATGATATTTTGACTGTTGGAGCAGACTGGGAGACCTAAATGGCTGGGGAATTGGGCCCCATGCCACAGCCTACCCATGACCCCCCTGTGTGGCTCTGGCCCCCTTGCCCTGCCGCAGTAGGGGACCCTGCCCTCTTTGTACAGGTCGTGGACTGCTGGCTCGCATGAAGCAGGGGCTGCCAGCTTGCAGAGGCAGCCTGCTTACACTGAGGAAGGTAGCAGCAATGATAAACATCTTGCTTGCAAGCTGGATGTTTCGAGATTGGCTTTGCTAGGGTTGCTAGGTCCCTGTTCACCACCGGAGGGTGATTTCTGACCACTACCCATTTGTACCAGTGTCCATGAACACCCCTCTCCTATATACCTGTGGAAACCATGGCAGTACCAGAAATGGGCAGCCGGGGAATACATGACACTTATGTCACACGGGAAACAGGATTGCCTCAATTCGCTAGCAGGCTAGAACAACCACAATAAAACAAACTTTTCAAATGTAGGTCTGGACTGCTGTTTTCTGTTCTGCTTACAATTTAAACGTGCACCTACAGACTGCTATACTTACGGAATGGGGGGGGCAGTTTCGAGTCAGTGCCCGTGCACACCAGGAGAGTGTAGTCACATCACCAGCGAGCTAGCGACATCTAGCGGTCAGGTGCAGCGAAGCAGCATCATGGACAAAGTAGGCGTTGTTGGGCGGAGGGGGGGCGGTGAGTCATGAGTGGAGTGAAAGGGGAAGGACGCAAGGAGAGAGGTAAGCAGTGCATAATACTGCTCGGTTTTTCCCGAGAAAAAACAGAACCTCTTAAGGATGGGGGGGGGGAGGTCAGGAGGCATGAAGAAATAATTTAAATCGGGTTTTTTTATGCTCCACAGCAAAAGAGAAGCAAAATCTACCATGAAAAATGCCCCGAAGAGAAGCTGCCCAAGGCAGTCACACACACCTTTTGGTTTTTCACAGAAGCAGCATGGATCATCTCTGCTCTCTCAGGAGCAGAGAAGGCCATCTTTAAGCCATAGATTCCTGCTAGAGAAATCTAGCAAGTTTGTAGGTAACTGACAATGTAGAAAGGATTTCTTATTTTATGTATCCCAGTTCACCCTTCCTATTAGTAAAGATTTTTGATTCTTTTAAACAGAAAGTTTCAGTCTGTTTTTGTTCTGTGTAATTTTATCTGACTCATGCAAACTCAAACCAGTTCGATCGCCTCGATTCATAACAACTTTGCTACATTTTGCATAGCCGTCAAATTGGCTCCTCTATCAAGTTCTGCCTGACAACTGGAGAGAGGACAATGACCACTCCCTCTCACACCTTGCATTCCTTTCCTTGGACAGCCTGACAGCTGGCTAATCTCATTTTATAGAGCCTCTCCACTCCATGCTTAAACGCAGCTAATCAATGGCTGATATCAACCGGCCATCAAATCTCTATTGCCCAAGCTCCTGTCTTTGCCATTTATTAAAGGAGTCACTGATAGGATGGAGAAACTTTTGAAAAAAATAACCTACAAACAGTGTTTAAACCCACCAAAAAATACAACAAATGCTATGATCAGCCAAAGACAAAAGAGACCCCCTCACCTCTGCAGGAGTATATCGTATACCTTGTGGACAGGTTTACATCGGGACAACAAAACACAGCATACAAATAAGGATAAAAGAACATGAAAGATACTGCAGACTGGGCCAACCTGTGAAATCAGCAGTGGCTGAACATGGACTGACACAAACAGGACACAGGGTCTTATTCCAAGACACTGAAAGACTGGACAATTCTACCAACTATTTTGTCAGATTGCACAGAGAAGCCATTGAAATTCATAAACATCAGCACAACTTTAACAGAAAAGAAGAGAGTTTAAGAATGAATAAGGCTTGGTTTCCTGTCCTGAAAACCTCCAGACTAACAAAGACTACAGTCAACAATAGCCATGCAGATTAGCTTTGGATTTCACACATTAACAGATCACTTCAGGATACAATGGTTCCATATTAACATACCACATCCTCATTAGCACATTATCTTGATACTTACAGGCAATGGTTAGCACATTACCTTTGTTACTTTTTGCAGGACAATGATTCAGCTCAAACCCAATCCCTTTCTGACTATATATTACTCTTCCTACACATTTGACACTGAGAGACACTGTCCTTCAGTGTTACTCCTCTGAAGATGCCTGTCACAGCTGCTGGCGAAACGTCAGGAAAGAAAATACCAAGACCACGGTTACACAGCCCGGATAACCTACAAGAACCAATGAACTCCTGTCTTTTCTTTCTATAATATTCCAATACTTGAGAAACAACCAAATCTTTGTTTGAGTGGCAACGACCAGTCATTCTCAGCCGTCACCAGGCGTTGCCAACTGCAGGGAGACCATGCCTGCTCCTCCTCCCTTCCTTGGGTATAAAATATCTCCTTTTGCTATGGTAGGTGGCTGCCATTTACACAAGATGTGAGCCGTACATCTGGAGGGCAGAGTCCTTTTCCCCTTCCCCTCTTGTAGCGACCATTCTGGAACCTCATTCTGCAGAAAAGGTGACTAAAGCCCTCTTGGAAAACTCAAATCTTAATTTTTTTTAGCTGTGTGTGTGTTGGGAATTGTTTGTGTGGGTTTTATCCTATTGGATTACTTCAAATAAAACCCTTAAAATTCATAAAAGCCTCCTCATTATTGGGTTGCCCTCTATCTGGCTAGCTCACCTAGGGGTGGAATTGGTTAAAAGGTCCCCTCACCAGCCTCTTTCATAGCTCTATCTAGTCTCCAGCTAATTTCCCCAATAAAAGGAGACCCCCTGTGCTTGGTGTAACAGCACAATGCAGGAAATTCACAATTACCTCCCCCGCACACCCCCAGTGACCCCTACTCCATGCCCAGAAGATGGCCAAGATGCTCCCCTCTGCCTAAGGTCAAAGAATCAGCATTGCTGTCAGGCCAGAACCAGAGATGGCCAGAGGGATGTGTTAATGGCTAGAGCACAGGGGGTGGGGGCAGAGAGATTTGGCTTCATGCTCCTTGGTACCTTTTTGATATGCAGGTGAGGATAGACAAAGCAGGCAGTGATGCTGCTCTAATTTAGAGCCAGGCTGGAGTTCCTTAGAATGAGGGTTGCTGTCTTCCCCCTGAGCCTGCCCCCCCACAACCCCGCCTGGGCTGCTATTTGGAATGCAAACAATACTGGAGATCCATCCACGGGCTCCCCAGGACTTCCTCTTATTTGCCCTTGTGTGTGCGTGCGTGCTTTCCTTAAACATGTCATTTCACACAACTGATTGCTTTAATTTCCTGGGATTGACTTCATTAGACTGTGCTGTTCACATCTTTATAAAATATGATGGTTTATGCACTCAGATGAGCACAATTATCATAATATAGCTACTATAACTATCATAGGCTTCTGGGAAGGTAAAAAGACTTCTGAAATAAAAATGGGCATAAATACTTTGTTCTTCATACTAATGGTGCATCGGTGGGCCCGGGCACTGTCTGAGCGACTCAGCAGAAAAAGTTTGCAGAAAAAACACGGTGAAGCGTCCTTGTGCCAAGACCTCAGAAGGAAGAAGAAAGGGGCTGGAGTTTGGGCTGAGCTGGGGTGCAGCTTTCTCTGAGCAAATTGGAATGCCCTCCCTTCCAGCCCCCCAGGGTGGGTTTACTTCACTTTAGTGAGCCTCAGAGAGCTGAGGGCACACCACTGATGAGGCCCCGACATGTAACTGAACCAGCAGCCACAGGAAAGGGAGAGGCACAGCGTGGAGGAGCCAGGATGCTGGGGAAGTAAGGAGACTTACTGGGGGAGGTGTGAGGGTTCCTGACCTCTCTGTGCAATTCCCAAAAGGCACTTGTCCATCCAGAAGTATTGAAACAAGGTTTCTTTATTGGAAGCTACAGTAGACAGTCCACACACGGATAGAAAGTTGCAAGTAAGCCAGTTTGCTAAACTACATGATTATATCCCCTACAGGGTAGCAAAAGGTCACACCTATTGTTATGGGAAGCTACAAGATAGATGGGCATAGTACAGACATCAATCGCCCCCAGAGAGTCAGTTAGGGTTATCTACATCCCAAGGCCGGAATTGGCAAGAGGGAGTGAAACAGAGCGCGGCAGGGGAAACACAGCAGGGGAGGCACTTGTGAGACATACCAGTCGGGCTTGACAGATATGGTGCCTGAGACCAGGGGAGGCCAAACGGGCTGAACTGCTTTTACGAGTCCAGAGCAGAGAGGGGTGGGGGGATTGTGATAACACTACACAAGACACACAGACTCTCACATTCTGCCCCCCTTAAGGCCCCCCTCCACCAAGGTCGGGCGGATGGGGCCGATCTGGATAAGCAGAGTGAAATTCTTGAACCAAACGAGGGGCGGCCACATGAGGAGCTGCCACCCACTCATCCTGAGCAGAGTCCAGGTGTTTCCAACGAACTAAATAGAACAACTTTCCTTTTCTCAGTTTAGAATCCAACACCCGAGAGACTTCCAAATGCGTTTCCCCTCCCACAACAGTAGGAATCTCAGGCTTAGGGAGGGGATGGAACTGAGGTGCTGGAACGTACGGTTTCAGCAAACTGATGTGAAACACAGGGTGTACTCCTCGAAGAGACTTAGGGAGTTCCAATTCCACAGTGACATCATTGATCACCCAGGTGATGGGGAAAGGACCTACGTACTTGTCACTCAGTTTTTTGCAAGGTCGCAGGGAGCGTAGGTTTTTGGTGGAAAGGTATACCTGACCCCCCACTTTGAGTTCCCACCCCGGAGACCGATGTTTATCGGCTTGATCCTTGTATTTCTGTTTGGCCCTTTCCAGGTTTTTCTGCAACCAGGGCCAAGTGGTTTGTACTACTTGTACCCATTCCTGAACCTCCTGTACCCCCTCGAGCTCGGGGGTGATGTTAGGAGAACCAAAGGGTCCAAAGTCTTTCCCATAGACCACACGAAAAGGGCTGAAACCTGTGGAAGAATGGGGGGCATTATTGTACGCATATTCAGCAAAAGGCAACAAGTCTACCCAATCGTCCTGGTGGTAATTGACATAACACCTTAAATAGCACTCAACCACAGCATTGACACGCTCGGTTTGACCATCCGTCTGGGGGTGGTAAGCTGAAGAAAGTCCCTGCTCTTCCACCCCCATTACTTTTAGGAAGGCCCTCCAGAATTTGGCCACAAATTGAGCCCCCCGGTCGGAGAGGACCTTCCTCGGGATCGAATGGTGTTTTACCACGTGATTAACAAACAGTCTAGCCAGCTTCTGAGCTGAAGGGAGTCCCGCACAAGGAACGAAGTGAACCTGTTTGGAGAATAAGTCAGTTATTACCCACAATACAGTTTTTCCCCGACTGGGGGGCAAGTCAGTAATAAAATCCATAGCAATCACTTCCCAAGGCATGGTTGGAGTTTCAAGCGGTTTCAAGAGTCCGGGAGTCTTCCCCATCCGTCTTTTGGCAGTGGCGCAGATGGGGCAGCTGCGCACATACACCTCCACATCAGTTCTCATGCCGGGCCACCAAAATTGCTGCCGCAAAAGATGCAAGGTCTTGATAAATCCAAAATGCCCCGCAAGTTTGGCCCCGTGAACCATTCCCAGGACCTCTTTCCGGAGTGCCTCTGGAACATAGATTTTACCCCCTTGCGCCCATAAGGAGTCCTGTTGGGTGAGCTGTGCGGGGAGGACTTGCCGCTCCGCTTCCTTTAGAGAAGCATCTCGGAGCCGCTGCAGAAAAGCCTCCGGGATCCCTTTAGGGGGAGGGACTTGCTGGCACTGGGATTGGGAGCGGGTGGTGACTGCGAGTCCCGAGGCTTCCCCTCTCTGCTCAGGGGTAAATAAGGAATCCACTGGTCGATCGAAGTCGTTGCGGTACTGGGGAAGCCTAGAGAGAGCGTCCGCTAACGCATTGTCTTTCCCTGGTACATGTTTTAGAACGAAGCGGAACTTAGCAAAGAACTGAGCCCAATGAATCTGTTTCGCATTGAGCTTTCTAGCCCCTTTTAAAGCCTCGAGATTCTTGTGGTCGGTGCAAACCTCAAACGGGGATTCCGCCCCTTCCAGAAAGTGTCTCCAAATGGTGAGGGCATGTTTGACAGCAGCTGCCTCCTTCTCCCAAATGGCCCAGTTAATCTCTGACTGGGAAAACTTTTTAGAGAAGTAGGCGCACGGTTTCAGTTGGCCGTTCCCGTCCCGCTGTAAGAGAGCCCCCCCATGGCAACATCGGAAGCATCCACTTGGACTACGAAAGGCTTATTACAATCGGGGTGGGCGAGAACGGGCTCGGACGAGAAAAGTAGCTTGAGTGTATCGAAAGCCTGCTGGCAGTCCGAAGTCCATTACAATCTAGCTGAAGGCAGAGCGGCGTTTGCTCCCTTTCCCTTAGTGCGCAGGAGCGAGGTGAGGGGGAGCGCTACCTGGGCAAAATTGGGAATAAAGTTCCGGTAAAAGTTGGCAAAGCCTAAAAATTGTTGCAAATGTCTACGTGTGGTGGGAGGTTCCCAGTCCATTACTGCCCGAACCTTTTCGGGGTCCATTTCCAAGCCTTGATGGGAAATTACATAACCTAGGAAGGTGATGGAGGGTTGATGGAAATCACATTTGGAAACTTTAGCAAACAGTTTGTGCTCGCGCAGCCGCTGCAGCACTTCGCGCACCAGTTGGACATGCTCTTCTATGGTCTCAGAATAAATGAGGATGTCGTCTAAAAATACCACCACCCCTCGAAACAATAAATCATGTAGGACTTCATTAATTAATTGCATAAACACACTCGGAGCCCCCGAAAGTCCGAACGGCATCACTAAATATTCAAACATTCCAAAACAACACGAAAATGCAGTCTTTGGTTCGTCCCCTTCTCGTATGCATACTCGGTGGTAAGCCTCCACCAAATCCAATTTGGTGAAGATTCGGCCCTCCTTCAATTGCGCGAGAAGGTCTGGAATGAGAGGGAGGGGGTATGCGTTAGACTGAGTGACCGCATTCAGTCTACGGAAATCGATACAGAGTCTTAAATCCCCCGTCTTTTTCTTGACAAAGAATGCGGGAGCTGAGTAAGGAGCCTTGGACGGGCGGATGAAGCCCCGCGCCAGATTGGTGTCCAAATACTCGCGCAACACAGCCTTTTCATTTGGGCTCATGGGGTACACCTTCCCTTTGGACAATTTGCCATCCCCCACTATTTCAATAGTACAGTCCGTTTCTCGTGGGGGGGTAGTTCGTCGCATTCCCGCACATCAAACACATCGGTGAACTGAGAGTACTCACTGGGGAGCTGGGGCAAGGCAGCTTCGGAAAGGGGGGTTCCTACGAGGGCGGCTGCGGGAGCGCTGAGCACCCTTTCTTCATCATGAAATTCGCACGGGTGACGTGGGAAGGTGAGCATTCGCTTTACCCAGTCAATGGAGGGATTGTGCCCTAACAACCAGTTCATTCCCAAAACTACGGGTGCTACAATGGGTGCGATGGTAAAATAAAGGCGCTCCCAATGTTCCCCTATGGACATAATAACCGCTGCGGTGCGGTGGGTTACGGGTCCCCGTTTAAAGTCGGTGCCATCCATCTGGGAAAAATGGATGGGTTCGGGCAGCCGTTTCCGCTTGACTTGCAGCAACTTGGCTGCCTCTTCACTCATCATGGTACGGGCGCAACCCGATTCCACCAGAGCAGTGAATTCTAAGGTGGGGCCCCCCCTTGGGTAGTGAGAGTTTGACCTTTACATATACATTGTCTTCTTGGGCGCTTACCATCAGTGGAGCTCCTTGCACAACTTTCGGTGCGGTCTGCTGAGGAGCCCCCTTTACAGCAGACCGGCGGCGTTTTTTGCCGGTAGGTCCCAGTCTTCCTCCTCGCTGGACGAGGTGGTGGTGGGGTTGGTAATCCGTGACTCTGAAGAGTCTAAGGTCTCCATTGTAATCCGTGACCCCGAAGGGTCGGCGGTGTCCGAGGTAACGACCCCGGTACGGGCATGCAGGGCTGAGGGTGCGCTGCGTCGGCCCAGAGGAGGTGCGCCGCTCCGGCGGCGGGGTTGCCCCTCTGGAGGGGTTTTCTCCGGTTCGGTTGGGATCGGACGAGTCGATCCCGGGCGTCCGGTTCGAGAAGGGCATTGCGAAGCAAAGTGTCCTTTCCCCCCGCAAACGAGACAGACCCCGCTTTCAAAACGCCTATGGCGTTCGGCCATGGAGGGTCCGCCCCCGGAGGGGGCGTGAGGGTCCTTAGGCCCTCCGGGTCTGTCTCCACGGGGTTTGGTCTCTTGTCCGGTGCGTTGCCGGGACAGGAGTAGCAGTTGCTTACGGTTTTCAATGTCGGCCGCGTGGCGGATCCAGCCTTCCACGTCAGGCGGGTTGCCCTACATGAAGGCCCAGTGTTGTAACTCCGGGTTCAAACCTTCTCGGAAACATTGCACTCGGGAATTCTCGCTCCAGTCTAAAACTCGACTCAACAGTGATTGGAATTCGCTGGCATACTGCGCAACGGTCTTAGTCCCTTGGCGGAGTTGCTGTAGAGCCACCTTTGCTCGCTCACCCAAATGTGGGTCCTCGAAGCGATGTCGAAGGGCAACCATGAAGTCATCAAGGGTTCGCAAAACAGGGGAGCGTAGTTCATACTGCTGTACCATCCAAGCGGCTGCTTCCCCTTGAAGAAGGGAAGCGATGTATTGGACCCGGGAATCCTCAGAAGTAAAGGTCCGGGCCTGTTCACGCATAAAAACATCCACTTGTACCATGAAGAAGGTTAACTGGTTGCTCGACCCGTCATAGGTGATCTTCAGGTCTCTGCGCGGTGGCGGAGCGAGGGGTACCGGTGGGTTAGGTGGCGGTTGTCGACCCCCGTCCGGAGGAGCTGCGGGTGGGGGCTGAATCTTCAGTGCATCCATGGCCCCGGCCATCTCCAGCATCGCGGTTTGCATCAGGTCCATTCTTTCCAGTAATTCCTGGCGTTCAGACTGCCAGCGCAGCCGTTCTTCATCCATTTGATGAAGGAGTACAGCTTCCTTTCGGGCGGGATCATCCTTGAACCCTACCCCGTGTAGCACAGTCCGTCTTGACTGTATGTCGCCCTTTGGTAGCGACCAATGCTTGGGAGTCTCCAGCCAGCTTTCCAAGCGGGTCTTCTTTGGCTTAGTTCCCAAATCGGGCCGGTTGTCGGGTCCACTCAGTGTCTTCCCCGGTGACTTTCGGTCCGGCGGGGGCACGGTCGGCTCTGTGGGAACAGCGTCGTTTTTCTTGTCGCCGTCCTCCGGCTTGTCGTTGGAATCCCCGTTGCCAGCCATAACTGTCCAAAACGATACAGGAGCAGGTCAACGTGGTAGGGACTTGCAACTTAATGTGAGGGTTCCTGACCTCTCTGTGCAATTCCCAAAAGGCACTTGTCCATCCAGAAGTATTGAAACAAGGTTTCTTTATTGGAAGCTACAGTAGACAGTCCACACACGGATAGAAAGTTGCAAGTAAGCCAGTTTGCTAAACTACATGATTATATCCCATACATGGTAGCAAAAGGTCACACCTATTGTTATGGGAAGCTACAAGATAGATGGGCATAGTACAGACATCAATCGCCCCCAGAGAGTCAGTTAGGGTTATCTACATCCCAAGGCCGGAATTGGCAAGAGGGAGTGAAACAGAGCGCGGCCAGGGAAACACAGCAGGGGAGGCACTTGTGAGACATACCAGTCGGGGCTTGACAGATATGGTGCCTGAGACCAGGGGAGGCCAAACGGGCTGAACTGCTTTTACGAGTCCAGAGCAGAGAGGGGTGGGGGGATTGTGATAACACTACACAAGACACACAGACTCTCACAGGAGGGGTCTTGATTTCACTTCCAGCATGACCCAGAGGTTCATTTTTCCAAACTGAAACAGTGCAGTAGGCAAAAAAAAAAAACCAACCCCACCAAAATGGCCTGAGAGAAGGCAGGAGCCCCCTGTTTCCTCATGCCACATTCATCCTGACCAGAATCAAGCCCTCGGTGCTTCAAAATGGCAGGGCATCCCCACCAGGGTTGCCAGCTACAAGTTGAGAAATTCCTGGAGATTTGGGGGGTGGAGTGCAGAGAGGGCAGGGGTTGAAGAGGGGAGGGACCTTCATGGGATATAATGCCATACAATCCACCCTACAAAGCAGCCATTTTCTCCAGGGGAACTGATCCCTGATGCCTGGAGATCAGTCGTAATTCCAGGAGATCCCCAGGCCCCACCTGGATGCTGGCATCCCTTGTCCCCAGAGATGTTGTATCATCCAGTTCAGCCCAGAGCCTCTGTCCTGAACCATTCCTTTGTACTACAGCTAGGGTTCCCAGCTGCCCACGAATGGCAGGCAATCGCCTGAGGATTCCTGTCACTGCCCGCCAACATTCAGATATTTGGCAGGCAGAAACAGACCAGTTGAAAGGGGAGGGCGACATGCATCCCTGTGTGATGACATCACTTCCAGCAAGATGCAGAAGCATCGGTGTCGTACCAGGGGGACGCTCCATCACTCTCCCCCAAACCCTATGGAAACCATAGAATTTGGGGGGCAAAAGTGCTACAGCATCTTTCTGATATGATGCCGCGCTTCCGTATCACACCAGAAATGATGTCATCTCGCAGGGATTCAGATCGCCATTCTCTATATCAACCTCCCAACATCTCCCACCAGTTGCCTGGAGGGACCTGGGAACCCTAACTACAGCCTTGTTCCATTTATAGAAAGGATCTCCTGAACAATTACGCCGGCTACAGAAACATGGAAATATTGGCCTCCTCAGGCAGGCTAATCCACAGTAGGGATGTGGTGTAGAGATGGATCCTGTATTGGTGCTGGTGCAGCAGCCCATCCTCCCCCCCTCCCCACCATTTCCTTCCAGGGTTGCTGGCTGCAGCCTGGTAACTCTAGGTGTAGTGGCTTAGGGTATTGTACTAGGACCATGGAGACCCAGGTTTAGACCTTTGTTTGTCATGAAACTTACTGCATGATTGTGAGCTGCTCTCATTCTCTCACCCAACGTACCTTACAGGGTGGTTGTGAAGCTCAAATGGAGGTGGGGAGAGCCATATATGTTTCCCTCAGTCCTTGGAGCATGGGCAGGATGTTAAAAAAGCACTACAGAAATTATGCTAGTACTGAAAGGGATTAGGCACACAGAGGATTGGGCCCTGACCTGGATGGCCCAGGCTAGCCCGATCTCGTCAGATCTCAGAAGCTAAGCAGGGTCAATACTGGTTAGTATTTGGATGGGAGACCACCAAGGAAGTCCAGGGTTGCTATGCAGAGGAGGGCAGTGGCAATCTACCTCTCTCTTGCCTTGAAAACCCTACTGGGTCACCATGGCCACTTACTGTATGCAGGGCTGTTGCCCCGAGGTCACCCCGCTGACTGCTTGGGGCTTCCTTCTGGTTATGCATGCCTTTCCCACCCCTCAGAGGTCGCCTTGCGCTCCCCACACATTTCTGTGCGTTTTGCCTGTGTTTTCCGGATTCTGGCTAAAACAACATCTGGGAAACATGGGCAAAATGTGCGGGGAGAGCGAGGTCACCTTTGATAATCAGGAAAGGCATAAATAATCAAAAGGAGGCCCTGAAGCAGTCGGCAGGGTGACCGCAAGGGGAACAGCTCTGGCAAAATGGCCGATAAGTCAGCTGCAACTTGACGGCACTTTACACACACACACACACACACACACACACACAGGATTGGCCTATCTGTATTGTCTGCCCTGATAAGTAAATAAAACATCCAGATTAAAAGGCAGTGTATCTCTGAATCGTGATTCCTAGGTATGAATACCAGTGAAGGGCTAAGATCACATAGTTGCCTATTGTGAGAAACAGGATGCTGGACTAGATGGTCCCTTGCTTAGATCTAGCAGGACTGTTCTTATCTGTAGGGCTGTTGATTTGGTTTGGCCTGAACAGAAAAACAGTCGAATTTCCCCTGATTTGGCGGCTTTTAGTTCGAGACGAACCAAACTCAAAAATGGCGGGAAAATGGGGGAGCCGAATTCAGCGAGTTCGGGAGTTCACGAATAAATTCAGAAAATTCAGGGCGCAGCAGCATAACCGTCAGTAAGCAGCATTCTCCCCTAGCCAATCGGGGGCCAAGCTGGGTCTTCTTCTGGCCCATCAGTCAGGATTGAGTACTGGAGGAATCAGCTGCTGTGCGGCCCGGCCAGGGAGAGAAAGAGAGAGAAATCCTCGTGGGGGGATGCGTGTGCACATTTGCTCCTTTCTGTGGCTGCAGGGGGTGCATTTTTGGGGGTAGAGACCCCAAACTTTCAGCAGAGCTTCAGACAAGCCTACTTAAGAGACCCCCCAAGTTTTGTAAACATTGGGTCAGGGGGTCCTGAGATACGGGCTCCACCCCTTTTCCCTCCCCCTTTTCCATTTCTGTGCTTTGTGGGGGGTGCTTTGTGGGGGGTGCTTCCCCCAAACTTTCAGCATAGCTTCAGACAAGCCTTCTTAAGAGACCCCCCAAGTTTTGTAAAGATGGGTTCAGTGGGGGCAGAAATATGGGCTCCCCCCTTTTCTCTTTCTGTGGCTGCAGGAGGTGCATTTTTGAGGGTGCAGCCCCCAAACATTCAGCATAGCTTCAGACAAGCCTTCGTAAGAGAACCCCCAAGTTTTGTAAACATTGGGTCAGGGGGTCCCGAGATATGGGCTTTCCCCTTTTCCCTATTGGGATGAATGGATCACCCAATCCTGTATGCATCTCCAGAGCGGCAAATCCAAGGCAAAACCTCCCGTGCTTAAATAGAATTGTATTGGATTACCCAGTCCTCCCAGCCCCTCCTGATGGAACAGAAGACAGCCACAGTAAGACCCCTTTGGGGGCTTTAATCTATAATTTTTCTCCTGTTTGTGTGTGGGGGGGAAGCAGAGTCTCTCTGTGTGTGGGGAGGGAGCAGTTTCTGTGGGTGGGGGGGAAGCCAAAGGGGGCTTTCGCCCATTCTGCCTGGGGTGTGTGTGCACCCCCTCGAGTCTCTCTCTCCCTGGTTTGAGGGGGGGCTTCAGTTGTGTGTCCTCAGGTTTTCCCTCATTCATAAGATCGGTTAGGTCTATTTTGATGCTTGCTCAAAACTGGTTTTCAAATGGTGACTTAAAGAATGCATTTGCCTGGTCCCAACTCAAGTCTGATGCAAAAGGGGAAATTCCACCCCCTCCTGCTCATTATGCATAGCTAGCTGCCTCTGTCCCTTTCCATGGTTTGCAAACTCCCAGGTGTCAGGTATTGCTTTGCATGGTTGCCAATGTGTTGCTTTGCATGGTTGTGTTGCTTTGCAGTTGTGTTGCTTTGCAGTTGTGTTGCTTTGCAAACTTCTTCGCACCTGCCCCGCCCTTGCTCCCCGCAGCTCAGCTGTTTGTCGGGGCTGGGAGCTTTGTGCGTGGGCGGCAAGCTCTGCTCAGAGATGCACATTAAGGGTGGGGGGACCCCTTTCGGGGCCCATAGCCCCCCCTGACCCAATCTTTAGAAAACTTGGGGGGTCTTGCAAGAATGGTCTTTTGAAGCTCCGCTGAAAGTTTGGGACCTCTACCCCGAAAAATGCCCCCCCCCCGAGTCACAGAAAGGTGCAGTTGTGTTTTTAATGGCTTTATTCGGCCGAATTTTTTCCCGAACTTTGAATTCGTGCTGAATTGCATGCACCCGAAGTGGAGGAGTTCGGACTTCAGCATATCCTGAATCCAGATGGGCTGAATTCGGTCGAATCTGAACTATACCGAATTCTTTTTTCAACAGCCCTACTTATCTGCCTCGGGAAATTTGGACCAATGTCTTCTTTTATTAGACAGAATTGTCCTCTTGTACATTGCATTTGGAAACTCTTATGTCTGAGGCACCCTAATAATGGCAGCAGCTTCATTTCCTCAGCCCCTGAGGTGATGCTTGATGCATGAAGAGAATTACTGACAGGCAAAATTGCAACAGATTGTGGAGATAATTTGTCAGGTTAAGACAACCTGTTCTTAATGGAGACTGCAAATGTTTGGGGTGGTTGCCAACCCCTTCGCTATACTTTCTCCAGCCTTTACTTCCCACCAAATGCATGTGCACAATCACTCCTTTTTCAGGGAAAACCTCATTTCTCCTTTTTCTAAAATCAGCCTGGCATGAGTGTCTGGTGCCCATACTGGAGGACTCTTGATTTTGCTTCCTGCAGGGGTTTGCAAATGTGCTGGTCAAACTGGATGCTGAAGACCCACCAATGGGCTGATTGCGTTGACTAGACACACCTCCAGTTCTGAATCCAGGAATCCTCAAGTGGGAAATGTTTTAGCTTGCAGTTTATTTCATAGGAACCTGCCTTGTGCTGAGCCAGTCTTCTGGCCCAAAGAGCTAAGCATTGTCTACTGTGACTGGCAGCAACTCTATGTGTCAGAGAAACAGAGGAGCCGGATGCAGGGCAGAGTCTGACCACCGGTGGGCAAACCTCCTATGCTAAACTTTAAATTCCTCTAATTTTTTGGAGCATCTCTATTGAACACTCAAAAAAATGTATGGTGAGCATTTGAAAATGTGTGATGGACCATTTGCAAAACATATGTATGTACACACACATAATAGATGTCCTCCTACCTGTCCCACTCCCTGTGGTCATTTATGCATGGTTACTTGGACTTCCATTCTTCCCGCAAGTTACTTGGTTCTGTGTTGGTGTTCTGCATGATATTCTCCTCCATTGGAGTTAAACAATGTTCCGATACGCAACCAACCTGGATTTTCTCGTTCCTGTGTTGGTGCAACTTTAAAAATTGTTTCTGGCTCATTCCGGATTCCCTGCTCGTGCAGAGTCGACTCTTGGGCTGGCTTTCCTCATGCCACCATGCCCCACTCTGCTGCATCCCCCTCCTCTATCTCAGTCTCCCCTCCCCTGCATTTCTACTCTCCGAAATCTCACCGCCATTTCCCCACCCTCTTTTTTAATAACCAAAAAGGTTGGTTTCCCCCCCCCCCGATAAATCAGCATTCTGGAAGCGCAACTCACTGCACCACCCACTTTGCATTAAGCGTGTAAAGTGGCAACAATAAAACAACTGTCAAGCTCAGGTCTCCACCTCTCAATCTATGCAAAGGACTCACTCAGACGAGTGTGGTCTGAAGTAAAACTTTATTCAAAGACAAGCAGGCTAAGACTAAAGACTTGACTGCTCACAGGCGTAGCAAAGCAGGTAATACTTTCCCAGGAAAGTTTACTAGACTATAGGCACTTCTTCTGGGGTCCCGGGCTGGCGTTGCCCGGCAACGACTGAGATAAGGATTCCCACTATTGAAGACACAACACGGCCCAGGTGCTTGGGGGGGGGGGAGCAAACATATTGCCCTAACCTCCACTGGCTCTCTCTGGGATTTTTAATAGTATTTTGGATGATCAATGCATGACTTTACACCCACACCCACATAGGTTTACAGGGAAAGTTTGAACGGTACACAAAAACGGAAATGTGACATTTACAGGCGATATTTCCAAGCAGAAAAGTAACACCTGCTTTTGTAATAACAATTTATCAATGTAACATCTTCCAAAAAACAAAAGGGAAAATGTTATTATGTAGGAAAATGTAAAATGTAGGAAAAAGATAGGGGAGATTGTACAAACCCTAAGTGAAACTGTTTGGGTTGTTGTCAGGGCTTTGGCCTGGTCTTGCTGGTGTTCGTGCTTTCGGTTTAGCCCGGCCAAGCACCTGGGCCGTGTTGTGTCTTCAATCGTGGGAATCCTTATCTCCATCGTTGCCTTACTGAAATCCACATTTCCTCAATCTGGCAAGCTCGTCACCCAATCAAAGAAGGAAACAAGGTTGGTCTGGCAGGACCTGTTAGGAACAAATCCTTGCTTTTAGGATCATCATGTTCTCCTTCAGATGCTCACGGGTTGATTTCTTTAATATCTGCTCCAGTATCTTCCCCATGATGTTCTGATGGGTAAACTAGAGGACTGTGGACTGGACCCTAGGATAGTCAGGTGGATAGGGAACTGGTTGGAGAACCGAACTGAAAGAGTCAATGGCATTTCATCTGAATGGAGGGAGGTGTCCAGTGGGGTGCCACAGGGTTCGGTTCTGGGCCCAGTACTTTTCAATATTTTTATAAATGATCTGGACAAGGGTGTCGAGGGACTACTCATGAAATTTGCAGATGACACCAAATTGGGAGGAGCAGCAAACACACCGGAAGATAGAGATGAGATCTGAACACACTGGAAAAATGGGTAGATGTGAACAAGATGCAGTTCAACAAGGATAAGTTCCGAGTTCTACATCTGGGTAACAGAAATGAAGGACATGCATACTGGATGGGGGATACACTTCTGGGTAGCAGTGTGTGTGAACATGATCTTGGGGTACAGGTGGACCGTAAGTTAAATATGAGCAGCCAGTGTGATGCAGCGACATTGGGGTGCATAACATCCAAATCGCAAGATGTCATAGTCAGGCCACACCTGGAGTATTGTGTGCAGTTCTGGAGGCCTCAATTAAAAAAATATGGACAGAATGGAGCGGGTACAAAAGAGAGTGACAAGGATGATCAGGGGCCTGGAGACCCAGAAGCCCTACGAGGAAAGACGGAGGGATTTGGGAATGTTTAGAGGAGGTTGAGGGGGGGACATGATGGCTCTCTTTAAGTATTTGAAGGTCTGTCACTTAGAGGGAGGGCAGGGGGCTGTTCCTGTTAGATCAGCCTAGAGCATCCCTGTGGTTATGCACTGTTTAATGGCACGTGTTCTGGCACAGCTGCAGGGGCGCTCTGCAGGTGCATCAGTGCTGAAATGCAAGCATTACCTGGCACAGGCATAGACAGTGATGATGTCACTAGTCAACCTGAGATTTTGCTAGCCATGTGGGGAGCTGGTGTTCCTCTATTCCCTCCAGACACAAGATCCGGCTTCCCATTCATCGTCTTTGAAGTGTGGACATGAAAGCCGACAGAATAATAAAAATGAGCCTGACAGCTTCAAAACTGAACAAACCTTTTGAAATAAGAAGAAATGTGAAAATGAAAGAAAATCCCCACTTTACTGATATTTTCCTGCTACAACTGCTAATTCGGCTTCTTGCTGTTGGGGTTTTCCCTCTTATAGTTGTCACTTTCACTGCATTTGTTATTTTTTATTGAATGTATAGGGAAGGGGCTGTGGTTCAGTAGGGGAGCTTGGCTTGAGGAAGGTCCCCGGTTCAATCCCCTCCAGCTAAATGGATCAGGCTGAAGGGGATGGGAAGGACCTCCAACCGGCGGCTCTGAAGAGCTGGTGCCAGTCTCAGCAGGCAGTGCTGACCCAGATGGACTGGTGGTCCTGATTCAATAGAAGGCTCTTCGTGTGCTTCTCATCCCATAGTATACTCCACCCTGTTACCCGGAATGCTCTTTAAATGGGGAAATTAGCTGAGCAATCAGTAACTATAATATTTATAAAGTGGGGTGCAACCTATGTATACCAGAGCCCATTTCAGTGACCTTAGAATAACGACAGAGGCAAAAGGAAGTCCACATTAAGAGAGTTTATGTTTTCATGTGTTCAATGATGCAACACAAACATACAGAGAATCTAGGAATTCAAAGGGAGGAGAGAGAGAGTATTGCCAAATTTGGCAGGAATATTTTTATGGACTATACAATACCTTTTCCTGAAGAGGTGTAGTCCTGAGTTCCATAGGATAAGAGGAATAAAAAGGGGGCATGGGGAATAAACAGGGGGCAGGGGGCACCCCCTGCGTGTTCGAGCATGGCTGCTCGCTCTGGCAGAGTGACCATCTGTATCAAAAAGGGAAGCCCTAAGGAGAGCAGTATGGACTTTCAGGAGACCTCAGATATACTGTTTTCTGGAGGGGGGGGAGGTGATTGGATTACTCTCTGTGGTTTCCAGGTGACAAAAGGTGACAAGGGGCCTTAATGGTCGGCTGCCTGGGTGGGGTGGTGTCAATTTGTTTTTGTTTTTTTGAATTTTTTATTGCTTTTATAATAAAACATGGGTCGAAACCAGTATGCTGATTTCGATATGAGGTGGAAGGATACAGCACTCCTTGGCTCGTCTGATCCTTTCCTGACTGGGGTTTTCTGGTTCCCTAATTTGGAAAGGGGGTTCGGTGGTCCGTACCCTAACAGTGGTGGGCTACCAGTAGCTCCCTTGTGGCTTGCTGGTTTCCTGACTTTTGAGGGTGGGGGTTGAGTTTGCAACAACTCTGGGTTTTTTCCTTCCTGAGTGGAGGAAACTTGCAACAGTTCTCCGAAAGGGCGAGTTATCCACAACTCTTTTACGGACGGGGTGAACTTGCAAAAGTTTGGGTTTTGTTCTTCCTGAACAAAGGAGACTTGCAACAGTTCTCCGAAGCAGGCAAAAATCAAGATTATGCAAGAGCAAATGTCACAACACATGAAGCTGCCTTCCACCAAGTCAGATCTTTAGTCCACCAAAGATCAGTCTTGCCCACTGGCAGTGGCTCTCCAGAGCCTCTGGTAGGGGTCCTTCACAACCCCTGCTACCTGATCCTTTTAACTGGGGATGCCAGAGATTGAACCTGGGACTAGGGCTGTCGATTCAGTTCGTCCCAAACTGAAAAACAGACGAATTTCCCCTGATTCGGCGGTTTTTAGTTCGGATGGAACCGAACTCAAAAAAGGCGGGAAAACGGGGAGCCAAATTCAGCGAGTTCAGGGTGTTCAGTGAATAAATTCGGCAAATTTGGGGTTCGGCGCAGCAGCATAACCGTCAGTTAGTAAGCCTCATTCTCCCCCGGCCAATCGGTGGCCAAGCTGGGTCTTCTTCTGGCCAATCAGTTGCAATTGAGTGCATGAGCCCAGCTGCTGTGCGGCCCAGCCGGGGAGAGAAAGAGAGAGTATCTGTTTGTGTGAGAGAGAAATCCCCCTGGGGGGGTGCTTGTGCACATTTGCTCCTTTCTGTGGCTGCAGGGGGTGCATTTTTGGGGGTACAGCCCCCAAACTTTCAGCGTAGCTTCAGAGGAGCCTTCTTGCAAGAATCCCCAAGTTTTGTAAAGATTGGATCAGCGGGGGCTGAGATATGGGCCCCGAAAGGGGTCCCCCTTAATGTGCATTTTTATTCCATTTACAGCACTCATTCGCTCCTTTCCGTGGCTTCAGGGGGCGCATTTTTCAGGGTACAGCCCCCAATCTTTCAGCATAGCTTCAGAGGAGCCTTCTTGAAAGAATCCCCAAGTTTTGTAAAAATTGGATGAGCGGGGGCTGAGATATGCCCCCCTTTTCCCTATTGGGATGAATGAGATCAGCCGATCCTGTGTGCATCTCGACAGCGGCAAATACAAGGCAAAACCTCCCGTGCTTACATGCAACCAGATTGGATTACCCAGTCCTCCAAGTCCCTCCTGATGGAACAGAAGACATCCAGCCCTTTTGGGGCTTTAATCTATAATTTTTCTCCTGTGTGTGTGTGTGTGGGGGGGAAGCAGAGTCTGTGGGGGGGAAACAATTTCTGTGGGTGGGGGGAAGCCCGTTTTGTCTGGGGGTGTGTGCCCCCTCAAGTCTCTCTCTCCCTGGTTTGAGGGGGGGCTTCAGTTGGGTGTCCTCAGGTTTTCCCTCATTCATAAGATCGGTTAGGTCTATTTTGATGCTTGCTCAAAAATTTTCAGATTGTGACTTAAAGAATGCATTTGCCTGGTCCCGAATCCGATGCAAAAGAGGAAATTCCACCCCTCTGTCAGGCTGTTATCTCGGTTTAGATGTTTCCTTTCGTTTCTCTGCTGAACCGTCCAGACTCAAGGACGGCTACACATACCAAAGCCTGGGAACGCCACTCCTGGGAAATAATGCTCTGTTTATGCTTTGTAATCTCCCGCCGTTTCTCTGCCTTATATTTCCAAATAACGGGCAAGACAAGCCATAGCTGTCATCTTGCCTTTCATGCACTGTATTGCCTATTTGACCAGTAAAGCCATCTGCTTGGAATCTGATTGTCTCTGTGGTGATTTCTGGTTCGATGGGTCAAGAGCTCACATTATGACAGCTATCTCTCTTCTTCATTGATTCTTTAGTCAGGCTGGAGCCCTGGAGGGTTTGCCTGGCACTCGGATGGGAGCTAGGAGGGCGCTCTCCGAGTGAACCGTGACAACTGCTTCCTGGAACCCTGGAGTCCTCCTCGGAGGATCCTACTCTCCTACGGGACATAGTAGCTGAACTCTTTAGAACTAATTCTGAGGTTTGCCGCTTGAGTGGACTGATCCAGACGCAGTGGCAATCTCTAGTGAGAGTTCCCTGGATGTTAACGTCGGAGGATACTAATGCTGGTTTAGACCTCCAGGATTTTGATCAGTTGCTGGATGATGCCCGGCTGGCAACTGAGGACTTACAAATACTAACCGGTTTATTGGATAAGCTTATTGCCCGTGAGACTCTCTCATCCACGGCTCTAAGGCGTCCTGTCAACTCGGGGGAAGGTACCAAGGCGGGAGCCGCACCGGCAGGTTTTTCTTTGGTACCCAATGCAGCTGACTGTCAGGCTGAAGCCAAGAGGATCGCTATCCAGACAGCCCTCCTCTTTGCGGATTGTACAAAGGATACCACGATAGCCACCTTGGCTCAACGTTTGACCCCGACGTTCGGGGCCGATGCACCCGCGGTCGCGGTCCGAGTGCAACCATTGTTAGGTGGGGAGCCCGACCCCCTACTCACGCTCCTGGAAACGGAACTTTTACCGCACGTTACCGCAGCTGCCGCTCTGAGACTTGAAAACGCACAGGCTCTCGCGGATAGGGAAGCTGCTGAAGAGGCTAAGGCTGAAGCCGAGGCTCAGGCCGCAAGGGACAAAGAGCAGCAGTTGGCTGCGGATTGGGCGCGGACAGGCAGCCGCCCCAAAGACTCCGGACGGAGCGGTCCTCCATTGGGTCTGTCGTTTTCCCCGGTATTTGCCCCGTCGCGCACAACCCAACGCACATGCCGTCTCGCAGAACGACGCCAAGACTCCGAGGAGTCTGAGGAAGAGGACTTGTATGGGGACAGTTCTCAATGGGCCACAAGTTTTCAGACAAGCAAACCTCATCGTACAGGTGGCCCGGGTGAGAACGTTCACCTGTTACGAGCTCAGAATCGGGAGCTATCTGGCCGTGTAGATCAACTCCAGGAGCTAATGGAACGCTTGTTCAGGACAGCAGGCAGTTACAGCGGGCCCTGACAACCCTGGCACAACCCGTTCCACAGGGGGCCGCAGTACCGGTTCAGCAGGGAGTGCCAGCCCAGCCACCCGCTAATGTGCCTGTTCAACCCCTGGTTCCCGGAGGTCCCGTTTTACCTGCACCCAGGGCACCCGTGCAACCGGGCCAACCCATGCCCGGTCCTTGGAAACAACTCAAATTGAAAACTACTTACGATGGATCTCTCAAAACCCTGCCCTGTTTCTTGCATCAGGTAGACAGCTATATGCGAGAACAAGGACAGTTCTTCCCTACAGAGGACAGCCGGATTCGCTATGTGGCTTCCCTTTTGACAGGTAAAGCAGACGATTGGATGGTCCTCCAGTTCGACACCCGATCCCGCTCTATCCGTTCCCTCAACAATTTCATGACTGCCTTACGGAGGAGGTTTGAGGATCCCTTTCTGGGGGAACGAGCCAAAGAGGAGCTTCTACAATTAAGACAAGGCTCTACTCCAGTTTGAGAGTTTGCCGATGAATTCCAGAGACTAGCAAGCAGAATTGTGGACTCGCCGAAGCCACCCTAATTCACCATTTCAGGGAAGACTTACACCCTGACATTCTGAACTGGTCTTATATGTGGGGTGATCCCGACACCCTCGAGGATTGGATTCTATTAGCCGAGGAGGTGGAAAGCCGCCGGCGCTTTATTTCCCTCGTCCGCCAAAGAAACAAGGAGAAAAGCGTCCAAAACCCCCAGCCCAAGGCACCGCTCCCCAATCCACGGAAGCCCGCGCGTCCACCCCAGGATCGCGAAACACGGTTTCAAAGAGGAGCTTGCCTCACTTGTGGGGAACTGGGCCACTTTGCGGCAGTCTGCCCACATCGCCCTGAACTCTTTCGCCCCAGCATGGCAGCCCGAGCTCGAGGACGACCTCAAGGCAGAGGCACCGCGGCCACCCGCAGCGCAGCGCCGGGAAGACCCACACCCTCTGCACTTCACGTTGAGGACTCATCTAACCTTCCTACATCGAGTGACCCCGCCAGGTCCCGGATTACAAATGCCCCATTGGGGGACAACTCTCCTTCTTCTGACGAAGAGAACCCATGGGATCCTCCAGCTTTGAACCTGGAAACCCCCCTTGATTTGTCAAAAAACGGCTCCGGTCTGTGGTGAGTGGAGCGTCTCCACAGACCCCTGCAGAATCTCCTGCTAAACCGAAATCTCCCACCAAGGTGAAGGAAGTGGAAACCACCGTTTATGTGGACGCAGTTTTACAACACTATAAAGGTGGTCCCCAACTACCCGTTAAGGCACTCATTGACTCCGGTTGCGGTCGCACTCTAATCAATGAGGCCACATTTGCAGCACTCAAAGTCAAGTCCGAGGCTTTACCAGCCCCCGTCCAATTTGCCCAAATGGACGGAAGCCATTTCAAGGGGGGCCCAGTTGATCATTGCGCTACAGGGGTGGCTCCCACTGGGAGCAAATAGACTTTACCATAGCCCCTCTCCGATTTGAAGTGGTCCTGGGAATTAACTGGATTAAAGGTCATAGTCCCAGTATAGACTGGGAGACGAACACTATCTCTTTTGCCAACCCCAAATGCTATCAGCACCGACAGCAACTTGCGGTGCTGTCTCCACCCGCTCCAGCATTAACCTCCGATGTCCCATCACCGCCGTCCCTAACTGATGTATACCAGGACTTTGCGGATGTCTTTAACATTAAAGAATGTGATGCCTTACCCCCCCACCGTGCCACTGACTGTGCAATTGAGGTGGTGAAGGACTGCACATTAACCAATAGTAAGATTTACCCTATGAGCGCTTCCGAGCGCACTGTACTACGGGACTTTTTGGACAAAAACCTTGCCCGAGGGTTCATTCGCCCATCGAATGCTCCCAACTCAGCCCCCACATTTTTCGTCCGAAAAAAAGAGGGCGACCTGCACCTATGCATCGACTTCCGAAAGCTCAATGCAGTTACGCAAGCCAACGCCTACCCTATACCGCTGATTTCAGATATTTTGGGACAATTGCAGGAGGGACGTATATTCTCCAAATTGGACTTAGTAGAAGCCTACTACCGCGTCCGTATCCGCGAGGGAGACGAACCCCTCACTGCCTTCTCTAGCTGTTTTGGAATGTTTGAATTCCTTGTGATGCCTTTCGGGTTAAAAGGAGCCCCGGGGGTCTTCATGCAACTCATCAACGAAATCCTCCACGATTTACTGTACCGCGGGGTGGTAGTTTATTTAGATGACATTCTTATTTATTCAAAAACCATGGATGAGCATGTCGCTCTGGTCCGAGAAGTTCTGCAGCGCCTGCGCAGTCACCAACTGTTTGCAAAGTTGGCTAAATGCGAATTTCATCAGAGCAAAATAACGTTCTTGGGATATATAATCTCCCACCATGGCCTTAGCATGGACCCGGCCAAGGTCCAATCCGTCCTCGATTGGACCCCTCCCTCCAACCGCAAACAAGTACAACAGTTTCAAGGTTTTGCTAATTTCTATCGCGGGTTCATCCCTAACTTCGCCCAAGTGGCGCTGCCCATCACCGACCTGCTGAAAACAAAGGGTAAAGGAAGCTCGGCTACGTTACCCTCCGCTAAGATACTGTGGACTGATCAATGCCAGGCTGCTTTTGTAGCCCTCAAACGCCTTTTCACTTCGGAGCCCGTGCTACGGCACCCAGACCCGAATCAAATGTTCATTGTGCAAGTCGATGCCTCCGACGTGGCTATGGGAGGGGCCCTTCTCCAAAGAGGACCAAATGGTCTCCTTCACCCCTGCGCTTACTTCTCAAAGAAGTTTGCGCACTCCCAATTGAACTGGCCCATTTGGGAGAAAGAAGCATCAGCCGTTCACCATGCACTTACTCTGTGGCGACAATTCCTGGAGGGGTCTAAAGTACCCTTTGAAGTCTGGACCGACCACAAAAATCTAGCTGCCCTCACGGGGACCCATAAATTGTCCGCGAAACAACAGCGTTGGGTGGATTTCTTTGCTCAGTTTCGTTTTGTCCTGAAGCATGTCCCTGGAAAACAAAACGTTCTCGCGGATGCTCTCTCCCGACTGCCTCAGTACCCGGTGAAACTCGATCGGCCAACAGACTCTTTATTTACGCCCGCGCAAAGAGAAGCCCTACCCGTGCTGGCTGTACAAACCCGATCCCAAACACTGCCCCCACAACGGAAGCACGCAGTAGCCGACGCACCAACTCCTCCAACCCAACCGGCCGCCAAGCCGCCTGCAGTCAGCGCGCCACCGCACGTAAGCGCTTCCCCCTCGTCGACCCCCATATCTGCTCCTGCTTCCACCGTAAAAAAGGGGGGTTCCCGTCTCCGAGTCTTTCTTAACTTTCCTTCGGGCACAATGCCTTATGGAACGCTCTGCTCAAACCCTGCCTCCCGATGTAATCGAACAAGGAGGTTGCTGGTACAAAGACTCAAAATTATACGTGCCCAAAACGCTCCGAAAAGAAGTCTTACATTTGGCTCATGGAGTAAAAACAGCTGGACACTTTGGGTTCCTAAAGACCCTTCACCTGTTGCGCAGACAATTTTGGTGGGGGGGTATGCGTTCTGATATTGACTCTTTTATTCGCAGCTGTCCTGTTTGCGCCACAGTCAAACGATCTCAAGGCAAGCCCTCAGGACTACTGCAACCACTTGAAATACCCAGCAAACCCTGGGAAGTGATTGCTATGGATTTTATGACGGATCTCCCTCTCAGCTGGGGAAAAACTGTGTTATGGGTTATCACTGACTTATTTTCTAAGCAAATACATTTGGTTCCATGTGCGGGGATCCCCTCTGCTCAGAAGTTGGCCCGCCTCTTCGTGTCACATGTCTTTAGACTACATTCGTTTCCGCGCAAGATAATCTGCGACCGTGGAAGTAGTTTTGTTGCTAAGTTTTGGAAAGCTTTTCTCAAATTGGTGGGGGTGGAGCAAGGGTTGTCTAGTGCATACCATCCCCAAACGGATGGTCAAACCGAACGTGTCAATGCTCTACTCGAATGTTATTTGCGCTGTTAAGTCAATTACCACCAAGATGACTGGGTGGAACTGTTGCCTTTTGCAGAATATGCCTACAATAATGCTGTACATCAGTTCACAGGTTTCAGCCTGTTTTATGCGGTGTATGGACAGGACTTCAGTCCTATCACCCCAGTAGAAGGATCAGAGGGGGAGGGGGATGCCTCTTGGGCACACACCCTCCGTACAACATGGCCCTGGCTGATTAGCAACCTGGACCGAGCCAAGCGCAAATACACGGCGCAGGCTGACAAGCATCGTTCCCCCAGTAGGGACCTGCAAGTGGGTGACCTGGTATACCTTTCCACCAAGAACCTGCGCTCCACCCGTCCTTGCCATAAGCTCAGTGCTAAATACATTGGCCCATTTCCCATCATCCGCATCATAAATCCTGTCACGGTGGAACTGTCTCTCCCCAAAACTCTGAGGCGTGTGCATCCCGTTTTCCATGTCAGCCTTCTAAAGCCCCATATTGCTTCCCCACAATGGCACCCGGAACCGCCTCCTGAACAACCCATAATAGTGGGGGGGGGAGGAACATTTCAAAGTCTCCAAAATCCTGGATTCCCACATACACCATGGGGCCTTGCAATACCTGATCCGCTGGAAACACTTCCCCCCTGCCTATGACGAGTGGGTTCACGCACGGGATGTCTCCGCCCCCAAACTCGTCAACGCCTTTCACAATACCTACCCGGACAGACCATCCCCCTTGCCGGATGGGAGGGGGACTTAAGGGGAGCAGGATGTCAGGCTGTTATCTCGGTTTAGATGTTTCCTTTCGTTTCTCTGCTGAACCGTCCAGACTCAAGGACGGCTACACATACCAAAGCCTGGGAACGCCACTCCTGGGAAATAATGCTCTGTTTATGCTTTGTAATCTCCCGCCGTTTCTCTGCCTTATATTTCCAAATAACGGGCAAGACAAGCCATAGCTGTCATCTTGCCTTTCATGCACTGTATTGCCTATTTGACCAGTAAAGACATCTGCTTGGAATCTGATTGTCTCTGTGGTGATTTCTGGTTTGATGGGTCAAGAGCTGACAGCCTCCTGCTCCTGATGCTTAGTAGCATGCCTCTGTCCCTTTCCATGGTTTGCAAACTCCCAGGCGTCAGGTGTTGCTTTGCATGGTTGCAAACGTGTTGCTTTGCATGGTTGTGTTGCTTTGCATGATTTGCAAACTTCTTCTGTCCCTTTCCATGGTTTGCAAACTCCCAGGCATCAGGTGTTGCTTTGCATGGTTGCAAACGTGATGGTTTGCATGGTTGTGTTGCTTTGAATGGGTTGCAAACTTCTTGTCAGATAGGGTTTCTGACAGCATGGGCCAAACAAGATGGTTCCTCTGTAAACAATATGGATCCTTCAGTGCACTCCCCCCTCCCCTCCTGTTTTGCACACGAGTCACACGCTCCGGTCAGAGATCTACAATTGTATGGAGACCTGCCCGTGTAAATGTTTCATCTGATACCGGGCCTCGCTCACAATGCCAGGAACCCCACCAGCCCCTTCTTTGATTGCCCTTAAGTACCCAGTACTTGGTTTGCTGAAGTCGTTACCGGGAGAAAGAAATCTCATTGTTTCCTTTGTATTCCTGTAACTCAATCTCATCCATTGTATCCGTTCTATAAATATAGCGATGCCCCAATGCTCTGTATTCTAACCTTCTCCGTCTTGCTGAAACTACTACCTCATGAATAAACTCTCTGAATCACTGCTCCATCTGGATTTGACTTCTATTGCCTGAGACGCCGTAGGCTTGCTGAAACCTGACACTTCTGTCCCTTTCCATGGTTTGCAAACTCCCAGGCGTCAGGTGTTGCTTTGCATGGTTGCAAACGTGATGGTTTGCATGGTTGTGTTGCTTTGCATGGTTTGCAAACTTCTTCGCACCTGCCCCGCCCTTGCTCCCCGCAGTTCAGCTGTTTGTTGGGGCTTGGAGCTTCGAGTGGGTGGCAAGCTCTGCTAATTGCAAATGCACATTAAGGAGGGGGGACCCCTTTCGGGGCCCATATCTCAGCCCCCGCTGATCCAATCTTTACAAAACTTGGGGTTATTGCAAGAAGGGTACTTTGAAGCTACGCTGAAAGTTTGGGACCTCTACTCCCAAAAATGCCCCCCCGGAGCCGCAGAAATGTGCGGTTGTGATTTTAATGGCTTTATTCGGCCAAATTTTCCCCCGAACTCCGGACCTCATGCCAAATTGCACGGACCCGAAGCGGGGGAGTTCGGACTTCGGCATTTCCCGAATAAAAACGGGCCAAATTTTGCCAAATCTGAATTTTATCGAATTTGTTTTTCAACAGCCCTACCTGGGACCCCCTGAGTGCCAAGCAGATACTCCACCACTGAGCTACACCACCTCATTGATGAACACTTGATGAATTGATAAGTAATTCTTACCTTGTTCCATATAAGGCATTTCCACAGATCTGGCAATTGCCCAAAAAAGTTAGCAACCCTAAGTCGTTGCCTGGTGTGCCTGCCTGGTGCTACTGGCCTTGTCAGTTCTCCAGCTCTCCAAACCTTCATATCTCCCAGGCAGCAAAATAACAAACCCAGAAAGGATTCAGCTGCCTTTCAGTGGTGAGAATGGGGGTGAGGAACCGCTGTGTAGGTTAATAGTGATGAGCAAGCAATGCACTTTTCTCTCCTTGGGGTCTCGTTAATGCCATCCTGCTTGAAAAACTTTGTGTGGTTAGTCATACTTTTTTCTGTAAATATCATGGTAGAAAGACGTGACATTTTCTGGACTGCTCTTCAGTGTTAATAAAAGACTCCAAGAACAGGGTGACCTTCTCACAAAGGATTTGTAAATGCCAAAAAAAAAAAGCCCTGCTTAGGAAACCTGCTTTTGTGGCTCACAGCCAACCTACAGAGCAATAAGGACATGGAACAAGGGCTGCCCGTGCCTCTCTAGGCCCAAAGAGTGAGGAACGAGCAAATGGTCCCAGCCTTGTTTCTTTTTTATATTCATTCTTATCTTTGGCAATAGTTTTGGTTCTCACATTCACTTGGATGGAACAGACCAGTTGTACTGCCATGCACATCACTTATATATATTTATTGGAGATATTTTTATCCCACCCCTTTCTCCAAAGAGCTCAGGGTGATAGACATCATCCTCCTGGCCTTCATTTTATCCTCACAACAATTCTTTTCACAGTATGTTCGGCTGAGTGTCCATGGGAGAGTGGGGATTTGAACCTGGGTCTTCCAGGTCCAAGTCCAACATGCTCACCACAGCAGAAGAAGAAAAAGAAGAAGAAGAAGAAGAAGAAGAGTTGATTTTTATATGCAAACTTTCTCTACCACTTAAGGGAGAATCAAGCCGGCTTACAATCACCTTCCCTTCCCCTCCCCAGAACAGACACCCTGTGAGGTAGGTGGGGCTGAGAGAGCTCTAAGAGAGCTATAACTGGCCCAAGTTCACCCAGCTGGCTTCGTGTGGAGGAGTGGGGAAACAAACCCAGTTCACCAGATTAGCGACTGCCACTCATGTGTACGTAGTCAGACATATAGGTTGGACTTTAGGAAAGCAAATTTTAACAAGCTTAAACTTATGCTGGGTCAGAAATACTCAAGGAGAAGGGCGTTCAAGAAGGGTGGGAGTTTCTTAAAAATGAAATACTGAAGGTGCAATCACAAACCATTCCTATGAGAAGGGAAAATGGGAGGAGCCTAAAGTGGCCAGGGTGGCTCCATAAACAGCTTTTTAAAGAGTTGACAAATAAAAAAGACTAATTCAAGAAGTGGGAGGGGGGCCTTATAACCAAAGAGGAATATAAACAAATAACTAGTGCTTGTAGGGAGAGTGTTAGGAAAGCTAAAGCTCAGTATGAACTTAGGCTAGTGAAAGATGCCAAACACAATAAAAAAAAGGGTTCCTTTCCTACGTACAGAGTAAGAGTAAGAACAAGGACAAGATAAGCCCATTGCGGGGACTGGAAAGTGAACTTGTAACGAGAGATGAAGAGAGGGCAGAACGCCTCAATTCCTACTTTTCCTCAGTCTTTTCTTGTGAGGAAAGCAGTGCTCAACATGGCAACAGAACACATGATGAGGGAAGGGATTTGCAGCTGAGGATTGGCATTGGGGTAGTGCACAAATACCTACTTTCTTTAAATGAAACTAAGTCCTCAGGGCCATATGAATTGCATCCAAGGGTACTTAAAGAACTTGCAGATGTAATTTCTGAGCCTCAGTCCATTATTTTTGAGAATTCTTGGAGAACAAGTGAGGTGCCAGAAGACTGGAGGCAGGTAAATGTTGTCCCCATCTTCAAGAAGGGGAAAAAGAAAGATCCAGATAACTACCGACCCATCAGCTTGACTTCTATACCAGGAAATGTTTTTGAACAAATAATCAAACAGTCAATACTTGAGCAATTAGAAAAGATGGATATGATTACTAAGAGCCAGCAGGGTTTCTCAAAAACAAGTAATGTCAGACTAATCTTATCTCCTTTTTTGAGAAAGTAACTACCTTGCTGGGTCAGGGGAATGCAGTAGACATGGTTTATCTTGATTTCAGTAAAGCTTTTGATAAGGTTCCCCATAATATACTTGTTGACAAATTGGGGAAATGTGATTTAGATCCTGTTACTATTAGGTGGATCTGTAATTGGTTGACAGATCGCACCCAAAAAGTGCTTGTTAATGGTTCTTCATCCACTTGGAGAGGCTAGTGGAGTGCCTCAGGGATCTGTCCTGGGCCCTGTGTTGTTCAATATCTTTATAAATGATTTGGATGAAGGAATAGAGGGGATGCTTATTAAATTTGCAGATGATACTAAATTGGGAGGGGTAGCAAATATAGTAGAAGACAGAGCCATGATACAGGATGATCTTGACAGGCTGGAGAATTAGGCTAAAACCAATAAAATGCATTTCAACAGAGATAAATGTAAAGTTCTGCATTTAGGTAGCAAAAATCAAATGCATAATTATACGATGGGGGAGACTTGTCTTAGCAGTAGGGCTGTTGATTCGATTCGGCCCGAAATGAAAAGCAGCCGAATTTCCCCTGATTCGGTGGCTTTTAGTTCGGGATGAACCGAACTCAAAAATGGAGGGCAACCAGGGGAGCCGAATTCAGCGAGTTCGGGAGTTCACGAATAAATCCGGCCAATTCGGGGCGGCAGTAAGCAGCATAACCGTCAGTAAGCAGCATTCTCCTTCCCCAGCCAATCGGTGGCCAAGCTGGGTCTTCTTCTGCCCAATCAGTCAGGATTGAGTACTGGAGGAATCAGCTGATGTGCGGCCCGGCCGGGGAGAAAGAGAGAGAGGGAAATACTCGTGTGGGGGGGGAGTGCTTGTGCACATTCACTCCTTTCTGTGGCTGCAGGGGGCGTATTTTTGGGAGTACAGACACAAAACCTTCAGCAGAGATTCAGACAAGCCTTCTTAAGAGACCACCCAAGTTTTGTAAATATTGGGTCAGGGGGTCCCGAGATATGGGCTCCCCCTTTTTTCTTTCCATGGCTGCAGGGGGCGCATTTTTGGGGGTACAGAACCCAAACTTTCAGTGGAGCTTCAGATGAGCCTTCTTAAGATACCCCCCAAGTTTTGTAAACATTGGGTCAGGGGGTCTCGAGATATGGGCTCCACCCCTTTTCCTTCCCCCCTTTTCCATTTATGTGGCTGCAGGGGGCGCTTTTTTGGGGATACGGCCCCCAAACTTTCTGCATAGCTTCAGACAATCCTTCTTAAGATACCACCCAAGTTTTGTAAAGATGGGTTCAGTGGGGGCAGAAATATTGGCTACCCCCTTTTCTCTTTCGGTGGCTGCAGGGGGCGCATTTTTGGGGATGCAGATCCCAAACTTTGAGCGGAGCTTCAGACAAACATTCTTAAGAGACCACCCAAGTTTTGTAAAGATGAGTTCAGTGGGGGCAGAAATATTGGCTCCCCCCTTTTCTCTTTCTGTGGCTGCAGGGGGCGCATTTTTGGGGGTGCAGATCCCAAACTTTGAGTGGAGCTTCAGACAAGCCTTCTTAAGAGACCACCCAAGTTTTGTAAACATTGGGTCAGGGGGTCCCGAGATATGGGCTTTCCCCTTTCCCCTTTCCCCTATTGGGATGAATGGATCAGTTGATCCTGTGCATCTCCAGAGCAAAACGTCCCGTGCCTAATTGGAATCATCTTGGATTACAAGTCCTCCCCAGCCCCTCCTGATGGAACAGAAGACAGCCACAGTAAGACCCCTTTGGGGGCTTTAATCTATAATTTTTCTCCTGTGTGTGTGTGGGGGGGGGGAAGCAGAGTCTGTGTACACTGTGGGGAGGGAGCAATTTCTGTGGGTGGGGGGGAAGCCAAAGGGGACTTTTGCCGGTTCTGCCTGGGGGTGTGTTCCCCCTCGAGTCTCTCTCTCCCTGGTTTGAGGGGGGGTTTCAGTTGTGTGTCTTCAGGTTTTCCCTCATTCATAAGAGCGGTTAGGTCTATTTGGATGCTTGCTCAAAACTGGTTTTCAAATGGTGACTTAAAGAATGCATTTGGAGTCCCATGCAAAAGGGGAAATTCCACCCCTCCTGCTCATTATGCATAGCTAGCTGCCACTGTCCCTTTCCATGGTTTGCAAACTCCCAGGTGTCAGGTGTTGCTTTGCACAGTTGCAAAGGTGTTGTTTACAAGGTTGTGTCGCTTTGTAGTGGTGTTGCAATGCTTTGCAAACTTCTCAGTGGTTTGTCGGGGCTGGGAGCTTTGTGCGTAAGTAGCAAGCTCTGCTCAGACATGCACATTAAGGGTGGGGGGACCCCTTTCGGGGCCCATATCTCAGCCCCCCCGACCCAATCTTTACAAAACTTGGGGGGTCTGGCAAGAAACGTCCTTTGAAGCTCCGCTGAAAGTTTGGGACCTCTACCCCCAAAAATGCCCCCCAGAGCCGTGGAAAGGCGCGGTTGTGTTTTTAATGGCTTTATTCGGCCGAATTTTTTTCCAGAACTTTGAATTCCCGCCGAATTGCACAGACCCGAAGCAGGGGAGTTCGGACTTCGGCATATCCCGAATCTAAAAAGGCTGAATTCAGCCGAATCCAAACTATACCGAATTTTTTTTAATTCAACAGCCCTATTTAGCAGTAGTCTGTGCGAAAAGGATCTTGGGGTCTTAGTAGACCAAACACTGAACATGAGTCAGCAGTGTGATGTGGTAGCTAAAAAGACAAGTGCGATCTTGGTCTGCATCAACAGAAGTATAGTGTCCAGATCATGCGAAGTGATGGTATCGCTCTACTCTGTTCTGGTTAGACCTCACCTGGAGTATTGTGTTCAGTTTTGGGCACCACATAAGAACATAAGAAAGGCCCTGCTGGCTCAGACCAAGGCCCATCAAGTCCAGCAGTCTGTTCACACAGTGGCCAACCAGGTGCCTCTAGGAAGTCACAAACAAGACGAGTGCAGCAGCACCATCCTGCCTGTGTTCAACCGCACCCAAAATAATAGGAATGCTCCTCTGATACTAGAGAGAATAAGTATGCAGCATGGCTAGTATCCATTCTAACTAATAGCCATGAATACCCCTCTCCTCCATGAATATGTCCACTCCCTTCTTAAAGCCCTCCAAGCTGGCAGCCACCCCCACATCCTGGGGCAGGGAGTTCCACAATTTAACTATGCGTTGTGTGAAAAATTACATCCTTTTATCTGTATTGCATCTCTCGCCCTCCAGCTTTAGCAGATGGCCCCGCGTTCTAGTATTATGGGAGAGGGAGAAAAACCTCTCCCTGTCCACTCTCTCCAAACCTTGCATAATTGTATAGACCTCTATCATGTCTCCCCTTAGTCGCCTTCTTTCCAAGCTAAACAGCCCTAAGAGTCCTAACCGCTCCCCATAGGACAGTTGCTCTAGTCCCCTAATCATTTTGGTTGCCCTTTTCTACGCCTTCTCAAGCTCTGTAATATCCTTTTTTAGGTGTGGTGACCAGAACTGTACACAGTATTCCAAGTGTGGTCTCACCATAGATTTGTACAAGGGCAGTATGATATCAGCAGTTTTATTCTCTATCCCTCGTCTAATTATGGCCAGCATGGAATTTGCCTTTTTTACAGCAGCCGCACACTGGGTTGACATCTTCATTGAGCTATCCACTACCACTCCAAGATCCCTTTCTTGGTCTGTCGCTGCCAGCACAGATCCCATCAGTGTATATGTGAAGTTGGGATTTTTTGCCCCAATATGCATTACTTTACCCTTACATTGAATCTCATTTGCCATTTTAATGCCCATTTTTCCAGTATGCAGAGATCCTTCTGGAGCTCTTCACAGTCCGATTTTGTTTTAACCACCCTAAATAATTTGGTGTCATCTGCAAACTTGGCTACTTCACTGTTTAACCCCAACTCCAGGTCATTGATGAACAGGTTGAAAAGCACCGGACCCAACACAAATACCTGAGGCACCCCACTGCTCACATCCTGCCATTGTGAGAACTCACCATTGATTCCTACTCTTTGCTTCCTATTTTTCAGCCAGCTCTCAATCCATAAGAGGACTTGTCCTCTTATCCCATGACTATGAAGTTTGCTTAGCAGTCTTTAGTGGGGGACTTTGTCAAAAGCTTTTTGGAAATCCAAATACACAATATCCACAGGCTCATTCCTGTCCACATGCTTATTGATGCTTTCAAAAAACTCTAATAGGTTAGGGAGACAGGACCTACCTGTGAGCTCTTGACCCATCGAACCAGAAATCACCACAGAGACAATCAGATTCGAAGCAGATGGCTTTACTGGTCAAATAGGCAATACAGTGCATTGAGGATAAGATGACAGCTATGAGTTGTCTTGCCCGTTACTTGGAAATATAAGGCAGAGAAACGGCGGGAGATTACAAAGCATAAACAGAGCATTATTTCCCAAGAGTGGCGTTCCCAGGCTTTGGTATGTGAAGCCGTCCTTGAAGTCTGGACGGTTCAGCAGAGAAACGAAAGGAAACATCTAAACTGAGATAACAGCCTGACATCCTGCTCCCCTTAGGGCCCCCTCCCCTCCGGCAAGGGGGCTGGTCTGTCTGGGTAGGTATTGTGAAAGGCGTTGACGAGTTTGGGAGCGGAGACATCCCGTGCGCGAACCCATTCGTCATAGGCAGGGGGGAAGTGTTTCGAGCGGATCAGGTATTGTAAGGCCCCATGGTGTATGCGGGAATCCAGGATTTTGGAGACTTCGAAATGTTCTTCCCCCCCCCACCATTATGGGCTGTTCAGAAGGCGGCTCCGGGTGCCATTGCGGGGAAGCAACATGGGGCTTTAGAAGGCTGATATGGAAAACGGGGTGCACACGCCTCAGAGTTTTGGGGAGAGACAGTTCCACCGTGACAGGATTTATGATGCGGATGATGGGAAATGGGCCAATGTATTTAGCATTGAGCTTATGGCACGAACGGGTGGAGCGCAGGTTCTTGGTGGAAAGGTATACCAAGTTACCCACTTGCAGGTCCCCACCGGGGGAACGATGCTTGTCAGCCTGCGCCTTGTATTTGCGCTTGGCTCGGTCTAGGTTGCTAACTAGCCAGGGCCATGTTGTACGGAGGGTGTGTGCCCAAGAGGCAATGTCGGCATCCCCCTCCCCCTCTAATCCTTCTATTGGGGTGATAGGACCGAAGTCCTGTCCATACACCGCATAAAACGGGCTGAAACCTGTGGACTGATGTACAGCATTATTGTAGGCATATTCTGCAAAAGGCAACAGTTCCACCCAGTCATCTTGGTGGTAATTGACATAACAGTGCAAATAACATTCAAGTACAGCATTGACACATTCGGTCTGACCATCCGTTTGGGGATGGTATGCACTAGACAACCCCTGCTCCACCCCCACCAATTTGAGAAAAGCTTTCCAAAACTTAGCAACGAAACTACTTCCGCGGTCGCAGATTATCTTGCGCGGAAACGAATGTAGTCTAAAGACATGTGACACGAAGAGGCGGGCCAACTTCTGAGCGGAGGGGATCCCCGCACATGGAACCAAATGTATTTGCTTTGAAAATAAGTCAGTGATAACCCATAACACAGTTTTTCCCCCGCTGAGAGGGAGATCCGTCATAAAATCCATAGCAATCACTTTCCAGGGTTTGCTGAGTATTTCAAGTGGTTGCAGTAGTCCTGGGGGCTTGCCTTGAGATCGTTTGACTGTGGCGCAAACAGGAAAGCTGCGAATAAAAGAGTCAATGTCAGAACGCATTCCCCCCCACCAAAATTGTCTGCGCAACGGGTGAAGGGTTTTTAGGAACCCGAAGTGTCCAGCTGTTTTTACTCCATGAGCCAAGTGTAAGACGTCTTTTCGGAGCGCTTTGGGCACATACAATTTCGAGTCTTTGTACCAAGAGCCTCCTTGTTCGATTACACCAGGAGGCAGGATTTGATCAGAGCGTTCCAGAAGGCATTGTTCCCGAAGGGAATTTAAGAAAGATTCGGAGATGGGGACCCCCCCCCCTTGTTTACAGTGGCAGTAGGAGCAGTTATGGGGGTTGACGAGGGAGAAGCGCTTTCGTGTGGTGGTGCGCAGACTGCAGGCGGCTGGGCGGCCGGTTGGGTTGGAGGAGCTGGAGCGCCAGCCATCATGAGTTTCCGTTGCGGGGGCAGCTGGGCAGCCGGTAGGGTTGGAGGAGCTTGCGCGCCGGTTACTGTGTGCTTTCGCTGGGGCAGCGTCTGGGATCGAGTTTGTACAGCCAGTACGGGCAGGGTGTGCTGGCCCACTAGGGCGGGGTGCTCCTGTAGCAGCACGGTGCTCTGAAGAGGCCTGCAGCAGGCGGGGCAACAGGCTGGGGTTTCTGAAGCCGAGGCTTCTACAGCTGGCAGCTGTATTAATTGGGAATGGGAGTAATCACGCAGTCCAGTAACAGTCCAAGGTCAGTCAGGGTGAAAGGCAATCCGTCAGAACGAAAGGCAGAGTCAAGGTCGGGCTGGTCCAAGGTCAGGCAGGGAGTCCAGAAGAATTCAGGGTCAAGAAAGCAGTCCGAGTCGATACAGCGTCAGCCAGAGTGGATTGCCGCAGGTTCGCCATGCGTTGCTTCCACAGATTCTGCTGGCTCAGCCTTCCTAAATACTTGCAGCTGTCTGGGGGAGGCAGCTTCTGTAAAGACTCACTCACTATCTTCATGGCTGTCTCGGTTCCTTCTTTGTTGTTCCAACCTGGCTGAACGCCGGCGTTGTTCTGCCAGGACCCGGCCCATTTTCCGTCGACGAGTCCCAGGAGACATCTGTTCCTCATGGTCTCCCGACTCCCTGGGCAGCTTCCTTGGTGTTCCTGGGTCGGCCGCCGTCTGGTCTTCTTTAGGCTGCTCTGTAGCTGGTGACTTTAAGGTATGTCTTGGCAATACATCGTCATCAGCTGTTTTCTCTGTCAGCGTGGGTGGGGAAGGAGGACTCTGTCTCTGGATCTGGTCTCCGTCAGAGTCTGAATCTGTTGTCAGGCAGCCTCTGACACAGGGCTTCTCTTTGCGCGGGCATAAATAAAGAGTTTGTTGGCCGATCGAGTTTCGCCGGGTATTGAGGCAACCGGGAGAGAGCATCTGAGAGAACGTTTTGTTTTCCTGGGACATGCTTCAGGACAAAACGAAACTGAGCAAAGAATTCCACCCAACGCTGTCCTCCATGAGCCAAATGTAAGACTTCTTTTTGGAGCATTTTGGGCACGTATAATTTCGAGTCTTTGTACCAGCAACCTCCTTGTTCGATTACATCGGGAGGCAGGGTTTGAGGAGAGCGTTCCATAAGGCATTGTGCCCGAAGAGAATTTAAGAAAGACTCGGAGACGGGAACCCCCCCTTTTTTTACGGTGAAAGCAGGAGCAGATATGGGGGTCGACGAGGGGGAAGCGCTTACGTACGGTGGTGCGCTGACTGCAGGCGGCTTGGCGGCCGGTTGGGTTGGAGGAGTTGGTGCGTTGGCTACTGCGTGCTTCCGTTGTGGAGGCAGTGTTTGGGATCGGGTTTGTACAGCCAGCACGGGTAGGGCTTCTCTTTGCGCGGGCGTAAATAAAGAGTCTGTTGGCCGATCGAGTTTCACCAGGTATTGAGGCAGTCTGGAGAGAGCATCCGCGAGAACGTTTTGTTTTCCAGGGACATGTTTCAGGACAAAACGAAACTGAGCAAAGAAATCCGCCCAGCGCTGTTGTTTCGCGGACAATTTATGGGTCCCCTTGAGGGCAGCTAGATTTTTGTGGTCGGTCCAGACTTCAAAGGGTACTTTAGACCCCTCCAGGAATTGTCGCCACAGAGTAAGTGCATGGTGAACGGCTGATGCTTCTTTCTCCCAAATGGGCCAGTTCAATCGGGAGTGCGCAAACTTCTTTGAGAAGTAAGCGCAGGGGTGAAGGAGACCATTTGGTCCTCTTTGGAGAAGGGCCCCTCCCATAGCCACGTCGGAGGCATCGACTTGCACAATGAACATTTGATTCGGGTCTGGGTGCCGTAGCACGGGCTCCGAAGTGAAAAGGCGTTTGAGGGCTACAAAAGCGGCCTGGCATTGATCAGTCCACAGTATCTTAGCAGAGGGTAACGTAGCCGAGCTTCCTTTACCCTTTGTTTTCAGAAGGTCGGTGATGGGCAGCGCCACTTGGGCGAAGTTAGGGATGAACCCGCGATAGAAATTAGCAAAACCTTGAAACTGTTGTACTTGTTTGCGGTTGGAGGGAGGGGTCCAATCAAGGACGGATTGGACCTTGGCCGGGTCCATACTAAGGCCATGGTCGGAGATTATATATCCCAAGAAAGTTATTTTGCTCTGATGAAATTCGCATTTAGCCAACTTTGCAAACAGTTGGTGACTGCGCAGGCGCTGCAGAACTTCTCGGACCAGAGCGACATGCTCATCCATGGTTTTTGAATAAATAAGAATGTCATCTAAATAAACTACTACCCCGTGGTACAGTAAATCGTGGAGGATTTCGTTGATGAGTTGCATGAAGACCCCCGGGGCTCTTTTAACCTGAAAGGCATCACAAGGAATTCAAACATTCCAAAACAGCTAGAGAAGGCAGTGAGGGGTTCGTCTCCCTCGCGGATACGGATGCGGTAGTAGGCTTCTACTAAGTCCAATTTGGAGAATATATGTCCCTCCTGCAATTGTCCCAAAATATCTGAAATCAGTGGTATAGGGTAGGCGTTGGCTTGGGTAACTGCATTGAGCTTTCGGAAGTCGATGCATAGGCGCAGGTCGCCCTCCTTTTTTCGGACGAAAAATGCGGGGGCTGTGTTGGGAGCATTCGATGGGCGAATGAACCCTCGGGCAAGGTTTTTGTCCAAAAAGTCCCGTAGTACAGTGCGCTCAAAAGCGCTCATAGGGTAAATCTTACTCTTGGCTAATGTGCAGTCCTTCAACACCTCAATTGCACAGTCAGTGGCCCGGTGGGGGGGTAAGGCATCACATTCTTTAATGTTAAAGACATCCGCAAAGTCCTGGTATACATCAGGTAGGGACGGCGGTGATGGGACATCGGAGGTTAATGCTGGAGCGGGTGGAGACAGCACCGCAACTTGCTGTCGGTGCTGATCGCATTTGGGGTTGGCAAAGGAGATAGTATTCGTCTCCCAGTCTATACTGGGACTATAACCTTTAATCCAGTTAATTCCCAGGACCACTTCAAATCGGATAGGGGCTGTGGTAAAGCCTATTTGCTCCCAGTGGGAGCGAATACCCATCGCCATCCCTGTAGTGCGATGATCAACTGGGCCCCCCTTGAAATGGCTTCCGTCCATTTGGGCAAATTGGACGGGGGCTGGTAAAGCCTCGGACTTGACTTTGAGTGCTGCAAATGTGGCCTCATTGATTAGAGTGCGACCGCAACCGGAGTCAATGAGTGCCTTAACGGGTAGTTGGGGACCACCTTTATAGTGTTGTAAAACTGCGTCCACATAAACGGTGGTTTCCACTTCCTTCACTTTAGTGGGAGCTTTCGGTTTAGCAGGAGAATCTGCAGGGGTCTGTGGAGACGCTCCACTCACCACAGACCGGAGCCGTTTTTTGACAAATCAAGGGGGGTTTCCAGGTTCAAAACTGGAGGATTCCATGGGTTCTCTTCGTCAGAAGAAGGAGAGTTGTCCCCCAATGGGGCATTTGTAATCCGGGACCCGGCGGGGTCACTCGATGTAGGAAGGTTAGATGAGTCCTCAACGTGAAGTGCAGAGGGTGTGGGTCTTCCCGGCGCTGCGCTGCGGGTGGCCGCGGTGCCTCTGCGTTGAGGTCGTCCTCGAGCTCGGGCTGCCATGCTGGGGCGAAAGAGTTCAGGGCGATGTGGGCAGACTGCCGCAAAGTGGCCCAGTTCCCCACAAGTGAGGCAAGCTCCTCTTTGAAACCGTGTTTCGCGATCCTGGGGTGGACGCGCGGGCTTCCGTGGATTGGGGAGCGGTGCCTTGGGCTGGGGGCTTTGGACGCTGTGAGAGATCCCCCTCTCTGAGTTTGCTTCTCCAAATCAGTTGCTCAGACGTTGATACAGAAACAATCGATTTATTGAAGCCTTCAGGAGATGAGACAGGCACAGGTAGAAAGTTGCAAGTGAGGGGCTATACGGGTTTACAGAATATATTGACTCCAGGGCACTGGGGCACTGGGGTTCACACTTATTGTTATGGGAAGTTACAAGCTTGGCATAATACAAAACATCAGACAGATCCCAGGAAGTCTGGGCGGCTATCACACTTCCAAGGCCGCATCGGCCTGAGGGAGTACTGGCAGGAAGAACAGCGGGGGGGGGGGAAGATACATGGGCCATCAGGCCTGGCGCCTGAGACCAGAAGGTGTGAACTGCTTTTACGAGTTCACTGATAACACAGCAGGTGATGGAAAGCAGAGACACCAAGACAGAGACCCTCACATTCTGCCCCCCTTAAGGCCCCCCCCCGGGGTCCCCGAGAGGACGAGGCTTATCGGGATAAGCAAGGTGGAATTCCCGGACTAAGCGAGGAGCCGCCATGTGGGGTGCGGCCACCCATTCGTCATGAGCGGAGCCAAGGTTTTTCCAGCGAACAAAGTAAAACAGTTTCCCTTTCTTCCATTTGGAGTCTAAAACCTTGGATATTTCCAAATGGGTGTCCCCTCCTACTACGGTAGGAATCTCGTGTGCGGGAGGGGGGTGGAACTGGGGGGCTGCCACATAGGGTTTGAGGAGGCTTATATGAAAGACTGGATGGACTCCTTTCAGAGTTTTTGGGAGGTCCAGTTCCACAGTAACCTCGTTGATTACTCTGGTAATGGGGAAAGGTCCCACATAACGGTCGCTCAGTTTTTTGCAGGGGCGAAGAGAGCGGAGGTTTTTGGTGGACAGATAGACTTGCTCCCCCACCTTGAGTTCCCATCCCGGAGACCGGTGTTTGTCTGCCTGTTCCTTGTACTTGCTTTTTGCCCTTTCCAGATTTTTGAGCAACCATGGCCAGGTGGATTTAACCACCTGAATCCACTCCTGAAGGTCAGGGGTAGACTGGAGCTCTGGCGAGACGGGGGCAGAACCGAAAGGGCCGAAATCCGTCCCGTATATAACTTGGAAGGGACTAAAGCCGGTAGAGGAATGAGGCGCATTGTTATACGCATATTCGGCAAATGGCAGCAGGTCGACCCAGTCGTCCTGGTGGAAATTTACATAGCAACGCAAATAACATTCTACCACCGCATTTACTCGTTCTGTTTGACCATCCGTTTGGGGGTGATAGGCGGAAGAAAGGCCCTGCTCTTCCACTCCCATTAACTTTAGGAAGGCCCGCCAGAATTTGGCAACAAACTGGACCCCCCGGTCGGAGAGGACCTTCCTCGGGATCGAGTGTAGCCTGAGGACGTGTGTGATGAACAGTTTAGCTAAGCCCTGGGCTGAAGGAAGGCCTGCACATGGAACGAAGTGAACCTGTTTGGAAAAGAGGTCTGTGATAACCCAAAGAACCGTTTTTCCCCGACTCGGAGGTAGGTCGGTGATAAAATCCATGGCGATGACTTCCCAGGGACGGGAGGGGCTCTCAAGCGGTTTGAGAAGCCCTGGGGGTTTTCCCATCCGTTTCTTGGCTGTGGCGCAGGTGGGGCAGCTGCGCACATACAACTCTACATCAGACCTCATACCGGGCCACCAGAATTGTCTTCGAACCAGGTGAAGCGTTTTTATGAAACCAAAATGACCCGCTAGCCGGGCACCATGTACAAGTCCCAATACTTCCTTGCGAAGAGAGGAGGGGACGTACAGTTTCCCCCCTTGCACCCACCAAGTGTTGGTACGTTCCAGACCAGTGGGGAGGAGATGATGCTCCTCCTCCTGCAAGGAGGCGTCCCGGAGTCGCTGTTGGAAGGCTTCCGGGATGCCTTTGAGTGTAGGGGGGGTCTCCGGTGGTCGGGCTTGGGACCGGGTGGTGACGGCTAAGCTAGGAACCTCCCCTCGCTGCTCGGGAGTGAACAGGGAGTCGACTGGGCGATCGAAATCGTTGCGATACTGGGGAAGTCGTGACAAAGCGTCGGCTAGGGCATTTTCTTTGCCAGGGACATGTCTGAGAGTGAACCGGAACTTAGCGAAAAATTGGGCCCACCGAACCTGTTTGGCATTGAGTTTTCTAGCCCCCTTGAGGGCCTCAAGATTCTTGTGATCGGTACACACTTCGAATGGCAGTTCGGCCCCTTCCAAGAAGTGTCGCCATATGGTAAGGGCATGTTTGACCGCTGCTGCCTCCTTCTCCCAAATGGCCCAGTTGATTTCAGACTGGGAAAACTTCTTGGAGAAGTAGGCGCATGGTCTCAACCGTCCCCCCTCATCCCTCTGCAATAGGGCCCCGCCCATGGCTACATCCGAGGCATCCACTTGCACCACAAAAGGCTTGGTGCAATCTGGGTGAGCCAAAACGGGTTCGGATGAAAAAAGTAGCTTCAAACGTTCAAAAGCTAGCTGGCACTGGGGGGACCATTGCAAACGGGCTGAGGGAAGCGCGGCGCTAGCCCCCTTGTCCTTGGTACGCAACAGGGCAGTGAGGGGAAGCGCAACTTGGGCAAAGTTAGGAATGAAGTTCCGGTAAAAATTGGCAAACCCCAAAAACTGCTGAAGTTGGCGGCGGGTAGTGGGGGGTTCCCAGTCCCGCACTGCCTGGACCTTGGCGGGGTCCATTTCCAACCCTTGGTGGGAGATCACATACCCCAGAAATGTAATGGAGGGTTGGTGGAATTCACATTTGGACACCTTAGCATACAGTTTGTGCTCCCGCAGCCGCTGGAGCACCTCTCGCACTAGGCGCACATGGTCTTCCATGGTTTCAGAGTAAATAAGGATGTCATCGAGAAATACCACCACCCCCCGAAACAGCAAATCATGCAAAACCTCATTAATTAATTGCATAAAGACACTCGGAGCCCCCGAAAGTCCGAACGGCATGACTAGGTACTCAAACATCCCAAAACAACTGGAAAAGGCCGTTTTGGGTTCGTCTCCTTCTTTGATGCGAATGCGGTGGTAGGCTTCTACCAAGTCCAGTTTGGTGAAGATTCGGCCCTCCTTTAATTGTGCTAGAAGGTCAGGAATAAGAGGGAGGGGGTAAGCATTAGACTGGGTGACTGCGTTCAGTCTGCGAAAGTCAATACACAGTCTTAAATCTCCCGTCTTTTTCTTTACAAAGAAAGCTGGGGCTGAATAAGGAGCCTTGGAGGGGCGTATGAAACCCCTCGCCAGATTGACATCCAGATAGTCTCGCAACACTGTCTTTTCACTAGGGCTCATGGGGTAAACCTTTCCCTTAGACAGTTTGCCTTCCCCTACAATCTCGATGGCACAGTCCGTTTCTCTGTGGGGAGGCAGTTCGTCGCACTCTCTAACATCAAAAACATCAGTAAATTGCGAGTACTCAGAGGGTAATTGAGGAGAGACTGGGGCGGGGGACCCTACCAGTGCGGCGGCTGGAGTCCTGAGTACCCGTTCCTTGTCATGCAACCCACAGGGGTTTTCGGGGAAGGAAAGCACCCGTTTAACCCAATCAATGGAGGGATTGTGCCCCCTTAACCAGTTCATCCCTAACACCACAGGGGTTACAATAGGGGCGATAGTGAAATACAACCGTTCCCAATGTTCCCCCACGGACATAATCACGGCTGCAGTTCTGTGGGTCACCGGGCCCCGTTTAAAGTCACTCCCGTCCATTTGGGACACCCAACTTCTTGGCAGTTTCCTCATTTATCATGGTGCGGGCACACCCCGAGTCGACCAACGCGGGGACCTCTAACGGGGGGCCCCCTTTGGGTAGGGACAGATGGACACGCACAAATACATTGTCCTCTTGGGCGCTTACCATCGGTGGAGCTCCTTGCACAACGATAGGGACGGTCTGCTGCGGAGCCCCCTCTACAGCAGACCGACGGCGTTTTTTGCCGGCTGTTCCCACTCTTCCTCCTCGCTGGAAGAGGGGAACGGGGTAGTGGCCTCCGGGGAGCCGTCCGAATCAAAGACGGTATTTGTAATCCGGGACCCCGATGGGACCGTAGAGTCGGATGCCCCATCCTGGGGACGTGCGTGGAGAGCGGAGGGTGCGCCGGAGCGCCGGCTCAGTGGTCCACTTCTGCGGCGAGGCTGGCTGTCGGTGGCCGGTTTCGTCGGCTCGGCCTGGGTTTGGCGGGGAGGGGTCGGACGGCCTGAGCGAGAGGGGCATTGCGATGCAAAGTGACCCTTTCCCCCGCAGATCAGGCAGACGCCGGCCTCGAACCGCTTGCGGCGTTCCGCGGCCGAGAGGACCCCGCCACCCCCTTGCCGGAGTTCCCGGCCACGGTCACCCCGGGGCCTGGGGTCTCGCCCAATCCGTTGCTTGGACAAGTTCAGGAGTTGTTTGCGATTCTCGATGTCAGCAGCATGGCGAACCCAACCTTCCACATCCGGGGGGTTCCCTTGCATGAAGGCCCAATGTTGGAGGTCTGGGTTGAGACCCTCCCTGAAACATTGTACCAAGGTAGCCTCACTCCAGTCCAGAATTCGGCTAGCCAGTGACTGGAACTCACTTGCATACTGCGCCACCGACTTAGTCCCTTGGCGCAGTTGCATCAGGGAGGCTTTAGCCCGCTCACCTAGAGTCGGGTCCTCAAAACGGTTTCGGAGTGCTACCATGAACTCGTCCAGGGTTCGCAGCACCGGCGAGCGGAGTTCATACTGCAACACCATCCAGGCAGCCGCCTCCCCTTGCAGTAAGGAAGCCACATACTGCACCCGGGACTCCTCAGAAACGAAGGTTCGGCCTTGTTCCCGCATAAAAATGTCTACTTGGACCATAAAAAAGGTCAACTGGTCTCCCGACCCGTCATACGTGACTTTCAGGTCCCGACGGGCCGGGGGGGCAGGGGTTGCGGGCGGAACTACTGGCGCCCCGTCTGGGGGAGCACCGGCTGGAGGTTGCAATTTCAGCGCATCTAGGGTCGTGGCCATCTCACCCATTACGCGTTGCATGATCTCCATCTGCTCCTGCATAGCCCGGCGGTCTTCCTGCCACTGTTTTCGTTCTTCCTCCATGAGGGCCTCTTTGCGGGCCGGGTCCCCTTCGAGTCCCGTGCTGGGGAAGGCCAACCGGCGATCCTTCGCCGCAGTCCGCGAGAGCGACCAGCCCTTGGGAGAGTCCAGCCAATAAGTGAGCCCCCGGGGACGTCCGTCCCGATCTTGGTCGGGGGCGCGACCCTTCGGTTTCTTTGGCTTGGCTCCCTCCTCTTTAGGGTCCGGCTTCTCCGGCTCGTCCGGTTCCTTGGGGGCATCGGGGTTAGGGGTGGTGTCCTCGTCGGCTGACATTCTGTCCAAAGCGGTACAGCTGCAGTCCGAGAGGCAAGGACTTGCAACTTAATGTGAGAGATCCCCCTCTCTGAGTTTGCTTCTCCAAATCAGTTGCTCAGACGTTGATACAGAAACAATCGATTTATTGAAGCCTTCAGGAGATGAGACAGGCACAGGTAGAAAGTTGCAAGTGAGGGGCTATACGGGTTTACAGAATATATTGACTCCAGGGCACTGGGGCACTGGGGTTCACACTTATTGTTATGGGAAGTTACAAGCTTGGCATAATACAAAACATCAGACAGATCCCAGGAAGTCTGGGCGGCTATCACACTTCCAAGGCCGCATCGGCCTGAGGGAGTACTGGCAGGAAGAACAGCGGGGGGGGGGAAGATACATGGGCCATCAGGCCTGGCGCCTGAGACCAGAAGGTGTGAACTGCTTTTACGAGTTCACTGATAACACAGCAGGTGATGGAAAGCAGAGACACCAAGACAGAGACCCTCACAGACGCTTTTCTCCTTGTTTCTTTGGCGGACGAGGGAAATAAAGCGCCGGCGGCTTTCCACCTCCTCGGCTAATAGAATCCAATCCTCGAGAGTGTCGGGATCACCCCGCATATACGACCAGTTCAGAATGTCAGGGTGTAAGGCTTCCCTGAAATGGTGAATTAGGGTGGCTTCGGGCCAGTCCACAATTCTGCTTGCTAGTCTCTGGAATTCATCGGCAAACTCTCGAACTGGAGTAGAGCCTTGTCTTAATTGTAGAAGCTCCGCTTTGGCTCGTTCCCCCAGAAAGGGATCCTCAAACCTCCTCCGTAAGGCAGTCATGAAATTGTTGAGGGAACGGATAGAGCGGGATCGGGTGTCGAACTGGAGGACCATCCAGTCGGCTGCTTTACCTGTCAAAAGGGAAGCCACATAGCGAACCCGGCTGTCCTCTGTAGGGAAGAACTGTCCTTGTTCTCGCATTAGCTGTCTACCTGATGCAAGAAACAGGGCAGGGTTTTGAGAGATCCATCGTAAGTAGTTTTCAATTTGAGTTGTTTCCAAGGACCGGGCATGGGTTGACCCGGTTGCACGGGTGCCCTGGGTGAAGGTAAAACGGGACCTCCGGGAACCAGGGGTTGAAAAGGCACATTAGCGGGTGGCTGGGCTGGCACTCCCTGCTGAACCGGTACTGCGGCCCCCTGTGGAACGGGTTGTGCCGGGGTTGTCAGGGCCCGCTGTAACTGCCTGCTGTCCTGAAGCAAGCGTTCCATTAGCTCCTGGAGTTGATCTACACGGTCAGATAGCTCCCGATTCTGAGCTTGTAACAGGTGAACATCCTCACCCGGGCCACCTGTACGATGAGGTTTGCTTGTCCGAAAACTTGTGACCCATTGAGAACTGTCCCCATACAAGTCCTCTTCCTCAGACTCCTCGGAGTCTTGGCATCGTTCTGCGAGACGGCGTGTGCGTTGGGTCGTGCGCGACGGGGCAAATACCGGGGAAAACGACAGACCCAATGGAGGACCGCTCCGTCCGGAGTCTTTGGGGCGGCCGCCTGTCTGCTCCCGATCCGCAGCCAACTGCTGCTCTTTGTCCCTTGCGGCTTGAGCCTCGGCTTCCGCCTTAGCCTCTTCAGCAGCTTCCCTATCCGCGAGAGCCTGTGCGTTTTCAAGTCTCAGAGCGGCAGCTGCGGTAACATGCGGTAAAAGTTCCGTTTCCAGGAGCGTGAGTAGGGGGTCGGGCTCCCCACCTAACAATGGTTGCACTCAGACAGCGACCGCGGGTGCATCGGCCCCAAACGTCGGGGTTAAACGTTGAGCCAAGGTGGCTATCGGGGTATCCTTTGTACAATCCGCAAAGAGGAGGGCTGTCTGGATAGCGATCCTCTTGGCTTCAGCTTGACAGTCAGCTGCATTGGGTACCAAAAAAAACCCTGCCGGTGCGGCTCCCGCCATGGTACCTTCCCCCGAGGTGACAGGACGCCTTAGAGCCGTGGATGGGAGAGTCTCACGGGCAATAAGCTTATCCAATAAACCGGTTAGTATTTGTAAGTCCTCAGTTGCCAGCCGGGCATCATCCAGCAACTGATCAAAATCCTGGAGGTCTAAACCAGCATTAGTATCCTCCGACGTTAACATCCAGGGAACACTCACTAGAGATTGCCACTGCGTCTGGATCAGTCCACTCAAGCGGCAAACCTCAGAATTAGTTCTAAAGAGTTCAGCTACTATGTCCCGTAGGAGAGTAGGATCCTCCGAGGAGGACTCCAGGGTTCCAGGAAGCAGTTGTCACGGTTCACTCGGAGAGCGCCCTCCAAGCTCCCATCCGAGTGGCAGGCGAACCCTCCAGGGCTCCAGCCTGACTAAAGAATTGATGAAGAAGAGAGATAGCTGTCATAATGTGAGCTCTTGACCCATCGAACCAGAAATCACCACAGAGACAATCAGATTCCAAGCAGATGGCTTTACTGGTCAAATAGGCAATACAGTGCATGAAAGGCAAGATGACAGCTATGGCTTGTCTTGCCCGTTATTTGGAAAAATAAGGCAGAGAAACGGCGGGAGATTACAAAGCATAAACAGAGCATTATTTCCCAGGAGTGGCGTTCCCAGGCTTTGGTATGTGTAGCCGTCCTTGAGTCTGGACGGTTCAGCAGAGAAACGAAAGGAAACATCTAAACCAAGATAACAGCCTGACAGAAGGAGGGCATCTTGGCCATCTTCTGGGCATGGAGCAGGGGGGGAGGTAGTTGTGAATTTCCTGAATTGTGCAGAGGGTTGGACTAGATGACCCTGGTGGTACCTTCCAATTCTATGATTCTACTATTATATCTCCTACTATTACAACTGATCTCCAGCCAACCGAGATCAGTTAATCTGGAGAAAATGGCCACTTTGGCAATTGGACTCTATGGCATTAAAGTCCCTCCTCTTCCCAAACCTTGCCTTCCTCAGGCTCCACCCCCAAAACCTCCAAAGAGGGACTTGGCAACTCTACTAAAGATGCCAGCGTCCAGCTGGGACCTGGGGATCCCTTGCAATTACAGCTCATCTCCAGACTACAGAGATCAGGTCCCCTGAAGAAAATGGATGCTTTGGAGGGCAGACTCTATATGGGGCATTGTTAGGGTTGCTGTAAGCTCTAGCCCTGCGGCGAACCCATAAACAGATTCCAGCAGATGGCAAGTCCACGAAAGCAGTTTTATTGGTTATAATCGACAGGTTTCAGAAGCCATATTTCAAAAGGACACTAGTAAGGGGCAAAGGTAAGGCACAGGCATATATGGAAGAGTAAAAGGAGATAACTGGTAACCCAGGCAACCCCCCTCCCAGAGGCAGGAAGGAGTACTTGGCATTTCCCACAGTATGGGAATCTATGAAGACTAAACACAGGGTACAGACTGGCCTTGGACAGAATAGCACAACAGCACCTGGAGGCAGCTCAATCACACTATCGCATACCATCCTCATGGCCTGCTCCTGACATTCTGCCCCCTAAACACCCCCCACCGAGGGTTTGTGAGGGTAGGCTGCATGGAATTCTTGTACTAAATGGGGGGCAGAGACATCATGGGCGCACTCCCATTCATCCTGGGCAGGACCAAAATGTTTCCAGTGGACCAGGTACTGAAGGGTACCAGAGGGAATGCGAGAATCCAGTATTTTAGCCACTTCAAAATGCTCCCCCACCATTTCAGGCACTTCGGGTTGTGGTTCAGGATGCCATGTCTGAGAAGGAACATACGGTTTTAACAGACTGACATGAAACACTGGATGAATCCTTCTTAGGGACTTGGGCAAGGAGAGCTCCACAGCCACTGGATTAATAATCCGGGAAATGGGGAACGTACCCACATACTTGGCACTGAGTTTATCACATGGGCGGGTGGACCATAGGTCCTTGGTGGACAGATAGACAAGATCCCCCACTTTGTATTCCTTGCAGGGGAGCGATGTTTGTCAGCCTGAGCCTTGTACTTTTGTTTAGTTCGTTCCAGATTTTTAACCAGCCATGGGCAGGTTGTTTGAATTGAACGTACCCATTCGGCCACATCAGCTCCCCCCTCCTCCTCAGAAACCATGATATGACCAGCGGGGCCAAACTCTTTACCATGGACAACCTGGAAAGGGCTGAACCCTGTGGATTGGTGAACCGCATTATTATCAGCATATTCAGCGAACAGCAACAGGTCTACCCAATGATCTTGATGGTAATTAATGTAACAGCGTAAATAGCATTCCAACACCGCATTTACCCGTTCGGTCTGACTGTCTGTTTGGGGATGGAAGGCACAAGATAGTCCTTGTTCTACTCCGACCAATTTAAGAAAAGCCTTCCAAAATTTAGCCACAAAAGTTGCCCCCCTGTCCATCACTATCTTGCGCGGAAAGGAATGGAGACGGAAGACATGTGACACAAAGAGGAGGGCCAATTTTGGGGAGGAAGGGATACCTGCGCAGGGAACAAGATGTACCTGTGTCGAAAACAGATCAGTTATCACCCAAAGTACTGTCTTTCCCCTACTAGGGGGTAGGTCCATCATAAAGTCCATTGCAATTATTTCCCATGGTTTAGAAGGAGTCTCTAATGGTTGTAAAAGTCCAGGCAGCTTGCCCTGGGAGCGTTTGGCTGCTGCACAAATGGGGCAGCTGTGGATGAAGGAGTCCACATCTGATCGCATGCCTGCCCACCAAAATTGTCTTTGTAGCAAATGCAAAGTCTTGAGAAACCTGAAATGTCCGGCGGTCTTGGCGCCATGAACCAAACCCAAAACCTTCCCCCCGCAACATTTCTGGAACATACAATTTAGAATCTTTGTACCAAAACTCCCCGCGTTTAATGAGAGTAGCAGGAAGGGTCTGTGAGGACAGTTCCACTTGATAACTGCGAAGAAGGGTTTCCTTAAAGGAATTAGTCAGTCCTTCCACCCCCTCCAGGGTTGCGTCGGCGGGCAGCGTGACCGGGGATGGAGCCGACACAGATGCAGGGAGCGACTGAACAGGGCGCTCGGGTCCCTGAACCTCAGGGACTTTGGTTGTCGGTCCCTCGGGGTGAGGAGGAAGTGAGGCGGGTGGAGCTGCTGGCTCAGTCGGGCGTGAGGCTTCCCCCCCCCCACCGAAAGAGGCAGCGGTGGGGATCGGGTCTGAGAAAGGGTTTGTACGGCCAAAGTGGGCAACAGATCTCATTGGGCAGGAGTGAAGAGTGACTCTGTGGGCCAATCAACCTTGGTGGGATATTGGGGAAGTCTGGACAAAGCATCAGCCAGAAGGTTTTGTTTCCCTGATACATACTTTAGGACGAACCGAAACTGGGCAAAGAAGTCCACCCAGTGCACGTGTTTTGTGGACAACTTGCAAGCCCCCGTTAGGGCCTCTTGGTTTTTGTGATTGGACCACACCTCAAAGGGCAGCTTGGAACCTTCTAAAAATTGCCTCCACAATGTCAGGGCATGCTTCACCGCAGCGGCTTCCTTTTCCCAAATGGCCCAGTTGAGTTCGGATTGAGTGAATTTTTGGGGGAAATAGGCACACGGATGTAGGTGCCCATCCTCCCCCTGCTGCAGGAGTGCACCCCCCATCGTTATGTCAGAAGCATCTTCCTCCACTATGAATGGTTGATTGCAGTCCGGGTGCTGCAACACAGGTTCGGATGTAAAAAGCTGCTTAAGACTATTGAAGGCGGCTTGACACTGGGGGGTCCACTCCACCCGGGCGTTGGGTAAGGTGGCTGCATCCCCCTTTCCCTTAGTCTTAAGGAGGTTCGTGATGGGTAGCACAATCTGAGCAAAATGTGGGAGGAACGCCCTGTAAAAATTTGCGAACCTGAGGAATATTTGGACCTGTTTGCAAGTAGAGGGTGGTTCCCAATCAAGCACTGCTTGAACCTTTTCAGGATCCATAGTCAGTCCCTGGTGTGAGATAATATATCCTAGGAAAGTCAATTGTTCTTATGGAATTCGCATTTAGACACTTTAGCATACAGCTGATTTTCTCTGAGACGTTTCAACACCTCTCGAACCAAGGCAACATGCTCATCCATGGTTTTAGAGTAAATGAGAATATCATCTAAATAGACCACCACTCCTTTGAACAGTAGATCATGAAGGATCTCATTAATGAGTTTCATGAAGACCCCCGGGGCCCCTTTTAATCCAAAAGGCACCACCATAAATTCGAACATTCCAAAGCAACTAGAAAAAGCAGTCAGATATTCATCCCCCTCCCGGATTCTGACTCTGTAATAAGCCTCGACTAAGTCCAATTTGGTGAAAATGTGTCCCTCCTTCAACTGTCCCAAGAGATCAGAAATGAGGGGGATGGGATAAGCATTTGTTTGAGTAACAGCATTGAGTTTTCAAAAGTCAATATACAAACGTAAGTCTCCTGTTTTCTTACGTACGAAGAAAGCCGGTGCCGAATAGGGCGCGGTGGAGGGACGGATGAAACCACGAGCCAAGTTCTTGTCTAAGAATTCGCGGAGCACTGCCCGTTCCATAGGACTCATCGGGTAGATTTTACTCTTCGGTAGTTTTCCATCCCCCAGTACTTCAATAGCACAGTCCATCCGGCGGTGTGTGTGTGTGTGGGGGTAATACATCACACTCCTGCACATTAAATACATCTGCAAAGTCCTGATAGTCGAGTGGCAATTGGGTCGGACTGGAGATGTCCGAGACCAGGGCAGGAGTTGGTTTGACTACGGTTTTAACGGCTACTTCATGTTGGTGCAATTCACATAACGGGCTATTGAACGTTAAGGTCTCAGCTTCCCAGTCTATGGTGGGACTATGCCCTTTGAGCCAATTTGCTCCTAACACCACAGCATATCAAACACTGGGCACAATAGTGAAGTTGATTTGTTCCCAGTGGTGGCCAATTCCCATTGCCACTCCGTGAGTGCGACGGTCGACTGCCCCCCCCCCAAATCACTGCCATCCATTTGAGCAACGTGAACAGGTGCCGGTAAAGGAACTGACTTCACTTGGAGCGCCTTAAAGGTGGTTTCGTTAATTAATGAACAGGCACACCCTGAGTCTATTAAGGCTTTAACTTGTAGTTGAGCACCTTTTCTATAATGTTGTAATATCACATCTACATACACAGTCTCTTCTACTTCACTCACCATGACAGGAGCCTTGGGTTTCGCAGGAGCACCTGCGGAGGTCTGCGGTATCGCTCCCTCTACCGAAGACCCAGTCCGTTTTTTGGCTGTTCGAGGGGAAACTCCAAGTTAAGGGCTGGGGAGTCCCAGTAATCGCTTTCCTCTGAAGATGCGGGGCTACTCCCCCCAAGAGTAGTAATTGTAATCCTGGACCTCGACGGGTCCCCTGGCGAAAGGTCCATCGTCATTTCTCCAGCGTGTAGAGCTGAGGGCACTTTTCGTCTTGGAGGGATGCTCCACTCGGCTGCGGTGCCTCTCCCCCAGGCTTGTCCTCTCCCGCAGGGAGTCCCACCTGGCTGGGGAGTGGGACTTGGCAGCCCCAGGTGTGATGGACAAGTGGCAGTGAAGTGACGCACCGCAAACGAGCCAGGCTACCCTTTGAAACCACAATGCTAGGTCTGGTGGAGGTAGAGCCGGCCTCCGCGGGGTCTGAGGAGCGGCAGGTTTGGGAGGGTTTTTTTGGCTTCCCCCCTCCCTGGCTTGCTGTCGGGCAAGAGAAATAAACTGGCGGCGGCTTTCCACTTCTTCCACCAGTAAAATCCACTCTTCCAAGGTGGATGGGTCTCGCTGCATGTATGCCCAGTTTAGAATCTCAGGATGCAATGCTGCTCTGAAGTAGTGCACCCGGGTGGCTTCAGTCCAGTCCACTATTTTATTAGCGAGTCTTTGGAACTCATCCGCAAACTCTCGGACTGAGGAGAATCCTTGACGGAGTTGTAGGAGGGCCGCTTTGGCCTTCTCCCCTTGAAACGGGTCCTCAAAACGCCTTCTCAACGCTCGCATTAATTAATTAAGCGACCGTATGGAGTGGGCCCGGGTGTCAAACTGGAGGACCATCCATTCTGCAGCCTTTCCAGCTAGAAGAGAGGAAACAAACCTTACTTGGCTGTCTTCCATGGGAAAGGTATGCCCTTGTTCTCTCATGTAACTGTCCACTTGGTGAAGAAAACAGGGCAATGCATCCGCGGAGCCATCAAATGTCACACGCAATCGGGGTTGCTTCCCCTGCACCACTGGTGCCACTGGTGGAGGTGCCGGAGGCTGTCCTGGCACCGGCTGCACTGGAGGCTGCTGGCCGGGGGGTTGCTGTCCTTGCTGTCCCGGCTGCCCCGGCGGTGCTTGGCCCGGAGGTTGCTGTGGTACTGACTGTGCTGGAGGCCGGGGGGTTGCTGGCCTGGGACCGGTGCCTGTGCAGGTGCCACTTGAGCTCGCTGCAGGCAACCGTATTCACGCATCAACATGTCCATTTGGTCCTGCATACGGGCCATACAATCCAAGAGCTCTCGGTTTTGAAACCTTAAGGCATGGATCTCCTCCTCAGTCCCCCCAGTTCATCGGACTTGGCTGGCTCGGTAGTTTGTATTCCAGTCACCCTCCTCGGCATACAAGTCCTCCTTCTCCTCATATTCCTGGATGTCAGGAACAAAGGTGAGCTGCTGCCTGCGCGCTACATCCCGGGGCAGGCCAGGTTCCGGGGAGCTCAAAGACAACGAGGGGAGAGACCAGTCCGATCCCCCGTAAACGTTCGCCCGCACTCCAGTTCCTGCCGTCGCCCACGCCTGAGCGGCGGCCACATCTGCCAACAGTTGCTCCTCCGCCCACCTCTGGTCAGGGAGCACGCGGTCCATCTTGAGTTTGGCTGCGGTGGCAGCCAACACAATTGGTTCGGCCGCCCGCTCCAGGAGCATTTGAAGTTCCTTGTGCTGGCCCAACAGCGGTTGGACCTGTCGAGCCAGGTCAGCCGAGGCAGGACCGAATTCCAGAGTCAGTATCTTCTCGACGTCGGCCGACATCGTCATAGCCGGCGTGAGATCCAAGAGAACCGGGACTGTCCTGGTGGCAGTTTTCTGTGCTTCCCGGTGGCATAAGGTGGGATCCGGAACAGTTTGCGGAACCTCTCCCATGAGAGCTCCCGCTATTGGGAAACAGAACTCGGACCCCGGGATCGGGGCCACCGACCCCTGCTGTGGCCCGCAGAGCGCAAACTCAGCCAACATCCATGTTAGGGTAGCAAAGTCCTCTTGCGCCAACCGGACATCCTTGAATAAAATATCAAGTCCCAAAAGGTCATTGTGGGCTTGTAGATCAGTGTCCCGAGTCCTCCAAAGGGTCGCTGCTGCCACGTGACACCACTGATCAATCACCTGCCCAACCTGCTGGGTGGACTCTGCGTAAGTCCGCTGCGCCTCCTCCCAGACGGTACGCAGAAAGTCGGGGTCCTCGGGGAGCTCGTCGTGCGCCCTGAGTTGAGGAGATGAGTGTCCAGGCGAACCCTCCAGGGCTCCAGCCAAGGTTAACAAGTAAGGAAGTATAGGAAGTCTAGTGTCCTAATGTAAGCTCTAGCCCTGCGGCGAACCCACAAACAGATTCCAGCAGATGGCAAGTCCACGAAAGCAGTTTTATTGGTTATAATCGACAGGTTTCAGAAGCCATATTTCAAAAGGACACTAGTAAGGGGCAAAGGTAAGACACAGGCATATATGGAAGAGCAAAAGGAGATAACTGGAAACCCAGGCAACCCCCCTCCCAGAGGCAGGAAGGAGTACTTGGCATTTCCCACAGTATAGGAATCTATGAAGACTAAACACAGGGTACAGACTGGCCTTGGACAAAATAGCACAACAGCACCTGGAGGCAGCTCAATCACACTATTGCATACCATCCTCATGGCCTGCTCCTGACAGTTGCCAGGGGCCTCTTTGCCACCAGCGGGAGGTTACTGGGGTGGAGCCTGAGGAGGGTGGAGTTTGGGAAGGGGAGGGACTTCAATGCCATGGAGTCCATTTGCCAAAACGGCCGTTTTCTCCAGGTGAACTGATCTCTGTATCCTGGAGATCAGTTTTAACCGCAGGAGATCTTCAGCTAGTACCTGGAGGTTGGCAGCCTACCGGGGGCCCTGGTGACAACCCTACCTGGATAAAAGGAAGTCTGTTGCCTGTGGCCACATCACGTTCCTGTGATGAGCTGAGCTCTTTACTAGTCATTCAGCAGTAGGCTTGCCAGCTCTCCGGTGCGGCAGGGAATCCCTTGGGCTGCCTGGCCTCCCACCAAGGCAGAAAGTCTCCCTCTGGCAGCCCCCTGTTCCCCCACCACTTGCAGCAGCGGCAGGAAGGAAGGAAGAAGAACCGATGTCACTGACATTGCTACCTCTCTTCTGGGGAAAACCTGGAAGTGATGTAGGGTAGCTCTAGGAATCACCAGAAACTCTATCCACTTCTCCTGGAATTACAATTGATCTCCAGACTATAGAGAATATGGCAGATTCAGACAGAAGGGTCTATGGCATCCCATCTGCTGCATTCCCTCCCCTTCCCAGGCAATCCTGCTCCGAACTCACCCAGAAACTTGTGCTAGCTTATTGACTGTATATTTTTAACTTCATTGATTGCCCATCTTTCTCACTGGGACTCCTCACTGGCATTTTAACTTTGCTGAGAGGAACCAGACTTCATATCCCTCCCGCCAGGTGCCATACAGACAATTACAGGGTTCGTTGATGCTGTTCCACATGCTGACCTTTCCCTCCCAACCCACGCTGCTAAGTACAATTGGTGGGCTGCTTCAGGAAATGCCCAGGAAGTGGGATGCTTGCCCATTTGCCCTGCCTATCACGAGCAGCCTGCTCTGTTCCTGCCATCCCTAGTTGTGGCCTAACTAGTCCAAAGGCCAGGCCTATTTCTCCCATCCTCCCTAATGACCACATGGAGCAGGTGGGAAAAAATGTTGCCCTAACAAGCCAATCATAGAAGACACCCACCCACCCCCAAATTTCTGCTCAGTCCCAAAATGACCCAGTAGTGCCTTGTTGGGGTGGGCGGGCCGTGGGTGGCAAATGCCTGCATGGGGAAGGCAGGGAGCCTCTTCTATGGCTCTCCCAAGGTGAGCACCACTCCAAAATGGATGCTGCAGAAGACGGAGCCAAACCCAAAATGGCAGGCAAAGCCAGAAGCAGCAGCTTCCTCCTTACTTTGCTTGAACTGTGACAGCTATATGGTTCTGCTCAAACTGACAAGCAATGGAATACGTTTGGTTGTGCTCCCTCTATAGCGTGGTACAAAAGAAATAATTCACAATGCCATGGTTGGAGCTGAGCTGTCAGACCTAAGTAATTATTTTCCTATGCTCAGAGAGGTGCAGGGCTTGGGCACTGGAGATTTATGAAGTCCAGCCGGGGCCAATTTCTTTATTTAGTAGATTTACGGGAGCTGGTATTGTGTAGGAGCTAAATGGCTGGAGTTGCCGACTCTAGGTTACAAAATTCTTGGCGCTTAAGGGGTGGCTGTTGGAATATGCAAGGCTGTCATATTAGCTGTGACAGGCAGACTTAGATGGAAGGGATCTAAGTGTCAACCATAGGCTGATGCAATGGTCTGGAAAGCCCCTAGGAGGCCTGGTTATACTGGCCAGATCCAGTTGAGGCCAGAGTCTGAGGTGTGGTGTTGCACCTGGAAAGTGACTAAGCATGTACTGCTAATTAATGCCTGGTGGTGGCATTGTATATAAGTGTAAGACTCTGTGAGTCTGTGTCGGGAGTTAAGGTGGAGAGAGTGTGTATATAGCACTGTAAATAAACAACTGTATTTCTATAAGCTCTAGTGGTTCTGGTGGTCATTCCTGGATGTTGGCACAATCCGCCAGTTTTCGCATCAGTGGCACCTGGGGAGGGCAAGGCTGGGGAGGGGGAGGAGTTCAGCAGGCCACAGAGTCCACCTCTCTCTCTCTCTCTCTCTCTCTCTCTCTCTCTCTCTCTCTCTCTCTCTCTCTCTCTCTCTCTCCCCCCCCCCATAGAGTTTCCATAGAGTTTTAGCTGAGGGTGCTAGAGAATCCGCGTCACTTTCAGGCTTACCCAAAAGTGACGTGTGTGCAGCGTCTGCACGCGCATGCCCGCAGTGCCTGCAGTGCTCATTGGATCTCAGCTGGCCGGCAGGCAGCCCAGTGGATGGGCAGTAGTTTACCCACCACCACCGGGCATTTGGCAACCCTATTTGGGCCATTTTCCACCAGCAAAGCAGGGCAGGCGTGTGACATCCATGCTTGGCTGTAACAGATATAGACACAGCATTTTTGTTGTCTTCTAGGCTTGGAAATCTCTACCTATGCCAGGCAAGCACACTCAACCTTTGCCCATCTTTGGAGGCTGAAACCAAACAGCGTCTCTTACCCAAAGCAAAGTGCCAATCCCAGCTTCCCTCCACCTCCATGGAGCAGAACAGCCGGGGGGTTGGGGGACCTGTCTGGCAACATCCGCCACTGTCATAGGAGGACAAGGCTGAAGGATTCCGGCGCAACAGGAACTCTCAAGGCAGCTGGCCCAACAGACAGTGGATGTGGAACCACAGCATGTCAGTTTCCCTACTCCTCCACATGAAGCCTGCTGAATGACCTTGGGCCAGTCACAGTTCTCTCTGAACTCTCTCAGCCCCACCTACCTCACAAGGTGCCTGTTGGGGGGTGAGAGAGAAGGCAATTGTAAGCCATTTTGAGACTCCTTAAAGGTAGAAAAAAATGGGATATAAAACCAACATTGAAAGGAAGGAAGGCAGTGTCAGATAGAGCTTCTGACAGCTCCATTCCCAAACAAGATGGTTTCCCCGCAAACAAGATGGAGTTCTCTGTGCACTCCTCCCCCCCCCCCGTTTTGCACATGAGCTCCGACTAGGGATTTACAATTGTATTGGGACCCGCCCGTGTAAATCTCCGATCTGATATCGGGTCCCGCACACAAAGCCAAGAGCTCGGCCATCGCCTCCACTGATTGCTCATAATTGTTTCTGATTCAGTTTTACTTAAGTCATTACCGGCAGGAAACGACTGCATTGTCTCTTTGTTCCTGTAACCCTATTGTATCAGCCCTATATATGTATCCACACTCCCCCAGTCATGTATTCCAGCCTTGCTCACCTCCTTACTGAAATCACTGACTTTCGGAATAAATCCTTGAATCGCTGCTCAGTCTGGATTTGAGTTCTATTGCCTGAAACGCCGTGCATTTGCTGAAGCCTGACAGGCAGGAAGGAGGGAAGGAATCAATCAATCATCAATCTGTGCTCCTTCTATTGAAAATTTTCTCCCAAGTTGTTTTTGAGAGATCCTTAGAACAGGAAGCTTTCTCGAATCCCCTCAGCTGGACCAAACAAAGAAAAGGAGGAGGAGGAAGAGGAGGAGGAGGAGAAGTCTGGATCTGTGCCATTATGGGTGCAGCTCACAAATAACTGGGCTCAGCCACTAGCTGCTGAACCAAGTTCAGCTGGAATTTGGAAGACGCCCCCACCCCAACCCACCCCACCCCCGCCTGCCTTCTGTTTCTCTGCTGGCTGCCTGTAAACAGTGGAGAAATTCAGAAAGTAGAAGTTCAAGGGAGAATTTCCTCTACCTGAATAAGAAATAGCCAGGTGTTCTGGGGGTGGGAGGGGGGCTAGAATCTCACTAATGCTTTATCAAATTGCCGGAGGCCCGGCCAGCTGCTTTGAATTTTCCAGATGTCTGCACCTCAGTCAGTTTCTTAAATTGCATCCGTTGAAGCCGGAGTGCTCCCTTCCTTGGTAGGTTTGTTATGTAATGGTGCTTGGCATGTTTAATTTTCTTTTCCTTATTTTTTTTTAAAAAAACAGCGTATAAATGTTGGTGCAACAGAGTTAATCAAACAGTTAGCCTGAGATGCTGAAATAGTACTTTAATAAGATGGCAAGCTGGAGCCTGGGTTGCATAAGATCGCAGGTGGGGGTTCAATTTACTGAACACTCCTCCGTGTAAAATTCCAGCATACAGAACATTAATGTATCAGGAAGAAGAGACCCAGGTATTTAAAGGAACTAGGCCTCCCATTTACCAACCAAGAGTGTGGATATATTACCATCCCCAACTTCCCACCCATGAGGAATTGAGAAAAAAATGGCCTCCACATGGTGATGCTCTACAAATTTCCCCTTGTCTCTATGTTTTTAACATCCTTTTATATTCTATTTTTAGCCTGAGAACTGTTTTAAGATCCATTTTAAGCTGCTCCATGTTCTCTGATGTTTTATGCTCTGTCTGTGTTTTTGAAGGCTGGGTTTAAATAACTTTTATGACATTTTATGTTTTTATTACGTTTTATTTCGTAATCCTGCCCTGCCCTGGATGCCCAGGCTAGCCTGATCTCGTGAGATCTCAGAAGCTAAGCAGGGTCAGCCCTGGTTCGTATTTGGATGGGAGATCACCAAGGAATACCAGGGTTGCAGTACAGAGGAAGGCACTGGCAAACCACCTCTGTTAGTCTCTTGCCATGAAAACCCCAAAAAGGGGGTCGCCATAAGTCGGCTGCGACTTGACGGCACTTTACACACACACATTTCGTAATCCTACTTGGGCAGATTTCCTGGAGAGGCAGGAAAGAAAGTTTCCAAATGAATAAGTAAATACATACACACTGAGCTTCCTCCGCTTCCCAAGCAACACCCTACCTGGGCACCATCCTCAAAATCTATAGGGATGTCTTGATTATTTATCCTGCCCACCATCCACGTCTGGGTGGGGAGAATGACTGTGCTGACCTCCAATCTAGGGGATAGATATGAATAGCTCCTGCAAATGCCATGGTGGCATGGGGCATCATGCACACATCACACTTGGCCATGCTGGCCAAGGTTTACCTGGCCTTCCCTGTCTCTGTCTGTCTTCTTGTGCAGAAACAAACAAGCCGCAAACCTGAGCCAAGACAGACAGTGTGTGTGAATTTTCATGCCAGGTGAAAAAGTCTCTGTTCTTTGTGCAACAGCAGTGATTGAGCCTGAGGACAGCAGGCTGTAAATCTCTGCTTTCATTTCAAAGTTTCTAGTTCTTAAGAAAACAAAGCAAAGACTGCCAGGGACTGCCAGGGAATCTCCGTGCTCTCTCTTACAAGAGCTTTTCTGTTCCACAATAATTCAACAACCAACAACAGTGCTTATTTTGCATAATGCATACTGATCTCAAACGTCTTTCAGCGTGGCCTGGGATTGCCATGTAGCAGCAAAGTCCTCTTGATTTGGAAAATGAAAAACAGCTCATTGGGTGCTTATTAAATGTAAGAGGAAATGCAATAATCTTTTAGCTTTAGAGCAGACTCTACTTATGGAGGGAAGGGTAGGTGCAAACGGTGAATGGCAGGAATCTACTTAACAGGTACCCTCCTCCCCAGATCTCCAGGATCTGGTGCACTGTTATCTGCTGTCCCGAATCTACCGTATATACTCGCATATAAGCCGAGTTTTTCAGCCCAAAAAAAGGGCTGAAAAAGCCGAACTTGGCTTATACGCGGGTCAATATGGTAGAGGGGAAAGGAGGGAGGGAGGAGGGAGAGGGGAACTTACCGCCGCCACCGCTTTCCCCAGCCGGGAGCAACCTGCAGGAGCTTCCTGCGGCCACATGGAGGCCACAACCGCCGCCCCCGCCACCTTTCTCCGGCCGGGAGCGGCCTCCAGGAGCCTCCTGCGGCCGCATGGCGGCCACGCCACTGCCCCCGCCGCCTTTCCCCGGCCAGGAGCGGCCTCCAGGAGCCTCCTGCGGCCGCAGGGAGGCTGCTCCGCTGCCGCAGCCACTTTCCCCGGCCGGGAGCGACCTGCAGGAGCCCCTGCGGCTGCAGGGAGGCCGCGCTGCCGCCTCCGCCGCCTTTCTCTGGCTGGGAGCAGCCTGCAGGAGCCTCCTGCGGGCGCACAGAGGCCGCACCGCCGCCGCTTTCCCCGGCCGAGAGCGGCCTCCAGGAGCCTCCTGCGGCCACAGGGAGGCCGCGCGGCCGCCGCCACCGCTTTCCCCGGCTAAGAGCGGCCTCCAGGAGCCTCCTGTGGCTGCAGGGAGGCTGTGCCGCTGCCCCCGCTGCCTTTCCCTGGCCGGGAGTGGCCTGCAGGAGCCCCCACGGCCGCAGGGAGGCCGCGCCACCACCCCCATCGCCTTTCTCCAGCCGGGAGCGGCCTGCAGGAGCCTCCTGTGGCCGCATGGAGGCCGCGCCGCTGCCCCCGCCATCTTTCTCCAGCCGGGAGCGGCTTCCAGGAGGAGAGAGGTTATAAGCCGACCCTCGGCTTATACGCGCGTGCCTAATTTTTCCCCATTTGGGGGGAGAAATTAGGCACCTCGGCTTATACGTGGGTCGGCTTATACACGGGTATATACGGTACCACTGTGGATGTGTATCATTTGCTCAAGAAGCTGACCATCAAGACCAGCATTGTAGAGGACATCTAGGGTCTCCAATTAGCCCATACTGGAGACAAGTCATGATCCTCCATCACCAAGTAAGAGAAAAATACAAATAATATAAACATTAAAATGTATTTGTTTTGTCAAGTTTCTACCCTGCCCTCCCCAACCAAAGCCAGGCTCAGAGCAGCTTACAGAAACAATAAAATATACAATAAAACAAGGATTAAAACATTTTAAAACAACATTTAAAACCATCCCTATAAAATCAATCAATAAAGGATAACATGTATCCAACGGCGCCCTTAATTTACAGATAGCTAGAGTAGGGCATACTGGAGAATAAGACCCCATAGAATGACATAAGGGGTAAGAAGGGCAGGGCTAGGTTGGGAGGCCAGCATTTGTAGAAAAGATACCGTCGCTGGCCTTAACCATAAGCCTGGTGGAATATCTCCATCTTGCAGGCCCTGCGGAACTCTTTAAGATCTTGCAGGGCCGTGGTCTCACTGGAGAGGCTATTTATTGAGTATTGCATTTATTGAGTATTGTAACCAATTTCTTTTTGAAATCATTATTCTCCCTAAATAGGGTTGGTGCTTTATTTATCTGTAACTCATGAGGAATCATGTTCTCCTTAATGTATTCTCTAAGGGTGGAAGCATGTAATTCATTCAGAATTTCATGCTTAGCCAAATTATACAATTTGTCAAAGCCCTCACCCGTAGGTACATCTTCTCCCCTGAGGGGAGGTACATTTTCCAAAATCCTATTTTTGTCATTATCATTATATGCAAAAGTATCTATCCAAGTGGCCATATGAATTACAATAAACACAATGTGTACTGATATAAGGTAGTGCAAAATCCTAAGGAAAATAATTCTCAGTACACAGCCACTGTGAACCTGAGTGTATTCAATAACGTTTGATTCTACCACATAAACATCAACATGTACAAGTCTTTACATATGTTACCAACTCTGAAAAATAAGTTCTTTAAACCTGACTCTTAGGTCAGTTGGTATTAGATTATCATAGAGTCCTCTGGGGCATATACCAGGAGAGGCGGTCCCACAGATACAAGGGTCCTAGACCGTATGTCATAACCAGCACCTTGAACCTGATCCAGTACTCCAAATGGGGCCAGTTGGTGGAGCACTGGCGTAATATGTGCCCTCAGTGAGGTCCCTATAAGGAGCCTCGCCGCAGCGTTCTGTACCAGCTGGAGCTTCTGAATCAGTCTCAAGGGCAGCCTGTCAGGCTGTTATCTCGGTTTAGATGTTTCCTTTCGTTTCTCTGCTGAACCGTCCAGACTTCAAGGACGGCTACACATACCAAAGCCTGGGAACGCCACTCCTGGGAAATAATGCTCTGTTTATGCTTTGCAATCTCCCGCCGTTTCTCTGCCTTATATTTCCCAATAACGGGCAAGACAACCCATAGCTGTCATCTTGCCTTCAAAGCACTGTATTGCCTATTTGACCAGTAAAGCCATCTGCTTGGAATCTGATTGTCTCTGTGGTGATTTCTGGTTCGATGGGTCAAGAGCTTACACAGCCCTACATAGAGCAAGTTGCAGTAATCTAGCCTGGAGGTGACTGTTGTGTGGATCACTGTGGCTAAGTCAAGGCAGGAGAGGCAAGGCACCAACTGCCGGACCTGGCGGAGAGGGTAAGAAGCTGACTGGGCCACGGTTGTGACCTGGGCCTCCATTGACAAGGAGGCATCTAGGGTCGCACCCAGACTCCTGAATGTGGACTTAGGTGTTAATTGTACACCGTCAAGAGCCGGGAGTTGGCACCCCACCCCAGGACCATCCCGGCTGAACCACAGGACCTCTGTCTTTGATGGATTCAGTTTGTGCAATATTTCAATAGCATATCAGAAAAGAACATTTAGCCCACAAGTTAGATGCCAGAAAGACTCATTGAAGAGGAATTTTTTTTTATAATAATTTTATTGGTTTTTATAATACAAATTTTCCATGATAGTAAATAACAATAAAAGCAATATGAAATTCAAAATTCTAACTCTATGTTGTTATAATTTCTTGAATTCATAACAAAAAAAAACAAATTAGAGGAAAATTTATGGCTTCCCCATCACCTCTCTCCGCCTCTTAATAAAATATTCATCCCATCGTAATTGGTCTGATCTTAACTATCATAAATTCATTTAACTTTCATAAAACATCTTCTATTAATATAAATGATTATAACTCTTAATATTAATTGTGTCTTCTAGATCAGATTAATAAGTATTCTTCCATTTTCCCCAGTTTTAATTCATATTCACAATATTTCATCCAATCCTCCCATTCCCCTAAAAATCGAACATTGTCTTTTTCATTTAAAATGGCTGTAAGTTTTGCCATTTCCCCCAATTCAAACATTTTCCCAATCCAGTCTTTTTTCTCGGGAATTTCTGCCCCCTTCCATTTTGCTGCATAAAGCAGTCTCGCAGCTGTTGTAGCATAGATCAAAAAAGTTCTTTGTATTAGCAAGTCGTCAGGTATCATACTTAATAGCATCATTTCTGGTGTTTTGGGTATATTTTTTTGTACTATTAGTCTCAGTTCATTGTATATCATATCCCAAAAATCTTTAGCTTTATCACAAGTCCACCACATATGGTAAAAGGAACCAATTTCCGTATTACATTTCCAACATTTAGGGGATGTCACTTTATATATCTTTGCCATCTTCTTAGGTGTTAAATGCCATCTATACATCATTTTATAAATGTTTTCTCGAATTGATTGCGCGTTTATTCCTTTCAAATCTTTTGACCAAAGTCTTTCCCATTTATTAAAAGCAATATCATGTCCGATATTTTGAGCCCAATCAATCATAGTTGGTTTAATTATCTCCTGCTCACAATATAATGTTAAAAGTAGATTGTACATTTTAGAGATCAGTTTCAGATTGTTTTCTAGTAACATCTTGTGGAAAGGGGACTTTTCTTTAGAAAATCCATTTTTCATATCTTGTACAAAAACTGATTTAATCTGACAATATTGCAACCATTGTAAATCCTCTTTGAGAAATTGAAATTCCTTTAATGAACATTTTTCCCCTCCCAATTAATTAATTCCTGGTAAGTTATAAATTTGTCCGGTCTAAGTGGACGTAGTGTTAGCATTTCTTGCGGTGAAATCCACATCGGAGTTGTTGGTTCCAAAATATGTTTATATTTCATCCAGATACGCAGTAGAGAGGACCTGATTATATGATTCCTAAATGATGCTTGTATCTTAATTTTGTCATACCATAAATAGCCATGCCATCCACTAATATTATTAAAGCCTTCAAGCTCCAGTAAACGTGTATTTGATAAGGTTATCCAGTCTTTTAGCCATGTTAAGGCTACCGCTTCAGCGTAAAGTTGAAAGTTTGGTAGTGCTAAACCTCCTCTAACTTTAAGGTCCACCAAGTATTTATAAGCAATCCTCGGTTTTTTCCCTTGCCAGATGAAGTTTAAAATGTCCTTCCTCCAAATATCAAAGTATTTAACATGTGATATTATAGGCAAATTTTGGAATAAGAAGAGCATCCTTGGTAACACATTCATTTGAATTGTTGAAATACGTCCCAATGGTGACAACTTTTTATTTGACCAAATAGTCATATCAGTTTTTATTTTACCCCATAATTTAAAGTAGTTGTTGGTTAACAATTCTTTGTTCTTCGCTGAGATCCAGATTCTTAGATATTTAACTTTATTGGCCTTCTCCCAACCTGTAAACGAGATGAATTCCTGTTGTTCTATTTCTGATAAATTCTTAAATATTGTCTTTGTTTTTTCTTGATTAACTTTAAATCCCGATATTTCCCCAAAATCGTCCAGAGTCTCTTGTAGTAACTTCATTGATTGTGTTGGGTTTTCCAGAATTAACAGGAGGTCATCCGCGAATGCTCTCAATTTAAATTCATGTTTTTTAATTTTTAGACCGTGAATGTCCTCCATACTCCTTAGTTTACAACATAATGTTTCCAACACCAACAAAAATAATAACGGAGACAAAGGACAGCCTTGTCTAGTTCCTTTCTTAATTTGACAATTTTCCGACATTGATTCATTCACCAAAATTTTCACATGTTGGGATGTGTAAATAGCTGATATACCTTTCAAAAAACGGTCTCCAAAATTTAATTTTACCAATGTTTTTTCCATAAAGTCCCATGAGACCATATCAAAGGCTTTTTCCGCATCCAAAAATACAAAGGCGGCTGATCGTTGTATATTCTGATCATAATATTCTAATGAGTCCAATAAGATTCTTATATTGTCTTTAATTTGCCTTCCTGGAACAAAGCCCGCCTGATCTTCGTATATAAGGTCTTTAATAAATTTTCTTATCCTATTCGATAAGACCGAGGCATAAATCTTATAATCCACATTTAACAACGAAATAGGTCTATAATTTGATGTTCTTTCTGGGTCTCTTCCTTCCTTAGGTATCAACGATATATATGCATGCGACCAAGTTTCTGGGGCTACTCCATTATCCAAAATTGTATTGCAAAGTGATACAAAGAAGTCTGCTAAGTTGTCACTAAATGTTCTATAAAATAGAGCAGTTATTCCATCTGGTCCAGGTGTCTTATCCGGCTTTTGTTTCATTATTGCTTCTTGTATTTCTTCCCTTGTGATTGGAGCATCTATCCATTCTCGTTGGTCTGTTGAAAGAATATTCATCTGTATTGAACTTAAAAACTTATCTATTTTCTGTTTTGAAATATTTTCTTTCTGATACAGCTTAGTGTAAAATGAAACAAATTCTTTTTGTATATCTGTAGTTGAATGAACTGGTCCTTTAGCAGTTTGAATTTTTGTTATAATCTTCTTCTGAAATGAGTCTTTCAGTTGTGTTGCTAAAAATTTCCCAGGTTTATTAGCATGTTCAAAATATTTTTGTTTGGCAAATTTTAAGTTTTTGTTCATTTCCTCCATTATGACCAAATTTAATTGATGTTTAGATACAGAAATCTTCATTTGTATTTCATTTTTCTCTTCTTCTTGTAACGCCATAACAAGTTTTTGTTCCAAATTTTGTAAATCCCAAAGTATATTATTGGTAAATTGTAGTTGAGTTTTCCTCCACGCTGCATGTTTCTGTATCATAAATCCTCTTAGAACTGCTTTAAACGCATCCCACACTATATTCAACATAGTTTCTCCATTAAGATTGACTTCAAAAAAATCTTTAATCAGATCATATAATTCTTTTTGAATCTTATTTTCCTTTAAAAGTTTATCATTCAATCGCCATCTGAATGCTTGTTTATTGTTCCACTCAAATGTAACCGGATTGTGATCAGAAAAAGTTCTTGGTAAAATATATATTTTACGTAGTTGCGTAAAAATTGATTTACTAGACCAAATCATGTCTATTCTGGAGTGTGAGTCATGTCTCGCTGAATAAAAGGTATATTCTTTGGCTGTAGTATTCATTGTTCTCCAGATGTCTTGTAATTCCAATTCTGTAGCCATGGTGAAGAAAGTTTTAGGTAAACATCCTTCATTTTCGTCTTTTGCTTTTGATTTTTTATCCAAAATTGGGAGAATAACGCCATTTAAGTCACCCATCAATAAAATCTGGTCATTGGCATACTGAGAGATCAGTTCATGCAATTGTCCATAAAATTTTGTTTTTCCTTCATTGGGAGCATATATTCCTACCACAATCGTCTTTTGCCCCAATATTTTGGTTTTTATAATTACAATTCTCCCTTCGTTGTCTTTATATAGTAGTTCAGGACTAAGGCTAGAATGAGCATATATTACTACTCCCTTAGTTTTTGTTTCGGCCGATGCCACAAATGCTTGTCCAAGCATTTGTCTATCCAAATATTTTTTGTGTTTTTTTGCTATATGAGTCTCTTGTAAACAAATTAGGGAGTATTTATACTTCTGTAGATATTTAAAAATTCTAGCCCTTTTAGTTTTTTCATTCAAACCATTCACATTCCAAGAAATTACTTTTGCCATGGTACAATGATTATTGAAGCAAAAAATGCAGTCTATAATTTAGTTCCTCCTGCTGCTCCCTGTGGTTCTTCTTCTTGTTGTTGTTCTTCTTCCTCTTCCTTTTGATCCCCAGTTAATCCTTTAAGATCTGATTTATATTTTCTCAGAAATTTTCCCACATCTGCTGTAGATGTAATTGTCATTTTCATTTCTTTGTAGGTAAAAGCCAAGCCTTGTGGCCTAATCCAGCGATATTTGATACCATTAGCTTTCAGAACAGACACAAATTCTTTGTAATTATTCCTCTGTGAGAGTAAATGTCTTGGTATGTCCTTTAATAAAATTAGAGGAATGTCTCCTGCTGACACCGGGTTGTCATAATGCATCTTCATGATCTTATCCTTAATCCTAGTGTCATAGAACACTATCATCAGGTCTCTTGGCTTAGATCTTTTCATTCTAGCAGGTAATGGTATTCTGTATACTCTGTTAATAGCTTGGTTCAATTCTTGTTCGTCCATCTGAAACAGGTAAGCCAGATTTGGGACTAGTTTCTTTGTTATCTCCCATCATATCTGGAAGGTTGCGCAGATGAAGATTGGCCTCTCTCACTCTCATCTCCATCATGGCTATTTGATCTTTTACTGTTGTCTGATTTAATTGTATTGTTTCAATCTGTTTTTCTTGGCTTGCTAATTTTTTCTTTGTATCCTTATGCTCTTCCATCACTTTCTTTATTGATGAATCCATTGCTTGCATATCTGACTGCATAATACTCATTTGAGTTTTTACTTCTTTAAGATCTCCTGTTACCACATCCAATTTATGGTCAATAGCTTGAGATGCTTGGCCTAGATTTGTCATCATAGAAGTTAACTGTGCCATCTGTGTAGACATCTGTGTAGACATCTGTTCAAGCTGCTTATTTGTTGCCTCTGTTTGTTTGGCTAACATATCCTGTAATTTCTTATCCATAGCTAAAACTTGTGCTGAGTCCTTCAGTTTAGTATAGGCAGGGCTATGCAGTGAGCCAGAACGGGGTCGGGTTCCAGACATTTACATTGGAATAAGGCTGGTAAAAGTCATGTCCTCAGACAGGGCCCTCCAGATAGTGGTTAATAGAGGGTAATTCAATGATCAGCTTAATAATTTTTTCGGGTTGAAAAGAGCTGAATTTGGCTTTAAAACAGCTTAATAAAGTTTTGAAATACCAACGAGTTTTACTGGACGCTCTAGGTCGGATCTACCAGGAAGTATTCCGGAAGTTGTATTTGCCGTGGACCTTCTACCGCCTCATCTCGATGGTTGTTTCCTTCAGGAATTATTTCTGTGTTACTCAAGTGCGACGCGTATTCGGTCCTCCAGCTTGCTTCCTGTTGTTGTGACTCAGATGATAGAGAGGGTGGTATAGAGGGGCTTCCAGTCTGATGAATCCCTTGCTGCTAACGTGGCAGGAAATTCTTTTTCACCAGAGAATCAGGAAGAAATTCGCCCTCCCCTTCCCTCAGAGTTGCTTCTCATTGGTAGAGATTTTAGTCCGTCATCTAAGCGTCCTTCCAACTCTTTGTTTTGATTTAAGCTGATCTGTTTGATAAGGCTCCTGCCGCTAATCCTGATGGAATTTACAAATCAAACTTTCCCGATTAAAATAAGGGAGGAGCAGAGGTACTGGGAATATCTTCATCTACCCCCCGGTTATTCAAAAATGCCAGTAAAAGACGAAGGGTTCTTTGTACTCACTTAGGCATCGAGAGGTGAGGTTCTTCTCTTAAAATAGTCCTTTATGTTGGTATTAAGGTGGTGGAGGGTAGAGCCTTATGCCAAAGTTGCGTTTTGGCAATTCCTTTCCCTATGTGCCCTCGCAGGACCGGCATCCAGAGCTCTGGGGGGCTTATAAAGCTCCCTCAGAGTCTTTGGGAGGTCACACTGCGTTTATGGGCTGCAGGGAGTTCCTGCTGTCCGACCCACTTGCAAGGGTCGGATTGGGGTGCATATATCACCCCTAAATTAGCGCAAACTTGGATTTCCCCCAGGACAGCCTGAGGGAACGTCTTACTGGTCCCAGCGCACCACCGGAAGCCGACTCATTGAAGAGGAAATTCAGCCCAGCCTTTCCATAATCTGTGTGGAGTGGCAGCCCCACAAAAGCCAGCCATCAGCAATGCCCCAGCCACAGCCCAAACACAAGTAAACATGGCCAGACAAGGAGATGCGCAATGATGCCGGTAGCATAGTGGAACCCACTCCCACACACCCAGAAAGTAAATCAAGGCAGATCAAAGATTTCCCTCATGAAAAGGGCTGATGGACTACAGGAGAAACTCAAACTACTGAAAGTGCACATCTGTCAGGCTGTTATCTTGGTTTCTCTGTTGCCTCTGTTCCTTTGCTGAACCGTCCAGACTTCAAGGACGACTCCACATACCAAAGCCTGGGAACGCTACCCCTGGGAAAGTGTGCTCTGTTTATGCTTCGTGTGCTCTGTAATCTCCCGCCGTTTTCACGCTTTATATTGCCAACTAACGAGCAAGACCCTCATAGCTGTCATCTTATCCTATATGCACTGTATTACCTATTTGACCAGTAAAAAGCCATCTGCTTGGATTCTAACCGTCTCTGTGGTGATTTCTGGTTCTTTGGGTCAAGAGCTGACATTATGATAGCTATAACTACAACTCTTCTTCAACGATCCCCTAGTCAGGTTAGAGCCCTGGAGGGTTCGCCTGCCACTCGGATAGGAGCTAGGAGGTCGCTCTCCGAGTGAACCGGGACTACTACTTCTTGGAACCCTGGAGTCCTCATGTGGGGACCCTACCCTTCTACAGGACATAGTTGCTGAACTTTTTAGAACCACTCTAGAGGCTTGCCGCTTGGAGGAACTGGTACAGACACAGTGGCAATCTCTAGTGAAAGTCCTCTGGATGTTAACCTCGGATGATACTAATACTCGATTAGATCTCCAGGATTTTGATCAGTTGCTGGATGATGCCCGGCTGGCAACTGAGGACTTACAGGTACTAACCGGATTATTGGACGAACTTATTGCCCGTGAGTCTCTCCCATTCACGGCCCCCACTACCCTGGGAAAAGGTACCATGGCAGGAGCCTCAGGTCTTTCCCTGATACCCGATGCAGCCAGCTGTCAAGCTGAAGCCAAGCGGGCCGCTGTCCATACGGCCCTCCTCTTTGCAGATTGTACAAAGGATACTACGGTAGCCACCTTGGCCCAACGTTTGGCCTCGACGTTTGGGGCCGACGCACCCGCTATCGCGGTTCGGATACAACCATTGCTGGGCGGGGAACCCGACCCCATACTCTCACTCCTGGAAACGGAACTTTTACCGCACGTCACAGCAGCTGAAGCTCTGAAACTTGAAGCCAGAAAGGTTCTCGAGGATAAAGAAGCTGCTGAAGCGGCTAAGGCGGCGGCCGAAGCCCAAGCCGCAAGGGATAAGGAGTTACAATTGGCTGCGGATCGTGCGCGGACCGGCGGTCGCCCTAAGGACACTGTAAAGAGCGGCCCTCCGTTAGGTCTGTCTTTTCCCCCGGTCTTTGTCCCATCGCGCACGACCCAACGCGCACGCCGCCTTGCAGACCGACACCAAGACTCTGGAGAGTCTGCAGACGAGGACCTATATGGGGACAGTTCTCAATGGGCCACGAGTTTCCGTACAAGTAAACCTCATCGTACCGGTGGCCCAGGAGAGGATGTTCACCTGTTACGAGCCCAGAATCGAGAGTTATCTTACCGTGTCGATCAAATCCAGGAGCTAATGGAACAAATGCTTCAGGACAACAGGCAGTTGCAGCAAGCCCTGATAGCCCAAGCACAGCCCATCCCAATACCGGGTCAGGGGGGACCAGTCCAACCTCCTGCACCACCTCCACCCCCTGGAGGTCCCGTTTTACCTGCACCCGGAGCACCTGTGCAACCGGGTCAGCCTGTGCAGCTGGGTCAACCCATACCCGGTCCTTGGAAACAGCTCAAGTTGAAAACTACGTATGATGGATCTCTTGAAGCCCTACCCTGTTTCTTGCATCAGGTGGACAGTTATATGCGAGAACAGGGACAATTGTTCCCTACCGAGGACAGCCGAGTGCGCTACGTAGCTTCCCTTTTGACAGGCAAAGCGGCCGACTGGATGGTCCTCCAATTCGACACCCGATCCCGCTCTATCCATTCCCTCAACAATTTCATGACTGCTTTACGTAGGAGGTTTGAGGACCCCTTTCTGGGGGAACTGGCCAAGGCAGAGCTGCTACAACTAAGACAGGGCTCTACTCCAGTCCGAGAATTTGCCAATGAATTTCAAAGACTGGCGAGCAAAATTGTGGGCTGGCCCGAGGCCACCCTAATTCACCATTTCAGGGAAGCCTTACACCCTGACGTCCTGAACTGGTCGTACATGCGGGGCGATCCCGACACTCTCGAGGATTGGATTCTATTAGCCGAAGAAGTGGAAAGCCGCCGGCGCTTTATTTCCTTTGTCCGTCAAAAACACAAGGAGAAAAGCGCCCAAAAGACCGAGCCCAAGGCACCACCCCCCGTTATACGGAAGCCAACGCGTCCACCCCAGGATCGCGAAACCCGATTTCAAAGGGGTGCCTGCCTCATTTGTGGGGAACAGGGCCACTTTGCAGCGGTCTGCCCATACCGCCCTGAACCCTTTCGTCCCAGCATGGCAACTTGAGCTAGGGGACGATCGCAACGCAGAGGCACCGCGGCCACCCGCAGTGCAGCGCCGGGAAGACCCACACCCTCTGCACTTCACGCTGGAGACTCATCCGTTCTGCCTGCATCAACTGACCCAGCCGGGTCCCGGATTACAAGTGCCCCATTGGGGGACAACTTTCCCTCTTCGGACGAAGAGAACCCATGGACTTCTCCAGCTTTAAACCTGGAATCTCCCCTTGATTTGTCAAAAAACGGCTCCGGTCTGTGGTGAGTGGAGCGTCTCCACAGACCTCTGCAGATTCTCCTGCTAAACCAACAGCTCCCACCAAAGTAAAGGAGGTAGAAACCACCGTTTATGTAGAGGCCATTCTACAGCATCACGAAGGTGGCCCCCAACTACCCGTTAAAGCTCTTATTGACTCTGGTTGCAGTCGCACTCTCATTAGCGCAGCCACATTTGCAGCACTCAAAGTCGAGTCCGAGGCTTTACCAGCCCCCGTCCAATTTGCCCAAATGGATGGGAGCCATTTCAAAGGGGGTCCAGTTGATCATCGCACTATAGGGGTGGCAATGGGAATTGGCTCCCACTGGGAACAAATTGACTTTACCATAGCCCCTATTCGATTCGAAGTGGTCCTGGGGATTAACTGGATTAAAGGTCATTGTCCCAGTATCGATTGGGACACAAACACAATCTCCTTTGCCAACCCTAAATGCGATCAGCACCGACAGCAAGTTGCGGTGCTGTCTCCACCCGCTTCAGCATTACTCTCCGAGGTCCCATCAACACCAACCCTCCCTGAAATATACCAAGACTTTGCGGATGTCTTTAACATTAAAGAATGTGATGCCTTACCCCCTCACTGGGCTACTGACTGTGCAATTGAAGTGGTGAAGGACTGCACATTAACCAAAAGTAAAATCTACCCAATGAGCACTTCCGAGCGCACTGTGCTTCGGGACTTTTTGGACAAAAACCTTGCCAGAGGGTTCATTCGCCCATCAAATGCTCCCAACTCAGCCCCCGCGTTTTTTGTCCGAAAAAAGGAAGGCGACCTACGCCTCTGCATTGACTTCCGAAAACTCAATGCAGTTACTCAAACCAACGCCTATCCTATACCACTAATTTCCGATATCTTGGGACAACTACAAGAAGGATGTATTTTTTCGAAATTGGACCTAGTAGAAGCCTACTACCGCGTCCGCATCCGAGAGGGGGACGAACCCCTCACTGCCTTCTCTAGCTGCTTTGGAATGTTTGAATTCCTTGTGATGCCCTTCGGGTTAAAAGGGGCCCCGGGGGTCTTCATGCAACTCATCAATGAAATCCTTCATGATTTACTATACCACGGAGTAGTGGTTTATTTAGACGACATTCTCATTTATTCAAAAACCATGGACGAGCATGTCACATTGGTCCGAGAAGTTCTACGCCGCCTACGCAACCACCAACTCTTCGCAAAGCTGGCTAAATGTGAATTTCACCAGAGCAAAATAACTTTCTTGGGCTACATAATCTCCCACCATGGCCTTAGCATGGACCCAGCCAAGGTCCGTTCCATCCTCGAATGGGCACCTCCCTCTAATCGCAAGCAAGTACAATTCCTGGGCTTTGCTAATTTCTACCGCGGATTTATTCCAAACTTCGCCCAAATTGCACTGCCCATCACCGACCTTCTAAAAACCAAAGGTAAAGAAAACTCTGCCACATTGCCCTCGGCTAAAATACTGTGGACTGATCAATGCCAAACCGCCTTTGTAGCTCTCAAACGCCTTTTCACATCGGAACCGGTGCTACGGCACCCAGACCCTAATCGAATGTTCATTGTACAAGTCGATGCCTCCGACGTAGCTATGGGGGGGGGGCCCTGCTGCAAAAAGGACCTAACGGTCTCCTTCATCCTTGCGCTTATTTCTCTAAAAAGTTTGTGCACTCCCAATTGAACTGGCCTATTTGGGAGAAAGAAGCCTCCGCTGTTCACCATGCTCTTACTCTTTGGTGACAATTCCTAGAAGGGTCCAAAGTCCCCTTCGAAGTTTGGACCGATCACAAGAATCTGGCCGCCCTCACAGGAACCCATAAGTTATCCGCAAAACAACAACGTTGGGCGGAATTCTTTGCTCAGTTTCGTTTTGTCCTGAAGCATGTCCCAGGAAAACAAAACGTTCTCGCGGATGCTCTCTCCCGATTGCCTCAATACCCGGCAAAACTTGAGCGGCCAACAGACTCTTTATTTACGCCCGCACAAAGAGAAGCCATACCCGTATTGGCTGTACAAACCCGATCCCAAACGCTACCCCAGCGACGGCACACGGTCACCAACGAGCAAACTCCTCCAACCCTACCGGCTGCCCTGCTGCCTCCTCAACGGAACACCATGATGGCTCCGGCTCCGGCTCCGACTCCGGCTCCTCCAACCCAACCAGCCGCCCAGCCGCCTGAAGTCTGTGCACCGCAACACGTAAGCGTTTCCCCCTCGCCAACCCCCCTACCTGCTCCTACTACTACTTTGAACGAGGGGGGGGTTCCCGTCTCCGATTCTTTCTTAAAGTCCCTGCGGGAACACTGCCTTATGGAACATTCCGATCAGACCCTGCCTCCTGGTGTTATTGAACAAGGGGGCTCTTGGTACAAAGACTCAAAATTGTATGTACCCAAAGCGCTCCGAAAAGACAGTCTTACACTTGGCTCATGGAGTAAAAACAGCTGGACACTTTGGGTTCCTAAAGACCCTTCACCTGTTGCACAGACAGTTTTGGTGGGGGGGAATGCGTTCTGATATTGACTCTTTTATTCGCAGCTGTCCTATTTGCGCCACAGTCAAACGATCTCAAGGCAAGCCCCCAGGACTACTGCAACCGCTTGAAATACTCAGCAAACCCTGGGAAGTGATTGCTATGGATTTTATGACGGATCTCCCTCTCAGCGGGGGAAAAACTGTACTATGGGTTATCACTGACTTATTTTCCAAGCAAATACATTTGGTTCCATGCGCAGGAATCCCCTCCGCTCAGAAATTGGCCCGCCTCTTCGTGTCACATGTCTTTAGACTACATTCGTTTCCGCGCAAAATAATCTGCGACCGCGGCAGTAGCTTTGTTGCAAAGTTTTGGAAAGCTTTTCTCAAAATAGTGGGGGTGGAGCAGGGATTGTCTAGTGCATACCATCCCCAAACGGATGGCCAGACCGAACGGGTTAATGCTGTACTTGAATGTTATTTGCGCTGTTATGTCAATTACCACCAAGATAACTGGGTAGAACTGTTACCTTTTGCAGAATATGCTTATAATAATGCTGTACATCAGTCCACGGGTTTCAGCCCGTTTTATGCGATCTATGGACAGGACTTCGGTTCTATCCCCCCTGTGGAGGATGTGGAGGGGGAGGGGGATGCCGACATTGCCTCTTGGGCACACACCCTCCGCACCACATGGCCCTGGCTAATTAGCAATCTTGCCCGAGCCAAGCGCATATACAAAGCACAAGCTGATAAGCATCGGTCCCCCAGTGGGGACCTCCAAGTAGGTAACCTGGTATACCTATCCACCAAAAACCTGCGTTCCACCCGCCCGTGCCATAAGCTCAACGCTAAGTACATTGGCCCATTTCCCATCACTCGCATCATAAATCCTGTCACGGTGGAACTGTCTCTCCCCAAAACCTTAAGGCGTGTGCACCCCGTTTTCCACATCAGCCTCCTGAAACCCCATATTGCTTCTCCGCAATGGCATCCAGAACTGCCTCCCGAACAGCCCATAATGGTGGGGGGGGGAGAACATTTCGAGGTCTCCAAAATCCTAGACTCCCGTATTCACCATGGAGTTCTACAATACCTAGTTCGCTGGAAACACTTCCCCCCTGCCTATGACGAGTGGGTTCGCGCACGAGATGTCTCCGCCCCCAAGCTCATCAACGCCTTTCACATTGCCTACCCAGACAGACCTGCCCCCTTGCAGGATGGGAGGGGGCCTTAAGGGGAGCAGGATGTCAGGCTGTTATCTCGGTTTCTCTGTTGCCTCTGTTCCTTTGCTGAACCGTCCAGACTTCAAGGACGACTCCACATACCAAAGCCTGGGAACGCTACCCCTGGGAAAGTGTGCTCTGTTTATGCTTCGTGTGCTCTGTAATCTCCCGCCGTTTTCACGCTTTATATTGCCAACTAACGAGCAAGACCCTCATAGCTGTCATCTTATCCTATATGCACTGTATTACCTATTTGACCAGTAAAAAGCCATCTGCTTGGATTCTAACCGTCTCTGTGGTGATTTCTGGTTCTTTGGGTCAAGAGCTTTCAACATCATCCTCTGGTTGCATTTTCACTTACCTTGGTAGGAAAAGGGCCTGGCCATGTCAGACATTGAAACATGGGACTGTTGGTCAGTACTGTGGTGCCCCCCTAGATCTGTGCAGCCCAGGACAATTGTTCCCCTTTACAAAAGGCTCCCATGATCCAGTTCCCACAGGCCTTCCCTTCTAACCCACCCTGCCTTCCCATATCCAGGAGAAAAGAGGACTGTGATCCTCTGTCCCTCTGCCTCCCTGTCTCTCTCCCCATTCTCCGATTGCAGGCCGTATTGCAAAAATGGGGATTAATTTGTAATGGTGAGCAAAGAGAGCCATCATTTATATCCCAATGCAAGCTGTAATTGCCTTTCCTTTTTCCTTCACAGGCATGCTTGTTGTGTTGCGTGCTTTTGTTTAAAGCTGATAATAAGCTGCCCATCTACATAATTGCTCAGCTGATACAAATCATGATGGATATGAAACACATGCAAAAAAAGGTGTTTGAGACAATGAGAGAGAGAGAGAGAGAGAGAGAGAGAACAGTGGACCATATTCTTTAATCAAAACCACATTTTGATAAAAGAAGGCTTCAAAGTTTCACCTATGAAAACTAAGATTCAGGATTATTCATTTATTTATTTAGAAAATTTATGCTGTCTCTCCAGGTAACTGTGTGTTTAAAAATGTATGTATATTAATGTATGTATGTACATAAAAATGTATGTATATTAATGTGTGTGTGTTGTTAGCCGCCCTGAGCCTGGTCCTTGGGGGAAGGAGGGGCATAAATTAAATGAATGAATAAATAAATAAACCTGCCCAAGGCAGATTACAAAATAAATTGTTTTTTTTTTCTGTCAGGCTTGTTAAAACATTTGGGCCTACTTTCTGTAAGTTTCCGTATTGTCAGTCTTTTCCAGTTACACACTCTTGGCATGTATGAAATCGATCTTGGCCAGCTTCACAAGTTCCAGATGTTCCACCTGTGAAAGCCCCTCTTTTCTAGCACTTCTTCTAGGCAAGGTTTTCCCCTATTTTTGCCTTTGAGGGAATGCCCTGCTGTAATTCCATTAGCATGGCTCATCTATCCACCCGGGAGTAGGTACCTACTTAAGCTGGTGGCACACCAGAAGGAAAGCCAGAATGGCTTGGTGGTTTGAGTGGTTGTACTCCGATGTGGGAGGACCTAGGTTCAAATCCCCACTCTGCCATGGAAGCTTGCTAGGAGACCTTGGGCCAGTTACTCTCTCTTAGTCTAACCTACCTCACAGGGTTGACATTGTGGGGATAAAATGGAGGAGAGGAGAATGTTGTAAGCCACTCCAGGTTCCCATTGGGGAGAAAAGCGGGGTATAAATAGCTTCATTTGGGAATAAATGAAGACTTCTGCTGCACTGCAGGTGTTGTTCCTTAGGAAGAGGGGCCAGACATTGGCCAGGGTTGTGGGACCAGAGATCTCCCAGAATTACAACTGATCTCCAGATTACAGAGATCAGTTCCTCTGGAGGAAATGGCAGCTGTGGAGTGTGGGCGCTGTGGTATCACATCCACACTGAGGTCTCTCCCCTCATGAGAACATAAAAAAGCCTCCTGGATTAGACCCAGGCCCATTAAGTCCAGCAGTCTGTTCACACAGTGGCCAACCAGGTGCCTCTAGGAAGCCCACGAGCAAGACTGCAGCAGCATTTCCCAGCCTGTGTTCCACTGCACCTAATATATTCAGCATGCTCCTCTGATCCTGGAGAGAATAGGTATGCATCATGATCAGTATCAATTTTTACTAGTAGCCATGGTTAGCCCTCTCCTCCATGAGCATGTCCACTGCCCTCTTAAAGCCTTCCAAGTTGGCAGCCATCACCATATCCTGGGGCAGGGAGTTCCACAATTTAACTATGTGTTGTGTGAAGAAATACTTCCTTTTATCTGTTTTGAATCTGTCACCCTCCAGCTTCAACAGATGACCCCGTGTTCTAGTATTATGAGAGAGGGAGAAAAGCTTCTCCCTGTCCACTCTCTCCATACCATGCATAATTTTATAGACCTCTATCACGTCTCCCCTCAACCGCCTTCTTTCCAAGCTAAACAGCCCTAAGCGTTTTAACCACTCCTCATAGGGCAGTTGCTCTAGCCTCCTGATCATCTTGGTTGCTCTTTTCTGCACCTTCTCAAGCTCTGCAATATGCTTTTTTAGGTGTGGTGACCAGAACTAGGGTTGTGCATATCAATATACCTGAACCAAAAATAAACCTGAAATTAACCATTTTGGCAATATTCGGGTTTCGGGTTGACCGAATACCAAAACCTGGGAATCTGCCTGAAGCCAAATAGGTGATTCACAAAAAAGCCGAATAGACATTCAGTTTTTTTGGGTTTCGGCTATTTGTCTTCTACGGAGTTGTGTTTAAAGGAGAGCCTGTCTCCTTTCTTCATAATCCTGGCTGGTTTCCAGGGCAGCAGGAGGAAGGGAACAGGCACCTTGGAGTGGCCAATAGGAAGGCTCTCTGGAGCTTCCCATGTGGCCAATGGGAGCAATGCACTTTGCATGACTGCAAAGCCAGCTGGTGCAGTCTACCTGGATTGCAATAGAGGACAACCTAGAGGGGGGGAGGGAGGAGGGCCAGGAATTCTCAGTGGCCAATAGGAACCCGGGTAAGGAAGAACAGTGGTCTTTCACCAATCACAGAAGGTGATTTTTTGGCTGGAATTATTATCAAACTTTTCTGTGCTTGGCCAAAGACTATAAAAGCAGGTCTGAATCCCAGATCAGGCCATTTGAGAGAGTTTGGTGGCATAGCTTAGCTTTCACTCCTGCTTTCTGATTCTCCCTCTGTGTCCTGGTGCCTCATCCTGACCTGCTGGATTATTACATGCCACTTGGGTTGGATTCCTTACTGCCTGCTGCCTGGAGAAGACATTGAAGGGTTTGAGATATAATTATTTTCCTTATAAACAAGTTGTTGTATTTGGGGCTTTCTAAATTTTGCTAGAAGCCAGCAGGCCTTGGTGTCATGGGGCAGCCTGCTGAGGGTTCCTCAGATGAAGAGGACCTTGAAGCAGCAGGTAGTGGAAGAGAGGAACAGCAGCAAGCTGAGCAGGCACCAATGGATGAATGTCTCTTGTGCCTACAACCACCCAGGGCAGGGGACTCACCTGTGCCCAGCAGCAGCCCTCCACAGCCACTGCAACAGCAGTGCCGAAGGTCAGAACACTCCTACTTGAGCATACAAGGAGTGCTAGATTACAAGCACTACGAAGATCATTGCTGGCTGACAGCAATAGGAATAATGAGCTCCCTCCAGCAGAGAGTGCTGAGTCAGAGGAACCAGCAACAGCTTATTTAAGCAGACACTTGCATCCAGGTTGATGTGGGAATAACTTGTTATTATTACCCCATGTTCCCTTGGTTTCCTGATTATTTCTGGGACTCGTGGCTTTGATCTTGAAATGGACTGACTTGGCATTTGGACTTCGCTTTTGATATTGACCCTCGGATTACTACCTGACTACATTACCTGCTTCTGGCCCTCAGGTCTGCTGGCATTCAGGACACTTGGCCCATTACTTGGTGGGGGAGGGGGTTGCTAGTTTGATGGGGTTATTTTATTATTATTGGGGAGAGGACCTGCGTCCATTTCTTCACTGCTTGCTGTTTCTCAGGTCCACTGTTTGAATTTTGGGGGTTTCTCTGCCTCATTGCTGTCTTTTACCTGAAAGAAGGGGATGATTTGATTGATTGTTTGGGGGGGGCTGCTTTGTTGTTGTTGTCATTCTCACTGTTGCCTTTAGAGAGAGGTTTTCTGTGGCGGTTTGGTGTCTTGTGTTCTCTGGTCTGCATAAGGTTTTGGTGGATTTATTGAGTCTAGCACACTCTCTTGGAAGGTTTTTTGTTCAGCCATTTTAGAGAGACTACTAGCTTTACTAAAGATCCGTTAGGAACTTGTTGGGTTACATTTCCCTCAAATTTAAACCATAGCTTTAGGGCTGTAGTTTCTTGACACTTAGGATTCTGTTTGGTCTTAAAAAGAGTGAAGGAAATTGATTTCCAAATACTTAAATAAACTGCTTAAAAATTAATTGGTAGACTCTCCTGGCCTCTATTGAGGCCATCTGAGGTTATAGTTCCACAGTTGGGGAAGCAGTTCCTTGTAGAAAAAGCTCCTCCTGGTTCCTTGGGAATTCACTGGCAAAGCAAAGTGTTAGATAGGGCTTAATATCCTCAGTGCAGGTACTTCCCATTTTTAAAAAGTTTCGTAATTTAGTGTTGGACTTCCGGATCCTGGGGTGAATGCCTCGGCAGCGCTCCGGGCTTAAAGAGGCCAGGGGGGGTAAGGAATCTGCCCCCCACATCACAAATGCAGCTCCCCTTGGAGAAGAGGGGAAGCTGATCAGGGTGCCGGCGAGTCTCCTGTCCTTGGTGCAATCGCTGCCTCGGGAGAGGCGGCGAAAGCCTGGACGAGTGAACGGAAGAGCTGATGCCATTTAAAATCACAGGAGCCCGGGAAGGCAGCGCTGAGCCTCAGATCGCAAAAACAAGGTTTTTTTCTTCATGTTACAAGTAAATGATTAACTAACTCACGGAGGTGTCTGACAGTGACTAAAATAGTAAAAAGCAGTCTGGATTTTGCTATATACCCGCTAACAACACTAAAACGAAACTTGGCATTTTGCCAGTCTGTGGCGCACTTGGAATTCTCTGGCCAGCTAACCCAAGCTAAGCTAGAACTAGCATTAAGTGGACTTTGAAGGTGTTTAAAAGCTGGCAATGGAAATTTAAATGACTATACAGCTGTGCTAACATCACTCCAGGGCTGATTACTGCAGCAATTTAAAGTTCCAGTGGCAAATGACTATTGAGCTGATGTGTTAAATAACAAAGCCCACCTCCCTCCTTTTCTCTCTCTTGGACTATAAAGAGCAGCCACTTTAAGTTTTTTGATGGGAGACAAGGAAGATAAAGAAAAGAAAGACACAGAAAAGCATCCTAAAATACTTATTAAGGAGCCTAAACATCTTCCGATTCAGCAACCTCTTCCACCACATAGAACAACTTCTGTCACCAGTTGTCAGCCCTTGGCCCAATTTGAACCAAAAACCACATCAGAGACAGTCAGGTCCAAAGAAGCTGGTTTTACTGGTCAAAATAGGTTAACAGAGCATAAAGGAAAAGGGTGACAGCAATGAGGCCTGCTGGCTTGGACTTGGTAATATAAAAGCATAGAAAACGGCAAGAGATTACAAACCATAAACAGAGCTGAGTTCTCAGAGCTTCAAACGGAGTTAGGTATGCACAACAATCCTTGAGTCTTGTCAGTGGGAAAATGAAAGTAAACAAATCAACTGAGATACAGGCCTGACACCAGTCCAGCTGTTTCACCAGCCACCTCTCCAGTAACAGGGACAACCATCGCCACCAAAATGGCTAAAAAACTAGAAGCTACCCTGAACTCTTTGCAAGAACTTTTGAGTAAAACACTCCAGGAGGTTAAAGAAGAGGTAGTAGAAGTTAAACAGGAGGTGACATCAGTTAAGCAAGAGATGGAATCTGTCAAACAAGCTGCCATTTCTGCATTACAAGACTCTATTTCATCTCTGACAGTAAAACAGGACAAGTTAGAGGCAAAATTTCAGAAATATTCAAAGGATAACAAAGAAACCAGAAAACGGTTATAAGAGTCTAGTGCGGTGGAAGCATTAAACCCTAAACCACATGATGGCTGCCAGCATCTCCTCCATAGGAGGCTTGGCCATACGTCATATTCTACTCTTAGGAAAACCCTAGAGGCATTAGGGGGTGAACTGAAAGTAAATAAGTGCAACTCTTTCTTGGACTGCACAGTTTGCAAATCAGTGAAGAGTAGGAGGGGTCCAGTGGCAAAAGCCAGCAGCAGGGTTAGTAGCCAACCCCTAGAGCTCGTGCACATGGATCTGAGTGGCCCCTACCCGGACAGTGTGTCCAAGAATAAATATGCATTATGTGTGGTTGATGATAGGGCTGTTGATTCGGTTCGGCTCGAACTGAAAATCAGCTGAATTTCTCCTGATTCTGTGGTTTTTAGTTCAGGACGAACCGAACTCAAAACTGGCGGGCAACCGGGGGGGCCAAATTCAGCAAGTTTGGGAGTTCACGAATAAATCCGACAAATTCAGGGCGTCAGTAAGCAACATAACCATCAGTAAGCAGCATTCTCCTTCCCCGGCCAATCGGTGGCCAAGCTGGGTCTCCTTCTGGCCAATCAGTCAGGATTGAGTACTGGAGGAATTAGCTGATGTGCGGCCCGGCCGGGGAGAGAGAGAGAGAGAGGTAAATCCTCCTGTGTGTGTGTGGGGGGGGTGCTTGCGCACAGGGTTATGGGCCCAGTTTGCTATCCCTCACGGGACTAGTGAGAGTAGCACAGCAGCATCCAGGATTCGAGAAGCCATAGAAGCTGTAGAAGCAGTGGGAGATTGAGTGGTGAGATGGCTCAATCTCAAATTCCCTTGGAGAAGCTGACCCAGGACAACTATGCTACATGGTCGGTGAGATTGGAACATTATCTCAAGAGGGAGGCTCAGTGGGGAGCCGTAGAGTATGTGCCTGTAACTGCAGTGGAGTGGGAACGGGACAGTAAGGCTCTAGCTAATATAATTCTGTCAGTAGACAACAGTCAATTAGTCTACATGTCAGGAAAGGCAAATGCCCGGGAAGCATGGGAGGCTTTGAAGCAGGTGCATCTTCGGACTTCAGCCGGGACTATCCTCTCATTAACGAGGAGGCTGTACCAAAGTCATAAATCACCCCACACGCCGGTAGCCGAGCACCTCAGGAATCTAGCAGAGATTTTCAGATAGCTAGAGATGAGGAGGAAGACTTACACACCAGAAAACCGAATGCACATTATGCTAGGATCCCTAGATGAAAGCTACCATGTGCTGATAACATCTCTGGAGTGTATGGATGCGGCACTTTTAACGCCAGAGTACGTGTCGGGGAGAATCCTTGAAGATGAAGCAAGACGGTGGGAGAGCCAGGATGAGATGGCCGCAGCCCAAGCGAGAGCAGCTCATCAATCATCACGGCAGACAGCAGCCCAGCAGTGGGAGGGTCACCCGAGAGAGGGACATCCCAAACAGTCTACACCGATGGCAACGCGGATGACAACGCCGATGACTTCGCCGATGACATTGCCAAAGACACCAGGATGGGAGGCGTTCGTCTATCCTGCGCAGAGTTTGAATCAGAAGCAAGCGCGTGGAGCTGGTCGGAGGAGCGGTGGCTTCAAGGAGGAACAGAAGGAGTGTGTGCTCTTTGTCAGGAAATGCTTCAGCTGTCGCTTAACGAAGCACTTCAAAAGAGACTGCCCTAATGAGCTGGCCAAGAGACGTCAGCGTAAACAGACTGAACATTCCTCACATACCTCTGCAGTACTGGCAGAGGCTGGAGAAGCAAGCAGCCTCTGGCTAATTGACAGTGGAGCTTCCAAGGTTTTTGTTACCTCTGCTGCAATGTTAAACGCAAAGAAATGTTCTGCCAAGAGTCATGTAAGTTTGGCAGATGGGAAGCGTTTGGAGGTGGCATGTGAGGGGGAGGTGTTTTTTCCTGCGTTAAATCACACGTTCAAGTCTGTGCTGTGTGTCCCAGGGCTCGAGAATAATCTATTAAGTGTTTCAGCCCTCACCCAGACTGGATATACGGTGGTGTTTCAGGACAAAGCCTGCCTGATTAAGAAAAATGAGGCTGTGTTGTTAAAGGGGCACATTAACAAAGTCTGAAGATTCAGAAGGAGGGGAGGCGGGGGAAATGGTAGTCAGATGTTCTGACAGGACTACAAAGGGTGTAGCTCCTATAAGGTTTGGGTTTGATGAATACTGTGACTGTGCTAATTATGTGTCAATCCATGAACCTGCTAGTTACCAGGAAATTCTTTCTCTGGGAGATAAAGAGAAGAATTTATGGCTTGAAGCGATGGATGTGGAGATGGAAGCTCTGAAGGAGCATAAGGTGTTCCCTCCCACATCACTTCCAAGCGGGCAATCAGTAATAGGTTGCAGATGGATTTTCAAGGTTAAAAGGCTTGCAAATGGTGCTGTGCAAAGAAAGGCCAGGCTTGTTTGCAAGGGATATAGCCAAAGAAAATACCTAAACTATGATGAATGCTTCAGTCCGACGATTCGGGCTGAATCTGTTAGATCTGTGCTGGCAATAGCAGGGTTAAAGAATCTAGAGGTATGGCATTATGATATCAAGACTGCATACCTCAACGCTCCATTAAAGGAAACAATTTTCATGGAGCAAATTCCCGGTTACAAGCTGAAAGATGGTGGCATGGTGTTAAAGTTAAACAAGGCTCTTTATGGTCTCCATCAATCTGCCAGGAAATGGTATAATTGCTTTGACAAAGCCATAAAGCAATTAGGTTTCACCCAGAGTGTGGCTGACTGTCTGTATTCGAGAAGCACGAGGCAAAGCGTGTCATATCTGATTGTTTTTGTAGATGATATTTGTATGGTCACCAGTACAAAACAGGAACAATTGCAATTTCAGAAGAGTTGAGCACAAAATTCAAGTTGAAATGTTTGGGACCAATCCAAAGTTATTTGGGGGTGGAAGTGACCAGAGACAAGGAGGGATTTTATTCTTTGTCTCAACCAAGTAAAATACAGCAATTGCTGGAGAAGTTTAATTTAGCAAATGCAAATGCTGTGAATACCCCAATGGTCACAGGGTATGTGAAAGATGAGACAGAAGGGCAAGAGGAGTGTGACAGAGAGCTATATCAGTCTCTTGTCGGTAGCCTTCTGTACCTTGCTTTGCTGGACAAGACCAGATATCTATCAAGCTGTACACTGTCTCACTAAACGAAATATGTCTCCAAAGCAAAGAGACTGGAAGGCTGCTAAGCGGGTTCTTAGGTATTTAAAGGGCACCGTGGATAAGCAGTTAAACCTGAGGGCAGAGGGAGGAGGTCTGACAGCGTATGCATCCTGGGCAGATGAGAAAGATTCCAGATCAACAAGTGGGTACATCCTGTTTCTGGGGAAGGCACCAATTCACTGGAAGCCCCTTAAGCAAACATTCGTGGCTACTAGCTCATGTGAAGCAGAGTATAGTGCCATTAGCGAGTGTGTGGGACAAATAGAATGGTTTGTGTTCTTAATGAAGGAATTGGGTGTAAATGTATCTCTGCCGGTACAAGTGTTTTCAGATAACGAAGCAGCGCAAACTCTTGCTAACGAGCAGTCATTCCGTGGCAAGAGCAAGCATGTCAAGATAAGGTATCAAAATGTGTCGGCTGCAATAAACAATAATCTGATAACAGTAATGAGATGTGCAGGTGTAAACAATATTGCAGATCTGTTCACCAAGGTAGTGGATTGCAACAGATTCTTGCAACTGTCAAAGCAAATATGACAAACTTGAGAAGGAGTGACAGAATATGCAAGTCTGTTCATATTAGCAATGACAGGTGGTTTTAGATTCAGGGGATCTAAGTGTCAAGCTAAGCTGATGCAATAACCTGGAAAGCCCCTAGAAGGCCTGAGACTGAGTTAATGAGTTGCACCTGTAGGGTGACTCAGCCTGAAGGTGATGAGTTGCACCTGGAGAGTGACTCAGCCAAGTAACACTAATTGCTGCCTGGAGATGTCATCTGTATATAAGTGTAAGACTCTGTGAGTCTGTGTCGGGAGATAGTGGTGGAAAGAGTGTGTGTATAGCACTGTGAATAAATAACTGCATTTTCTACAAGTTCTACTGGTACTGGTGGTTATTCCTGGGTGTTGGCACAATCCGCCAGCTCCCGCAACAATTAATACAACAAAATTCGAGATGGTTTAGAGAAAGAGAGTGGAGAAAGAAGAAAATTTTAGAAGAAATTAAATTGGAAGAGAGGCAGCTAAGAAAGGTGCAAAGTAAATTACTTAAACAAGAACAGATGGATAGGATAAAAAACTTACAATCCCAATATGAATTTTTAATAACCTCAGAATTGGAAAAAAAATGTTTAATAGGCAAAAAAAATTTAAACATGCAAACAAACCGGATAAATTATTAGCTTGGCAACTTAAATATAAACAGAAGAAGTCACCTATATTAAAAATAAAGAGGGACTGGAAGATAACAGACAAACAAAAAATTGCTGAAACTTTTATAGATTATTATTTAAATCTTTATAGACAAAGAGTTGTTTAGGAGAAGGAAATAGAGGCATATTTAAATCAATTTGAATGGGAAAATTTTTCACAAGAACATTAGGATTTATTAGACTCTAACATAACTATCGAAGAATTAAAAGTAGCCATAGGTAAAAGTAAATTAAATAAATCACCAGGCAAAGATGGATTTACAGCATTTTATTATAAAACTTTTATAGAACAACTGTCACCATATTTATTAATTTTTTTATGGGGAAAAGAAAAACATAGAGTAGCATATAATAATTTGATCCAACTAAGAGAAACAGGAGGTTTAGGGTTACCAGATTTAAAAATGTACTATGAGGCATCTTTTTTTGTTTGGTTAAAGACTTGGATTATGTTAGAAAATGCCAAAATACTAGAATTAGAGGGTTATAACTTACGTTTTGGATGGCATGCATACTTATGGTATTACCCATTTTATTACCCATTCCTCCAGTTTGAAGAGGTTCTTTTGGAGCTCTTCACATTCCAATTTTGTTTTAACCACCCTAAATAATTTGGTGTCTGCAAACTTGGCCACCCCACTGTTCACCCCCAACTCCAGGTCATTGATGAACAGATTGAAAAGTGCCGGTCCCAACACAGATCCCCGAGGGACCCCACTGCTCACATCCCTCCTTTGTGAGAACTGACCATTGATTCCTACTCTCTGTGTCCTATTTGTCAGCCAGCTCTCAATCCATAGGAGGACTTGTCCACTTATCCCATGACTATGAAGTTTGCTTAGCAGTCTTTGGTGGGGGACTTTGTGTATTTGGATTTCCAGAAGGCTTTTGACAATGTCCACAGGCTCATTCCTGTCCACATGCTTATTGACACTTTCAAAAGACTCTAAAAGATTATTGAGATAGGACCTATCTTTACAGAAGCCATGTTGGGTTTCGCTTCGATATGCTTGACAATTCTTTCTTTAATAATGCTTTCCATCAATTTACCTGGAACAGACGTTAACTGGCCTGTTGGCTCAACTACATCCCAATTGGCTCAACTACATCCACATCCCGCACTAAGTAGCTGGCAGCACCACATAGTATTAAGTCCAGGATCGCCTCCCTTCTGGTTGGGTCCATGACCAACTGTTCGAGGGCACAGTCATTGAGGATGCCTAGAAATTTTATCTCTTTGACTTGACTGGAGCATGCATTTATCCAGTCAATATGAGGGTAGTTAAAGTCTCCCATTATTACTACTTCATATCCTTTGCATGCTTCCCTGATTTCATTTTCCATCTCTAGATCACCCTGAGCCTTTTGGTCAGGGGCCAATAGAACATCCCCAGTACTAAATCACCTTTGGCGCCCAGAATCGTCACCCATAAGGATTCTGTGGACGAGTCTGCCCTTTTTATGGTTTCTAGCTTATTAGACACGATGCCTTTTTAATTAGTTAATTATTTATTTTTTGTGTTTTAACCCTGGAAAGGAAACATGCCCTGCCCTCTATACTCTGTGCCCTTCCTGTACGGAATAAGGACCGAGTGCCCTGGCTTCCTTGCCCTGCTGCTAACTCACACTGATGCCTAACTGATGTTGGCACCCCTGGCGAGGAGGGGTGTTTGTAATTTAAATGTTCACAGCCCCCACCTCTCACACACAAGCTCCACCCAAGCACCAATCAAAAACCTTTCTTTAGAAGGCTATAAGCACCCACTCTCCCTCTCACAGCAACGTCAGTTAGTGCTCCTCAGAAGTTTTAGGAAAAGCAAAACCAGCACTCACCTCACCTTGCCAGCACCTCTGTCGCCCAGCCCAGCTGATTTATATCCCTCCCCAAATGCCAACATCCTCAGGCACCTCTCCAAATGAACCAGGCATTTCACAAGCTGAAGTTGGGAACTTGAGTAGCTACCACCACTGACAGGCAGTTTTGAGGGTTGAAAAGGGGTTGGGATCCAAGTGTGATTATGATCCACAGGGCTAAAGTAATCAGATTCTGGGCTTGCTGCAGCCAAACCTCCCAGGCTCAGCTGATCGGTGTGACAATGGATGATGAACCTGCACACATGTAAGAAGCTCGAAATGGACTTGAAATGCCACTTGTTATGAATTACAAGCACTGTATGGATTTGGGGATAAATCTCCCCCCCCACTCATAACAAAGCATACATTGAGCCTCCATTAGGCACAAACATTAGGCAACATGACTACTACACTGACATCACAAACCCTTTTGCAGCGTTCTTTTTTCAAAGCTTTGGGGATAAACACCAGCCTCTTCCCCACTGCAGACATTTCAGACGTATGTCTGTTTCTGTGTTTTATCTGCATGAGTAACATAAATGGGTTTATAATTTGCCCGTGCTTCCATTTTTATGACAAGTGCCTTCCATCTGTTATTTTTTATGGATTATGCAACCATTCTCAGCTTGTCGATGCCAGTGGCACCACTGTAAAAATGATGCTTCCTCCATCAAACAGATTGCCCCTCTCCAGAAGAACATTTTGCGTATGATGGCTTAAGCGCGGCCTGGAGAGGATATTTCCATAATAACATTAGTGCTTTTTTTCACTGCACAATGCCAGACTATGTAATTATTGCAAATTTGGGAGATGTTATCAGAGGAGGGTGGAAAAACAAATTCGGCACAGTTCGGCAAAATTCGGCCCTTTTAAATTCAGGCCGTGCCGAAGTCCGAACTGCCCCCCTTCGGATCCCTGAAATTCGGGCGAGATCCAGAGTTTGGGGGAAAATTCGGGGCCCCCGCAGGCCTTCAGGGGGCTTCCCTGAAGGTGCGCAGGTGTCGTGGTGCAGACGAGGAGAGAGAGCTGTAAGCGTAGTCTGGGGAACAGTCCAAGGTAATTCACAGTGAAGGCAGAGTCCGAGATATCAATACAGGCAAGGGAAGTCCAAGGCAGGGCTGTCAAAAAAAAAAATTCGGTACAGTTCGGATTCGGCCAAATTTGACCCTTGTGGGTTCGGTACATGCCGAAGTCCGAACTCCCCCGCTTCGGATCCCCGGTAATTCAGGGGGATCCGGAGTTCGGGGAAAAATTCGGCCCCAGCGCGCCTTCAGAGGGATTCCCTGAAGGCGCGCGGGGGCCCTTTAAACTGATCTGAGCCTCCCATCTGGGAGGCGCAGGTCAGTTTAAAGGGCAGCCCGCGCCTCTCCAGCGGAGCCCGCTGAAGGGGGGCGGGCTGCCCCTTAAACTGACCTGCGCCTCCCAGCTGGGAGGCTCAGATCAGTTTAAAGGGCAGCCCGCGCCTTTCAGCAGGCTCCCCTGAAGGGGGGCTGAATTTGCCGAATTTATTCGCGAACTCCCGAACTCGCTGAATTCGGCCCCCCCCCGGTTGCCCGCCAGTTTTGAGTTCGGATCCGTCCGAACAGAAAATCACCGAATCAGGGGAAATTCGGTTGATTTTCAGTTTGGACCGAACCGAATTGACAGCCCTAGTCCAAGGTGTTAGTCAGAGCCAGTCCAAGAAGTCAGGAAACCAGGAATCCAAAGGATAGCAGGGAAACAAGGCCGGTACACCAGGAGGTTGGTGACAAGTTGCTTGCACAACAGCCAAGCCTAACTGATGGCTTAAATCCCTTCCCCTGCTGCTGTAGCAGAGCCAGCTGATGCTGATGAGGCTGAGTTCACAGGTGGTGCTTCAGCCCTGCTCTTCCTCATCACTGCTACTGGGGAGGTTCCTGTGTAAAGCCTTCAGTCTAGCACTCTGCTGTTTCTGCTGCATTGCCAGACGAACCTGTTTTCTTTTCTGCTCCAGTGGCCTTGGCGAGGCCTCTGGAGACACTGCATGTTGCAAGGTGTCAGGTCCAACTGGAGTCCTTGAGCTGGCAGGCTGCAGGCATGGTGAGTCATCTCCTGACTTTGGCTGATCCTCTATTCTGGCCTCTACTTCCTCTTTGTCAGAGGAGGTCTCTGCAGGTTGACTCTCTGCAGGCTGATTCATGACACCATCCCCCCTTCAAGGCCACCCCGACCTGCTGAACCTGGGCCTGGCTTCTGGGGATAGGTGTGGTGAAACCACCGTAGAAGGTCTGGTGCATGGAGATGATCAGCAGGTTCCCAGGAGCGATCTTCCGGTCCATACCCTTTCCAGTCAACCAGGTATTGGAGCCGGCCCCGCCAACGCTGAGAGTCCAAAATCTGGGCCACTTCAAACTCCTCATGACCTTGCACGATGACAGGCGATGGAGGTGGTGTCGAGGGCCTCAATGGGTGCGGGGGTGCAACAGGTACCAGCAGGGAACAATGAAACACAGGGTGGATCCGGAGCGTGGTTGGGAGTTGCAGTTGAAAGGCCACTGGGTTGACTTGTTCCATGATGGGGAAAGGGCCGATGAAACAGGCATCCAGTTTCCGGGATGGTCACAGGCTAGGAAGGTATTGGGTTGAGAGCCACACCTGGTCCCCAACCATCAGTGCCTTCCCAGGTTGCCGGTGCCGGTCTGCGGCCATCTTGTACGCCTCCTTGGCCTGTTGTAGCTGGTCCCGGAGTACCTTGTGGAGAGCCTGCAGTTCCTGAACGAGGTCATTGGCAGCAGGAACTGCTGAGGCTGGCGTCACTTGAGGGAAGAACCGGGGATTGTAGCCATAGGTAGCCATGAAGGGTGTCTGCTGGGTGGAGGAGTGACCCGCATTATTGTAGGCGAATTCTGCTAAGGGTAGCAGGTCAAAGTTGTCCTGCTGGTGGTTCACGAAACACCTCAAGTATTGCTCGAGCATGGCATTTGTGCACTCAGTCTGCCCATCAGTTTGAGGGTGGTGAGCTGAGGAGAGGTGTACCTGGGTCCCTAGGAGGGAATGCAGGGCCCGCCAGAACCGGGAGGTAAATCGAATGCCCCGATCTGAAATCAGGTGTTCTGGCAGCCCATGAAGCCGGAAGATATTGTGGAGATACAACCGGGCAGTTTCACGAGTGGGGGGGAGACCTGGACAGGGAACAAAGTGTGCCATCTTGGTGAGTAGGTCCACAGCCACCAGGATGCTTGTGTGGCCACTGGACCTAGGCAAGTCCGTGATGAAGTCCATGGATATGGTCTTCCAAGGGCCTAAAGGAGTGGGCAAGGGTTGCAACAGGCCTGTAGGCTTCCCTGGCTGGTTCTTGGCCCGTTGGCAGACTTCACAGGATGCCACATACTGGTTAATGCTGCCCAGACCCATGGCCACCAAAAGTCTCGAGTCAGGAGGTGAAGTAGCGGCCAAAGTGCCCAGCCGGCTTGGCGTCGTGTACCAGCTTCAGGACTTCAGCTCTGAAGGGCCCTGGAGGCACATAGATCCTACCCCGGTGGGTGAGTACATCCCCCTGCACTATGAAGCCTGGAGGTGCCATTCCTTGGGAGTCCCTGAGAGCCTGGAGCTGCTTCTTTGCAAAGGGGTCTATTTGCTGCTGATGCTCTATTTGTTCCCTGAGGGAGATACTGAGCTGGATGGCGGTGAAGCTCTCAGGTGGTAGGACTGTAGCAAGAGGGCGCTCCTGAATCGGGACGGCCGAGTATTCTGGTTTTCTGGACAAGGCATCCGCCCTCTTGTTCTGGGAGCTGGGGATGTATGTGATGGTGAAATTAAATCTGGAGAAAAACAAGGACCATCGTATTTGTCTCTGGTTCAGCCACTGAGTGGTCTGTAGACTCTCCAGGTTCCGATGGTCTGTCCGGACCACCACCTGGTGTCGAGCCCCCTCCAGGTGGTGTCTCCACACCTCAAAAGCCGCTTTGATGGCCAACAACTCCCGCTCCCAGATAGTATAATTTTGCTCAGCTGGTGTGAGTTGCCTGGAGTAGTAAGCACATGGCTGCAGGGCCCCGGTGGCCGTCCCTGACTGTAGAAGTATGGCCCCAATAGCCCTATTTGAGGCATCGGCTTCCACGGTGAAGGGCAAATTGGGGTCTGGATACAGCAGGAGTGGCTAGGTAGCAAATTGTTTTTTTAGGTCCTGAAACACCCGCTGTGCCTCCGGTGTCCAGCGGAAGGGCTCCCGTGGTTGCAGCAGCCTGGTCAAGGGTACAGCCAAGGACGCAAACTCAGGAATAAATTGTCTGTAATAGTTTGCAAAACCAAGGAAACGCTGTACATCCTTTCGGTTCTGGGGAGCCTGCCAAGAGAGTACTGCCTCTATTTTCTGGGGATCCATCATAATGCCCTGAGCAGAAATGCGGTGTCCCAGGAATTCCACAGCCGGAAGATTGAACTCACACTTCTCCAGCTTGGCATAGAGGCCATGCTGTCGAAGCCGGTGCAGAACTATTCGCACATGTTCAGTGTGGCTGTCTGGATCCTGGGAATAAATCAGGATGTCATCCAAGTAGATGATGACAAACTTGTCTAGCAAATCACGAAATACATCGTTCATGAAACGCTGGAACACGGCCGGAGCATTGCATAGACCGAATGGCATCACCAGGTATTCATACTGCCCATACCGAGTGGCAAATGCTGTCTTCCATTCATCCCCTTGGCGGATCCTTACCAAGTTATAAGCACCACGAAGGTCCAGCTTAGTAAACACCTTGGCCCCTCGTAGGCGTTCCAGCAGCTCCGGGATGAGGGGCAAGGGGTACCGGTCCCGGATGGTAATTTTGTTGAGAGCCCTATAGTCATTACACAATCGGAGCTCTCCACTCTTCTTTTTCACAAAGAGGACAGGTGCTGACGTTGGGGAGTTAGAGGGGCATATAAATCCTCTTTGCAAGTTCTTGGTCAGGAAGTCCCGAAGCGCCTCCAGTTCCGGCTCGGAGAGGCGGTATAGTCGACCTGTAGGCAGAGGGGCCCCAGGTACCAAGTTGATGGCACAGTCATATGGCCAGTGGGGGGGCAGCTGATCTGCCCCCTTCTCCTCAAATACATCCCTGTAATCAGCATACTTCTCGGGGAGGACGGCCAGGGCTGAAGAGGCAGCTGCCCCCAGGACTGTAGGGCAGCCTTCGTGTGGGCAAAGGATCCTGAACTGCAGTTCCTGACATGCCCAGTTGATGGCAGGGTTGTGGAGGGCCAACCAGGAGAGCCTTAACACAATGGGAAACCAAGGCTTACAGACCACATCAAATTGCACTTGTTCATGGTGTCGCTGCAGCTCCAGGATCAGCGGTTCAGTCTCCTGAGTAACTGGTCCAGACCGTAGGAGCCGTCCATCAATGGCCTCCACTAGAGCAGGAGTAGTCTTTGGCTGTAGTGGGACTCGATGCTGGGCAGCGAACTGGGCATCCATGAAACACTGGGAGGCCCCCAAATCTATCATTCCATAGGCCAACAACCAACGCCCATCGGGCAACTGCAATTTCACAGGGACCAGAAAAGGTCCAGGACTGGTGCTGGGGAGCCCCTCTAGTCCTTCAGCATGTCCCAAAGCATCTGACTTGTGTTGACCAGGGGCTTGGCGTTTCACATCTGCTCCAGCACGGTCCTTTTTTGGGGGGGCAGCAACTGACATAGTGCCCAGAACCTCCACAATATAAACATAGATGCAGGGCTCGACGCCTGTCCTTTTCTGTCTCTGGCAGGCATGGCCAACCAGCTCCTTGCTGTCTGGGTTCCTTCACTGGTGTTTCTGAGCCTGCAGTAATCATGGACGCCAGGGGTGGTTGGCCAACCACCAGCCCAGGGTGGGCCCTTTTGCACTCCTGCCTTCGGGCCTCCAGCCGCCCGTCAATCCGCAAACAGCAAAATTAAAGCTTGAAGGGTTGCAGGGCGCTCTACTCGGGCTAGTTCATCCTGCAGTTCTTCTGACAGCCCTTCCTGGTACTGGTCCATTAGGACTGCTTCGTTCCACTCCAGGTCTTGAGCCAGCAGCTGGAATTCTGTTGTATATGCTGCAACCGTCCCTTTCCCTTGCTTGAGGTGCCTGAGGCACTGGTTAGCCTTTTCAGCCTTCAAGGGGTTGGCAAAAAACCCACGCAAGTGAGCCTCAAAAGCAGTAAAATCATCCAGCAATGGGGATTGGCCAAGCAGCAGAGGGGTGGCCCATTTGGCAGCCTGTCCCTTTAAGAGGCTTAACACAAAGCCGACCTTCATCTTATCAGTAAGGAAGTCCTGGGCTCGGAGATCAATGTATAAATTGCACTGGGCAAAGAAAGCAGGAAAATCCTCCACCTCCCCCGCAAACTTATCTGGAAGGCTGATGGGCCAGTTGGCAACGGCTGCCGTAGATGGTTGTTGTTGGAGCACAGCCAAGGCTTGAGTGAGCTGCATTATCTGTGCCTTTAACAGCTGGAGCTGAATCACCACCATCTCTGAGACGTCGGCCCCTTCCATCCTGCCAGCGAGGAAGGGTGAGTTTGTTTTGGTTTTTGTGGGTGCAAGCAATCTGTCGTGGTGCAGGCGAGGAGCAAGAGCTGTAAGCGTAGTCTGGGGAACAGTCCAAGGTCATTCACAGTGAAGGCAGAGTCCGAGATATCAATACAGGCAAGGGAAGTCCAAGGTGTTAGTCAGAGCCAATCCAAGAAGTCAGGATACCAGGAATCCAAAGGATAGATGGGAAACAAGGCCGGTACACCAGGAGGTTGGTGACAAGTTGCTTGCACAACAGCCAAGCCTAACTGATGGCTTAAATCCCTTCCCCTGCTGCTGTTGCAGAGCCAGCTGATGCTGATGAGGCTGAGTTCACAGGTGGTGCTTCAGCCCTGCTCTTCCTCATCACTGCTACTGGGGAGGTTCCTGTGTAAAGCCTTCAGTCTAGCACTCTGCCGTCTCTGCTGCATTGCCAGACAAACCTGTTTTCTTTTCTGCTCCAGTGGCCTTGGCGAGGCCTCTGGAGACACTGCATGTTGCAAGGTGTCAGGTCCAACTGGAGTTCTTGAGCTGGCAGGCTGCAGGCATGGTGAGTCATCTCCTGACTTTGGCTGATCCTCTATTCTGGCCTCTACTTCCTCTTCATCAGAGGAGGTCTCTGCAGGCTGACTCTCTGCAGGCTGATTCATGACAGCGGAATACCCCTGAAGGCTGCAGGGGTGTGTGTGGAACAGATCTGTGCCTCCCAGGCGGGAGGCACAAATCTATTTAAAGGGCCCCCCGCACGCCTTCAGGGAAGCCTGTGAAGGCGCGGGGGGGGGACAGAGGGGTTTAAAGATCCCCGCCCCTGTTCCCGGGAGTCCAGGGAAGAGAGGGGATGGGTTGGCAAGCCCCTCTGCTCTGCCTGCGCAGGCAGGGCAGAGGGGTTTAAAGACCCCCCGCCCCTCTCCCCGGGAGTCCCAGGAAGAGGGGGGATGGGTTGGCAAGCCCCTCTGCTCTGCCTGTGCAGGCAGGGCAGAGGGGTTTAAGGACCCCTCACCCCTCTCCCCCAGACTCCCGGGAAGAGGGGGGATGGGTTGGCAAGCCCCTCTGCTCTGCCTGCATAGGCAGGGTAGAGGGGTTTAAAGTCCCCCCCACCCCTCTCCCCAGGAGTCCCGGGAAAAGGGGGGATGGGTTGGCAAGCCCCTCTGCTCTGCCTGTGCAGGCAGTACCTGGTCTATTTTGTGGTCATCAATGCTCCATGTTCGTACTTTAGGGCGCTTGCCAAAGGCCACAACTTTTGTCTTTGAGAAATTAATGTCTAGTTGTTCAACAGAACAATATTGCGATAGCCTCTGCATGGCTCCTTTGAGGCCCACCCGGGGTCCTGGAAAGCAGGATTGTGTTGTCAGCATAAAGAGAGAGATGTCATGATGGGCTAGCTTTGGAGGGTGTAAAGTGGGGACTTTTAAGTTGCTAACTAAGTTGTTGATGTAGTAATTAAACAGCTTAGGAGCCAGAATGCAGCCCTGCTTCACTCCTTTGTAGGTGTTTACTACTCTTGCAAGATGCCCTTGTCTGCTGTAGGGCTGTTGGGGGGGGGGGATCAGGAAAATTCGGGTTCAGGTTTATTGGCCATTTCCCCCCCCCCCCCGGGAAAACCCAAATGCCGAATTTCCTATACTAGTAAAGATAGGAATTTGGCTTAAAAATTTGGTTTCCCAAAAAATTTGGCCATTTAAACCCATTAAACCCATTTTGTGACTTTCTGTGGCTCCTGGGGGGCATTTTTGCAGGTAGAGCCCCCACATTTTCAGGGTAGCTGTAAGGGACTCTCCTTGCAATGACCCCCAGGTTTGGTGAAGATTGGGTGAGGGGTTCCAAAGTTATGGGGTCTGGAAGAGGTCGCCCCCCTTCCTCCATTGAAATCCAATACAAACACTTTGGGACCTTTACCAGCAAAAATGCCTCCCCAGGAGCTCCGCAAACAAAAAAGTCCATTGTGCAGATACATGTGAAAATTCTAATTGTCTGTAACCCAGTTCTCAGGGTGCGGGAGGAAACCACCACCTGATTGGATTTTTCTCACGTATTCGCACAATGGGCTTTTTTGTGTGCAAAGCTCCTGGGGGGGCATTGTTGCAGGTAGAGGTCCTAAATTTGCAGGGTAGCTGGAAGGGACTCTCCGTGCAAGAACCCCCAAGTTTGGTGAATATTGGGTCAGGGGTTCTGAAGTTATGGGGTCTGGAAGAGGTCGCCCCCTTCCTCCATAGGGACCAATGCAAGGTGTTTGCATTGGATTTCAATGGAGGAAGGGGCGACCTCTTCCAGACCCCATAACTTTGGAACCCCTCACCCAATCTTCACCAAACTTGGGGGTTCTTGCAAGGAGAGTCCCTTCCAGCACCCTGCAAATTTGGGACCTCTACTCACAAAAATGCCCTCCAGGAGCTTTGCAAACAAAACAAACCCATAGGCTAACATGAGTGGGAAATTTCCCCAGCCCATTTTCTCCTTTCCTAACAACTAAGGCAAGCAAACCCCTTGCTCTCATATAGGGTTGCCAGCTCTGGGTTGGGAAATGCCTGGAGATTTTGGGGGTGGAGCCTGAGGAAGGCGAGGTTTGGGGAGGGAGGGACTTCAGTGGGGCACAATGCCATAGAGTCCACCTTCCAAAGCAGCCATTTTCTCTAGGGGAACTGATCTCTGTTGCCTACAGATCAGTTGTAATCAATTGGGAAATCTCCAGCCACAACCTGGGGGTTGGTACAACAAAATCACAAAATCACCTGTACTGTAAGGAAGTTACCAAGTAAAAAACAGCACACAGCTCAATTCAAATGATTTCAAAATATGTAATCAGTGCATAGAAATAAGACAAGCAAGTTCAATGACAAAACAACAGATAAAAAAACTACATAGAGTAGAAAAAACAGGTCTTTCCCTGCTAAACCTGGAAACTTGGACTTGGGAAACCCCAGACTGAGATCAAGACCTCAGTGCCGCCTAGGGTTGCCAACCACCAGGTAGTGGAGGGAAAATAGGCACCACTGAACTAGTATCATGCAGATTAGAAAAATCAGAACAGGAGTGAGAAATTTTAACAAAGTGCAAAAAGATTTATCTGAATGCTACTAATACATTAAACAACAAAAATACTGTACAACATACATGTAATATATAAACACACTATACATCAAACAATTGTCCATCAAGCAAATATGAAATGGTGCAGTGGACTTCAAGGAGTCAAATGAAACTCTCAAGGAAGTCTCTGGTAGAGTACATTCGCCATTGCTGACCATATGTTTCAAAGTGTAGTTCTTTTGAAGAGATGCCAAAATCAAGGTGAGGATACGGCCGTTTCAAATTCTTAATTATAAATTTTTTCCTCAGTCCTTCCTACAGTACAAAAGTTATAATAACACCATGAACCCTTTTGCCTCGATCTTCCAGGTAATTTTTGCAAATCAACAGTTTCCAGTTATGCACAAGGTCTCAGGTTGAGCCTGCTGCTCCCACAACACACTCACCCCCATTCTTCCTAGAGCTAACAAAAGACACCCTGTACAGCTTGTTCAGCTCTTGTGATATCTCAAGGTCATTTTCAAAACCTTGGTGTGTAATCCTTTCAACCCTGTTGTACAGTAATAATAAAATTGAATAGACTACATTTTAATACTTTCAGTTTTTTATTATCTTATCAAATTTTGAAGAAAATTTTTGTCTAATTCATTTTTTAATTCTGAAGATCTAGCAAAACTTAGTTGAAGGTTCATGATGATTTTAGCTCACAAAGATTCCCATCATGTGCTCATGTTTCACATGGGACGGACCCTCTCTTTTCTGCTATAAAGCTCTAACATTACTCACAAAATTTGTTTTTAATTTGGGGTTTTACCTAACTCAGGGTGTGGTCATCCACAGTCTTTCACTACCACAGTACTTCCTTAACTATATTGTATATCCCAATATGTTCCTACCCCACCAAAAACCCAAATCTAGGACAAAACAACAACAAAAAAGCATAAATGTGGGTCTGCTGTGAGATATGGATTTGACCCCTGTATTTATACAAGATATGAGGCTAGGTTTTACAAAAGACAAATCACTTTTTCAACGAATGTTGTTAGATAACAATGAACATTTAATATCTAAGATTTACAAGATACTACTGACTTTATATACTGAACAAGACCTTGTTAAACCAACAATGATAACCTGGGCACAAACTTTGGGTCATGACATACATATGCACAAATGGGAAAGACTTTGGTCAAAGGATATGAAATATATATATTCACAATCTTTGAGAGAGAATATATATAAAATGATGTACAGATGGTATCTAACACCAAAGAAATTAGCCAAAATGTATGGAAATATGTCACCGAACTGCTGGAAATGTCAGAAACAAGTCGGTTCTTTTCATCATATTTGGTGGATATGTGAGAAGGCTTAGAACTATTGGGATATGATTTACAATGAACTAAGGCTGATATTACAACAAAATATCCCTAAAACACCAGAAATGATGCTGTTGAGCATAATACCAGACACCATAGTGACCCAGAGACCTTTTTTGATGTATGCCACTACTGCCGCCAGAATGGTATACGCTAGGAGATGGAAAATGACGGATATACCAAATAAATCGGAGTGGATTGAAAAAATGATGGAATTAGTAGAAATGGCAAAACTTACGGCGTTGATAAATCAAAAAGATAACAATGAATTTGCAAAAGAATGGGAGGCATGGACAAATTATTGTAGAAATGAACTTAAGTGTGATATTAAGAAACATATTTTGATCTAATTCAGAGTGGATGTATTAGATATGGATGTTTTTGGTATAACTGAGTTAGATAAATAATACAAAGAGAGTGCAGCAGCACCATCCTGCCTGTGTTCCACCGCACCCAAAATAATAGGCATGCTCCTCTGATACTAGAGAGAATAGGTATGCAGCATGACTAGTATCCATTCTAACTAATAACCATGAATACCCCTCTCCTCCATAAATGTGTCCACTCCCCTCTTAAAGCCCTCCAAGCTGGCAGCTATCACCACATCCTGGGGCAGGGAGTTCCACAATTTAACTATGCGTTGTGTGAAAAAATACTTCCTTTTATCTGTTTTGAATCTCTCGCTCTCCAGCTTTAGCAGATGACCCCGTGTTCTAGTATTATGGGAGAGGGAGAAAAACTTCTCCCTGTCCACTCTCCAAACCATGCATAATTTTATAGACCTCTATCATGTCTCCCCTCAGCCGCCTTCTTTCCAAGCTAAACAGCCATAAGCGTCCTAACCGCTCCCCATAGGACTCTAGTCCCTTAATCATTTTGGTTGCTCTTTTCTGCACCTTCTCAAGCTCTGTAATATCCTTTTTTAGGTGTGGTGACCAGAACTGTACACAGTATTCCAAGTGTGGTCAGGCACCGGCCTGGTTCTCAGCAGTTAGGCCAGATGGTGCTCCAAGGTCGAATTGTTGTTCAACTCTGTTATGTTTTGTGTCGCTCTTCTCTGAGAACAAGGGCTATCTATGGGCTAAACAACCGCTTGCTGAGCGGCCAATGTCCAAACCGCCGAGTTGGCGGAGCAAGCAGAGGTGCTTGCGGCTGCGCAGGTGGCGGCCACGCTCGGAGCACGGCCCAAAGACCCTGGGATTTTGGACACCGAGGGGGAGAATTGGACACCACCATTGTCCTCCCCCGATCTCCCATTCTACGATCTCCCTCGCAGAACGACAGCTTGTCTGCAATGTCTGATAGGACTTGGCCGCCGCAGCAGTTTTTTGCAAGACATTGGGGGGTGCCTGGACGAAGAAAGCCTCGGTGACTGGAATACAAATCTCCAAGTAGGCCAGACCTGGCGCACCGGGGGGGGGGCGCAGATGAGATCCAATGTCTGCAGTACCGAAATCAGGACCTAGAGGAGCAAGTAGCTCAGATGCGAGATCAAATGGATGTTATGTGGCGGGAGTTTGGCAAGTTACAATGGACACATCAGCTTGCGCTGGCTCCGCCTCTTCAAGGGCAACCGGGCCAGCCGGGAGTGCCAGTGCTGGGACAGCCTGGTGCACCCGCTCTGGGACAGCCTTCCCCAGGAAAGCCCGGTGCCCCCGCACCCGTGCTGCCGGGTCTACCGCAACCACAACTGGTATGGCCCGCTCCTCCACCGCACCCATACGCCCCACAAAGAGACTTACAAGCAACATTTGACGGGTCCACGGAAGGGCTGCCTTACTTTTTACATCATGTGGACAGTTTTATGAGAGAGCAAGGACCCACCTTTCCCATGTAAGACAGTCAGGTCAGGTATGTGTCATCCCTACTGGAAGGAGAAGCGGCAGAATGGATGATTTAACAGTATGATCTTCGGGCTCGATCCGTTCAAACTCTGAATGACTTTATGTGGGCCTTACGAAGACACTTCGATGATCCCTTCTGGAGCGAGAAGGCTAAGACTGCCATTCTCCAGCTGCGCCAGAGCTCGTTTGTGGGGCTACGGGCCATTTTGCCACAGCCTGCCCATTAAAACCAGAATGACTGGTTCTGAGTCCCCACCCTGGGAGTGCGGCTTGGACGGAAGGAAACAACCATCGGAAGAGCGCAGGATGGCAGTGACTTTCGGAGGGGACCTGTGGACCGACACACTGGCAGAGTAGCCATGGGAGTGGGCCATCACTGGGAACAGTTGCGCTTCACAATAGCACCGGGCATTCGGTATTCAGTAGTGTTGGGGGCAAATTGGCTGCATGGACACAGTCCCACGATAAACTGGGCAGCCAAAACGATTGAATTCACCCAGCCACAGTGCGACCAGCATAGCAGAGAAGTAGCAGTTAAAACACCTGCCATGGCAGCGCATCCTAACGACATCCCCAATGCCCCCCAACTCCCCCCTGAGGATGTAGACTTTGCTGATGTCTTTGATGTGAAGGAGTGCGATGTGTTGCCCCCCCCCACCGCAGCTCAGACTGTGCCATTGAAGTGGTGGGGGAAGGCAAATTACCGAAGAGTAAAATCTATCCAATGAGCCCCAAAATCTGTGCTCAGAGACCTTTTGGACACAAATCTGACTTGAGGATTCATTCGACCCTCCACTGCGCCTAATTGCGCCCCTGCCTTCTTTGTACGCAAGAAAACGGGTGATTTACAGTTGTGCATAGACTTTTGCAGACTCAATGCGGTCACCCAAACTAACGCTTATCCCATTCCCCTGATCTCTGACTTACTGAGTCAGTTAAAAGAGGGGCGCATCTTTACGAAACTGGATTTGGTTGAGGCATATTACAGTGTGAGGATTCGAGAGGGGGATGAGCCGCTGACTGCCTTTTCCAGCTGTTTTGGGATGTTTGAGTACCTAGTGATGCCCTTTGGATTGAAAGGTGCCCCGGGAGTCTTCATGCAATTGATTAATGAAATACTTCATGACCTGTTGTTTAAAGGAGTGGTGGTCTACTTAGATGACATTCTTATTTACTCCAAATCTTACGAGGAGCATGTTGCCATGGTCAAAGAGGTGCTACGGCGCCTCAGAGAAAATCAACTCTATGCCAAAGTATCTAAATGCGAGTTCCACTGGGACCAATTGACTTTCCTAGGCTACATAATTTCGCACCAAGGACTAGCTATGGATCCAGAAAAGGTGCGAACCATGGTGGAATGGAAACCTCCCTCCACCTGTAAAAAAGTGCAACAGTTTTTGGGGTTCACAAATTTCTACAGGGGATTCCTCAACAACTTTGCTCAAGTTGCATTACCCATCACTGACCTCCTTAAGACCAAGGGGAAGGGGAGTGCGGCTTCTCAGCTGGGCACGCGGGTGGAGTGGACACCGGAGTGTCAAAGGGCTTTTGAGACTCTTAAGCGGTTGTTTACAATTGAACCCGTGCTGAAGCATCCGGATTGCGGGCAGCCGTTCGTCGTTCAGGTAGATGCTTCTGAGGTAGCCATGGGGGGGCTCTTTCAGTGGGAGGAAGACAGTCAGCTGCACCCCTGTGCTTATTTTTCCAAGACGTTTTCCCAATCCCAGCTGAACTGGCCCATTTGGGAAAAAGAGGCTGCCGCGGTGAAGCATGCTTTAATGGTGTGGAGACATTTTCTAGAGGGGGCAGACACCCCCTTTGAGGTGTGTACCAATCACAGAACTTGGAAGCCTTAATGGGGTCTCGCAAACTCTCCGCCAAACAGGTGCGATGGGCGGATTTCTTTTCCAAGTTCAATTTCATACTTCGCCATGTCCCAGGGAAACAAAACCAGCTGGTTTGTCCCGGCTTCCCCAATATCTGGACTAGCTGGAGCGTCCCACGGAGTCCCTGTTCACTCCCGCACAGAGGGGTCTGACGCCTACGTTAGCCATGCAGACCCATGCCCAAGCACAACGGTCCCTCAAAGTTATGGACGTACCGCGCCCTAGTGAGATGCTCCCCTCCCTCCTTCACAGCAGACTGAAGTGTCAGGGGAACCCGCAAGTCCTACTCCTGAGGAGCCACCTGAATCCCCTCCCCTGTTTTCTCTCCCGGAGAGACTACCTAATTCCTTCAGAGATGCTTTAGCCCAGGGTTGCCAAACGGAACAATTAACCAATGCCTTTCCTGCAAATCTTGTTAAGCGGGGGGAGCTGTGGTTTAAAGACACCAAGTTGTATGTTCCTGAAATACTCCGGGGGGAGGTGTTGAGTCTTGCTCATGGGGCGAAATCTGCAGGACATTTTGGTTTCATAAAATCGCTACACCTACTCTGTCAGCAGTTTTGGTGGCCGAAAATGCGATCAGACTTAGACGCCTTCATTCGCAGTTGTCCCATCTGTGCCATTGCCAAACGGTCCCCAGGGAAGCCCCCCGGGTTGTTGCAGCCGTTGGAAACACCTCAAGATCGTTGGAAGTTATTGCCATGGATTTCATGACTGATCTCCCTCTCAGCAGGGGGAAGACGGTACTATGGGTGGTTACGGATCTATTTTCCAAGCAAGTACATTTGATTCTTTGTGTGGGCTTGCCCTCCGCCCCAAAATTGGCCCGTTTGTTTGTGTCCCATGTCTTCAAATACCATTCGTTTCCGCACAGGGTGATTTCCGACCACGGGGTTCAGTATGTAGCCAAGTTTTGGAGGGCTTTTCTCAAATTGGTAGGGGTGGAGCAGGGACTGTCTAGTGCATTTCACCCTCAGACTGATGGGCAGACCGAATGGGTAAATGCTGTACTGGAGTGTTATTTACGTTGTTATGTCAATTACCATCAAGATGACTGGGTCAACCTCTTGCCTTTTGTGGAGTATGCTTATAATAATGCTGTGCATCAGTCTACAGGATTTAGCCTATTCTACACAGTGTATGGGAGAGAGTTCGGCCCCCTAGGCAGTGTTGACGTCGCAAGGGAGGAGGGGGGTGCTGACATAACCGAGTGGGTCCAAGCAATTCAGACCACTTGGCCATGGTTGCAAAAGAATTTGAAACGGGCCAAACGAAAGTACAAGGCTCAAGCAGATAAACATCGTTCACCTGGCTGGGAATTCAAGGTGGGGGATCTAGTGTACCTGTCCACCAAAAATGTATGCTCCCTGTGCCCATGCAGGAAACTCAGTGAAAAGTTTGTAGGACCTTTTTCCATTTCGAGAATCAACAAAGTGACTGTAGAGCTCTCCCTCCCCAAGGCTCTGAGAAAAGTACATCCAGTGTTCCATATTAGTCTTTTAAAACAACATGTACCCTCACCTGAATGGCATCCGGAAGCTCCTCCAGAGGTGCCTAGCATGGTGGGGGGGGGGAGGAACACTTTGAAGTTCTTTGAATCCTTGATTCCTGTGTCCACAGGGGGGTGCTGCAGTATCTGTTTCGTTGGAAACATTTCGGTCCTGCTTACGATGAATGGGTGAACCATCACCACGTATCCGCCCCCCGGTTGGTTCGCCAATTCCATGTGTTATACCCGAACAGTCCCTCCCCGCCGGACATGGGAGGAGGGGGGCCTTAGAGGGGGCAGAATGTCAGGCTGGTTCTCAGCAGTTAGGCCAGATGGTGCTCCAAGGTCGAATTGTTGTTCAACTCTGTTATGTTTTGTCTCGCTCTTCTCTGAGAACAAGGGCTATCTATGGGTTTCCCTAGCAACCAGGAGTCATCCAGAAAGTTCATTTCAACTTTATATCTTCTGTACTTTCATTCCTACCCCCATTAGTATCGTTGCTGCTTCCAAGTCATTTTCTTCAACTTGTTGTATATTTCTCAATAAATCACCTTTCTATGGACTACCTGCCTAGAAGTTGTTTTGTGGGATCTATCTGGTGAGCCCAGAGCTGACAGGGCTACTGTCAGACAGAGTGGTCTGACTTGGTGTAAGGCTGATACACATCTGTCGTACAAAGAATCTATCGCCATCTATTGGGGTGGCTGTATATCTATATAAGGAGGAGGTGTGATTCAGACCATTTATTCAAAAAGTCACATTAAGATTAGGTTAAATTTCACAAGAACAAGAGACCCAGCATTTAAAGAAAAGGGAAAAAAAGATATATACACATTTTAAAAGTAGCACAGATCCATAAGACTCCAGTCTAGTCCTCAGGATTAATTCCTGGTTATTCCAAGGATGAGAAAATGGCATTATTTTGCTACCACAGTTTTCCTTCCCAGATGGGAGATTAAGTCTATGATAATCATCCAAATGGTTGGGAAATATTGTAAGAAAAGTGTTAATCAAAGAAGCACTTACAATGTCATAGCAAAGAAAAAATGTACTAAGGATGCTGGCACCTGAGATGCACATGGGCAGATCTATATGGTGGATTTTCCAATATTCCGCACAGATAAAGGAAGCCTGAGTTTGGGGAGGGACTGTGGCTCAGTGGAAGAGCCTATGCATTGCATGCAGAAGTTCCCAGGTTCAATCCCCAGCATCTCCAGTTAAAAGGACCAGGCACTAGGTGATGTGAAAGACCTCTGCCTGAGACCCTGGAGAGCTGCTACCAGTCTGAGTAGACAATACTGATTTTGATGGACTGATTCAGTATAAGGCAGCTTCATGTGTTCATGTGATCTAAACAGAACTTAACTATTAGGGCTTGGATTTCCCAACACTGTTCCTGTTCCAAATAGACATGACACAGAAATATAAAAACAAAAAGGAACCTGTCTAGGTGTACTGTTTGGAAACAAGTGTATAGAATAAATCATCTGGGACAGTGGAGAGGAAGGAAAAGATAATTGACAGGGTAAGTCTTGGCAAGTGTTAATCAGTTAACTGCAGTTCATTACACTAAAGGCATGGTGCTAATTGCAGAGGGATTTAGAAGAGAAGGAAAATGCAGGTGCTTGACATTTTAAATTAAATTAACGTTTTAAAAAATGCACCCATGTCTGAGATATTTTGAGAAACAAATGTTGTTGTTTGTTTGAAAGTTTGTGCATTTGCAAAGAAATACTGTGAGACAGTATTTGGGGATTCTTTCAAACAAATATCTATCCATTTGGAAAATGAGATGGGGAAGAATGGAATATAGTGATTGAAGCCAGTGTGGTGTAGTGGTTAGAGTATCAGACTAGGCTTGGAGAGATCATCCAAGTACAAAATCTGGCGAACCATGAAGCTCCCTTTGTCACCTTTGGCCAATCATACTCTCTCATCTTAACCAACTTCATTGGTTTCTTGCGAGCACAACTTAGAGGAAGGGACAATGATATATAATACCTTGAACTCCTAGGAGAAGGGTGGAGTTTAATATAAATAACTGATGTTCTGTACATTGAAATCCTCATTGTCACTGCCAGGGCTGCTGAATGTTCATCCATGAAGGGATCTATTGTTTTTTCTAACCATAAGACTACAAAACCTATGATGCACTGTGACTTTGACTTAAATATGGATATACCAGGAATGCAAAGTCTGTGAACCAATGTGAATATGAAAGTTGTTGTTGTCAACGGAAATTCACTTCTCTTGGCCAAATGTATGGATTTCATGGTGGAATTTCTCCTAGAAGTATTATATATCCCTGTATAATATATCCATGTACAATAAATGTTTGAACTTCACCATCATACTTTTTTTCTTCTTCACTATATTGTGTCGTGCCATTCTGCTTAAGAGTCATTCTATTTCATCTTCTCAGCAACCCAGAGAAGTAGGTTGAATTCAGGGACTTTGAGACTGAGCAATGTCAAGGAAATGGGTCCCCATAATTTCTTGCTGTTATAATTTCTTTGGTTCAGGCTTTGGGCCTGCTCTAGATTGATATTAGACTCTAAGCGGTTGGAATGCAAACATTCCAGCCTGCAATTTATTGCCATGGGAATGGTTTCACTTTTGAAAGATTCACTCCTGTGGGGGGGAAAAGATAAGACGCAGCTGTGAAGCCTTTACAACTTTCTTCCTCCCTAAATTGAAGGTCGTTAGTCACCAGGGCAACAAATCTGTCGGACAAGGCCTTAACTCTCGCTGACGAGTACCAGGTGAATTGAGTTCTGCAGGCTCAAGCTCACCTTTTGACATACCCTGATGCGAGAGTGGGGCAATGTTTGACACATCATTTAATTACTGGTTTATGGATTTCCTTGCAGTCTCATTGGACAATGTGAGCTAACTCTTTTGGGACTACGAGGATAAAAATGGCCAGTTGATAGCCATAATCTATGAATGCTTGGGATATGCAGCGACATGTCAGCTTCATCAAAAACCCATTTTGATTTGCCCTTTTAGGGGGACTTTTTGTCAGACTGACTATGGAAACAACTCTGAATGCTGTACTAAGATGCTATGACTTTTGTGGAACCCGTAAACCTTATTTGAAACTTGCCTAAAGCTTTGCCAAACGTTTGAACCTAAGAATCTTACTGTGTAGTTAGCTGTGTTAAACCTGTTGTTATTTTCTGCGTAAACCACTTCATTAGTCTTTTGCTTTTCTGTAATGAGCACAAATCTTTGGAATAAATATTTAACCTATATTTTGGTTGTGTTCTTTGACTTTGGGGGCTTCAAGTCTAAATCTGAGTGCCTTATTGTTTTGTGGGTCCACCTACCAACACCCAAACTTTTGTCTGTGTAAATTCTCCCCTTCCAAAGCCTCCTACCTTGCACGGTGAGTTTTATGCACTAATTTGGTATCAGCAGGCAGAGGCTGCCCTTATCCTCTGCCTGGGGCTAACTGAATGAATAAGGGCTGGTGGCAGCTCTGGAAAACTTCCTGTGCTCTGTGTTTTGGTTAGAAGTAACTTTGGGACCACCTTTACAGAGGACCGCCCAGTGGAGGCAGGGAGGCTTTCCTCTACAAGCAGTTGTCATAATTTAACTGCGGCACTGTTGATAACATTTCAAGAATTCCCAAAATACTGACTGCATCAAGGGGCACCATTAGCTCCCAGAGCTAGAATGGATAACCCACTGGTGCCACTGACTCGTGTGCTCAACCAGCAGGGGTACGGGTCAGAGTGCTTCCTTGGTAATGAAGTGTTCCTAAGCTTCAGAGTGACTCCACCCACCAGGCAGGCTATTAGCTTCCCAGCAGCAGCAAAAAGACTTACAGGTCAAACCAGGCAGCCATAAGACACCTGCATCTGGGCCTTTGTTCTCATTTATTGCTTCCATAAAGCCCTGCAGGGCCAAATGGAGAAGCAGGTGCTACAGCAGAGGAAAGATTAGAGCCTCAGTACAGGCCCACTAAGTCCTTACCACTGCAGGCACTCTTTGAAAGAATCCCCATATTTAAAAAGTGTCCTTTGAATACAGAAGTAGCCATTCTATATCAGATGAATGGTCCATACAGTCCAGTGTCTTGTTACCAAGAGGATGTCAAGGGAAGCCTACAAGCGGGCCCCATGGGGAACAGAGCCCCTCGCCTGCTGACTGCTGCCCAGCATGTGGCAATCGTAAGCATTCAGCCTCTGACCCCCAGGTCCCCTGCTGCTCATTCCCACCCACAGACGCAGCATCCATCAATGTATCCGTCCCCTTTTCCAAATCTATCTAAACACATTACATCAGTGAGAATACTCAGTATTTGACTCCATAATGTAAAACAAGGAAACTGGAAAAGACAGCTAAGGGGGATGTGACAGAAATTTATACAACTATACATAGGGTAGAGAAAGAGGAAAGAGCCAGCTTTTTCTAGAATGTGGGGGGACTCAGTAAAGTTTAAGGGCAATTGGTATAGGACAGACAAAAGGAGCTACTTCTTTAGTCAATGAGTAATTAAATTATGGAATTTACTGACATTTGATGTAGTGATGGTCACAAGTATAAATGACAGCTTCGTGGAGAAGTCCATAATGGTTACTAGCTATGGTGAGTAAAAGGAACCTCCATATCCAAAAGCAGTAAACCTCTAAATACCAGTGGTAGGAGGCAAGATTAGGGGAAGGCCTTGACCATTACATGCCCTGTTTGTCCAGGGCAACTGGTTGGCCACTTGGTGAAACAGGATGCTTGACTAGATGGACCACTGATCTGATCTAGTAGGGCTCTTTTTATGTTCTTACAAAACATACCCACACAGATGTACACAGCCAGCAAAATGTCTAAATGTGAAGCAGCTTAAACTCCAACTCCCCTTCAGCTATCAAGACGATAGTTTTCCAACAGTCTGCTGAACCTTGGCCAAAATGGTAATGTGCAACATGCCAAGTAATCATGTTTCCTCTGTCGAATTTGTACTTTAGCTGTCTGAGAAATAAGGGGATCCCAGTATTAGTTTATCCCAAAGCCATCTGATGAAAGTGATGTCTTTATGACTACAAGCCTGGCTAATTTGGTTCCACTAAAGCAACCATGTGGTAAACCTTAGTCGTTTTTCACTGCAACACTCTATTATACATACCATGAAATTTAACAAGGTATGTCCTATACTGGAGGCCATAATGCTGCAGCTGTAAAGACTAATTAGCAAGCGCTCATTATTGTCCACTCAATTGGAATTCGCAGATGCAGGGAGCCAAACGCCAGCCATTCTGGATGCCTTGATTGATGGGCTGCCTCTTTTACATTCATTAGGAAGCTGGTCAGAGAGCAAGGCCCTTTGCTATTGTGTTGTTTTCGATTGAGTATTTGCTACAACTTAACTGGATGATCCAGTCAAGTGCCTGGAACGGAGAACTAATCTGGAGTCAATTCTCATGTAGTTTTTGTCCTCAGACAGGTAGTCTCTTCAGTAGCCTTGGGTGGAATGGTGGGATAATGGTTAAAATTTGAGATTAGCCTACATGTAACAAACACACTTTCCCTCCAAAGGGGTTAGGGATGCAAATATTCTTTGCCCTGAGATATTCAGCAGAATGCCTCCCCTGTTATCAGGACTGCCTCCCTTTATCACCTCAGATGCACAGTCCAGATGGTCCCCACAAAAAAGCCATTGTTGTGTATCGATTAGAGTGTGAGGCTAAGATCTGGGAGATTCCGAGTTTGAACCCCACTTTGCCATAGACACTCGCTGGATGACCTTGGGCGAGTCACAGTCTCACCTACCTCATAGTCTAACCTACTTCACAGGGTTGTTGTTAGAATAAATGGAGGAGTGGAGAAAGATGTAGCTACATTGGGTCCCCGTTGGAAATTTCAAGAAACATGACATTTTTATTGGGGATCATCTATGGATCAATGACAGGTCATTTACTTCACAAGCAGAAGGTTAAAAGTTAAGTTCCCCACATCTCTAGCTAAAGGAACAGGTAATCAGTGATGTCAAAGACTCCAGAAAAGTTCTAAAAATGGCAAAAAAGTTTTAAAAAATGAAAATTGTGAAAATGGCCAAAACTTGCAGCAAGTCCTAAGTAAATAGTACTGCCATTGATAGACAAAGCATCTAACATTATAAGACAACTTAAATAAGGGTTTGTGGCTCAGTGGTAGATCATCTGATTGGTTGCGGTCCCAGGTTCAGTCCCCAGCATCTCCACTTAGAACAGGGATGGGGAACCGCTGGCCCGGGGGCTGTGTGCGGCCCCCAAGGACATTTTTGTGGCCCTCAGGAGCTCCGGGGCCCTGCAACGGAGGCAGGGAACAGGGTGGCCCTCCCCGAGGGTGTTCCTGGGGCTGCGGCTTACAAGGGTGCTGCGGCGCCTTTTGGACCTCCTCTCGCCGACTGTCGGCTGTTGGTTGGTGAGAGGAGAGGGGAGGGGAGGGACACTTCCCCCAAGGCTGCCCCCTACAGCTGCACCATGCAGGAACGCTGCAGCACATTGTAAACCCCTCTCGCTGCCTGTCAGCTGTTGAGCAGCGAGAGGGGGGGAAGAGGCTGGTGGCTCCCGGGGCCAGAGCATGATTGCGGGAGCTGATCAGGATTGGGAGGGGCTTTTGTGGACTCTGGGGGGGAGGGCATGGAGACTGGGGCCCGGTCGCGTGGGGCTCCGTGCGCCACCAGGTGTGTGTGTGCAAGCGGGTAGGCTGGGGCCCGGTCGCGCGGGGCCAGCATGTGCGGGTGTGTGTGTGTGGGGGGAAGGCTTTTCTCTCTTCCTCTTTTTCTGTCACCCTTTCTCTCCCTCTCTTTCTCCCTTTTTTTCTGTCTCTTTCTTTGTCTTCCTCCGTCCTTTTCTTTCTTTCTCCCCCTTTCCATTTCTTTCTCCCTTTCTCTCTCTTCCTCCCTCCCTCCCTTTTCCTCTTTCTCTGTTTTCCTTCCTCCCTTCCTCCCTTGCCGATCGACTGCGGGCTGCGCCCCCCTGGTGCCTCATTTGCTCAGGCCCACCGCTGGCTGCCCTCCCACCTGGGAGGGGGGAGTGGGAGCACACTGCAGGCCGTCTGTGTGTGGCCTCCTCTGGGGTTGCCAACTTCCAGGTGGTGGCTGGAGACCTGGCAACCCTAGCCTCCCACCCCCCACTGGGAGATCTACACCTGGTATGGCCCTCGAATGATGTTAAAAATGTGCAAATGGCCCTTGGCAGGAAAAAGGTTCCCCAGCCCTGACTTAGAAAGATCAGATAGTAGGTGATCCGAGACCCTGAATAACCATTGCCAGTCACTGACCTTGATAGATCCAAGGGTCTTACTCAGTATAAGAAAGCTTCATGTGTGTTTATTTTATTTAAACATTTAAACCTTTTGGAGAGTGATAAACAAGCATTAAATCACTTACTAATGAGAAAACTCCACATATTTCAATGGAACTCTTGGGAAACTATTTTGTGTGTGTGTAAAGTGCCCTCAAGTCACAGCAGACTTATGGTGACCCCTTTTTGGGGTTTTCATGGCAAGAGACTAACAGAGGTGGTTTGCCAGTGGCTTCCTCTGCACAGCAACCCTGGTATACCTTGCTGGCCTCAAATCCAAATACTAACCAGGGCTGACCCTGCTTAGCTTCTGAGATCTGACGAGATCAGGCTAGCCTGGGCCATCCAGGTCAGGGTGGAAACTACTTTACCACCCTTTTAAATGAAAAAGATCCTGCTACACTTCCATCCTTTATCTCTGGATAATTTTTTCAAATGGTCACCAGTTGAACTAGAAGAAGAAAAAATCCTGAATAAAAGGACTAAAGTCTGGTAAAACTCCGGGCCCAGATTGGATGCCTCCAGAATTTTTAAAGCATACTGTGAGTGGTGGGCTCCAATTTTACAACATCTGTTTACTGTGATACACTCAACTAGTAAAATTCCTGGAAAATAGCAAGAAATGTGTTGTTTCGATATATAAGAAAGGTTCACCTCACTCTATGGTCAACTATAGACCAATCAGCTTGTTATCAATGCCAGGAAAGCTGTACGCAGGCCATCTACCATTGAAATTTTGCAGTTGGAGCTACAACCTGTCAATACCAGGTCTGGAATAAATTGGCTTTGAAAAAGGTTCATCTACACTACATCACGCATACATGCTCTCCTTTCTTGCTGATAAATATACATCATATCCTAAGGGGAAATTGTTTACTGCTTTTATGGCTTTGGAATAAACTGAAACAGTTAGGAATTCCCAAACAATTATTTCATCTGATTGTTTCTTTACCTACCTCAGCTTCCATGAGAGTAAGATGTCCCATAATTGGTCATTCCTCAAATCTGGTCCCAGTTATAAAAGCAGTTGGACAGGGACGCATCCTGGCCCCTGATCTATTCAATCCATATCTACATGATTTACCTAATAAATTGTGAGCCAACTAATTCCACGCTCCCAGTTGGCTGCTCATTCAATACCAATTTTATTTCATGCAGACGACATAGCCCTTCTTTTCTGCTCGAGGGTGGGATTAAGATGTCTTCTCCAAGCTTTTGCCTCATACTGTCATGAAAATCTGCTTACTATTAATTATGCTAAATCAAAAATCATGTTTTCAGAAAAATCCATTACAACGGAAAGTAAATCACTTGTGATTTACATTCTTCTATATTCTTTTATTATTCCATTGATTCCACACTTTCCTGTATGTTCTCATGACTACCACTTAATCTATCTGCTGTCTGGTAAAGATAAGGCTGTTACTCTATCTGTAGTTGAATATTTAACGGCCGCTTTGAAAATATGCCCAAAGTTATAATCAAGTTACGCCTGAATACTCATTTGCATACAGGCGCTCTTTTTGTACTGGAACAGGAACGTTTCTCTGAGGACTCAAGGCAGCTTACAAAGAAACAATAGGTTACAAAGAAAAAGTAAAATCCAAATCCAAATAATGAGAAATAGCCTTTGGTATCCATCAGTCCTCTCCTGAAGAAATGCAGACACTTCATTTGGCTCTTTGAAGGAGGCTCTTTGAAATAGGCAATTTTACCCAGCCTATGAAAAATGGGAAGCATTATCGCCAGCTCCACCTCTTCAGGCTGACCGACCCAAAGATTCTGTCCTTCCCCTTGCTGACGAATAATGGAGCAACTTGAGAGGGGAGACAGCAAGAAAAAGCTCAATATAATTACAGACAATTTTCTAGTCTTTGGTAGGTTCGCAGATTGATTGATTGCCATGATTATGGAAATAAGTAATTAGATAAATAATATCATATGTAAAATATATCTGTTTTTTTGTGTCTTGTCAGAGTTGCTGGGCGGGCTAGTTGTCTGGCGACTTGATACTGTCAGACAACTTCCAAAATCATGGTTGGCTCTTGAGGGTGGCCTTGGCACTCCTTGGTCACCATGAGTCTGTCCCAAATAAATAGGATTGCCCGGGGATGGGGGGGGGGACTTACTGGCTGCAAAGGGAGGCTGGTGAGATACTCTGGTATTTGGGCAAAAATTCTATGGTAGAAGCTGTTTTTACCATAGAGTTTTGGCCAAATACCAGAGCATCCCCACAATTGTTGGCTATATGATTATGTCACTTCCAGAAGTGATGTCAGTGGGTCAACACTGGGCCTCCCTCAGCAGCTGGTAAGTCCCCCACCAGCCAGCTGAACAGTGCCAGGGGGAGGGGGCTCAGAGGGGGCTTGGAGGAAGGAATCCACCACCACTGGTGGGGGATTGACAACCCTACAAATAAATCCAGCCCCACCTCTCAATGGATATATAACACTTGGCATTGGCTTGGGCGCATCAATCATTTCTGTGGAAAGAAGGGATTTCCACCAATGGAACATGTCTTCCTCATCTCTTCGCTCCAAAATGCCTCCTAAAATGCTGTTCCTATGCACAGGGTAACCCCCCATAAATTTCATGGCGAGAGAGCTGGAAGTCTGCAGTAGGAGGGGAAATGGGGGGGGGTCTGCTTCCTTCTGTCCATGGAAATCCTTCAGTGACTCCAAGCCATTGTGTGAAAAAAATGCATTACCTCTTAACATTTAGCACTGTTAAGAGAAATTCTCTAAATTCTTTCCCCCCAATTTCTCCCTTTACCTAGTTTACCCAATCCATTTCTTTTCCTCCTTTTAGGAATTTGGAGTCTGTTTCTAACTTGAAGAGAGGAGAGGCAGGAATAGAAGGTGTGTATTCTTTTATCCATTTATTAAACTTCCTTATATTTTAAGCTCTTCAAGTCTGATCTCTGGAAAACCACCTAGTCTATTGGGTCTTGCTATCTGCAGTGTGGTCCTGGGGAAGGGCAGCAGAGAAGCTTTCCATCCCTGCAACACGATAGCTCAAAAGGGCAAAGTTGTGATAGATCACCCCCATAGAAGGATAGTGAGAGGCACAGTAATGAGGTGGGGGCTCTAAATGGCAACACAAGTATTGAGTGTTAAACATATGACTCCACCTGGCAGGAAATACTTCTAGGAGTCACTGGTGGTAAGTTGTAACTGGCACCATTGGGGAGCAAGGGGAAAGCGTGCTTGACCAAGGGCAGCCACAGCTTTCTTCTCACCTTTCCGGGCTTCACTCAGAAGGAACAGGGATGGGCTTGCATGCCTCTTCCTTCACACCAATGCTGGGAGGCAACATCAGGGGAAGGCCTTGGCCTCTAAGTCCATTTTGTAGGCCTTCGAGAGCAACAGGCTGGCCTCTGCTGGACTGGAAGGACCACTGGCCTGATCCAGCAGGGCTCTTCTTACGAGTTTTTTTTTTTTAAGCTACAGTTGTTTTTCAAGCCTGGAAGTTGTGTGCATCAGCATTCAGTGGAAGGCAGGGTTAAAAAGAGACTTTTTAATGTGCCTTTGTATGCACATCAGCTTACAGCATCAAGTCTGGAAAATGAGAGGGGCCAAAATCTGGCCCCCAAGGAGAGGAACAATGTCTCTGAAGAGGGGTGGAAAAAACTGGGGCACTGCGAGAGGTAAGGGGTTTTTCATGAGCTTTCATTACGGCTGCCAACTTTGGCTTGGAACATTCCTAGATATTTGGGGGCTGTACCTGAGGAGGGCAGAGTTTGAGGAGGGAGCTCAGCGGGGCTATGATGACACAGAATCCACCCTCCAAGGCTGCCATTTTCTCCAGGGGAACTTACCTTAGTCGCCGGAGATCTGTCCTAATTCCAGGGGATCTCTGCTCCAAGTCCTACCTGGAGGTTGGCATCCCTAACGTGTATGCATCCTTCAGCTTAGCAGTTTCACATGGAAAAGGAGGCATCACAAACATTCAGCTCAGCCTAATCTGAAGAGGGCCCAGATCACAGCTCTTCATTCTAAGCCAAGCCCGCCCCCATCCGGGCTGATCCAAAGACAGGAGGGTTTTGCTTCTTCTGCTTTGCTGAGGATTATCCTTTCCAGCTTTGCTCCTTTTTATGTTACAAAAAATAATAAAGGGAAAGTAGTGAAGTCCTTTAAAACTTCCTGTATTTAGTTTAAGGTGTCGTGAACTCAATATATTGATTATTCAGGGGATGGCTTTATTTGTATTTTTCTTTCAGGCAGGCAGGGAAACTGTGTGAATACCGATGATGGTGTAAAAAGAAGCCCACTGAATGGTTTTAATGTGCACCAAGAATTTGTAATTACCAATAGCAATTTGTAATTACCAATCTTCCCTAATGGGTGGGGCTGTGGTTCCATGGCAGAGCATCTGCTAGCCATGCAGAAAGTCCCAGGTTCAACCCCAAACAATCTCCCGTTAAATAAAGGAACAGGAAGCAGGCCCCAACCTATAACCAGAGGTCAACCTACTGTCCACTCTGACTGGTGGTTGCAGGACTGGACTGGGCGGGAAAATGGCCATGGAGAAGGGCCACACCCCCAGTCTTCCCTGGCCCTGACCCTCAAGGAAGGAAAGGTCTGTCTGGCCAGCCCCACACTCTGTGGCTTAGCCGGGCACCTTCCTTGCTGCATGGGGCTCAGCAGGGCATGTCCTTCCCAACACTGGGTGTGGCAAGGCTGGGTGGGGCAAGAGTAGACTGGGGGCATCCTTTGCTGGGCTGGGCTAGGCAGACATGTCCTTTGTTGCACAGGAAGTGCTCAAGTATGAAGGGAGACACAGTGAAAGTAGCTCGTGAGGGCAGCTCGTGAGGGCAGCGGATCATGCCTGCCCTTGCTTGGAGCCAAGGGTGGCCCTGGCAGAGAGGCAGCGACCGAAGCCGTCAGCCCACGGGTACTCATTGGCCAATCCGTCCCGAGCAGTGGCTCTCCACATGGAGGCCTCTCACAGCAGTTCCTGTTAACTGAGCATACCAGGGATTGAACCTGAGACCTTCTGCGTGCAGAGCAGATGCTCTGCCATTGAGCCACGGCCCCTCCTGTCAACAGCATTGGATACTGTTGTGGGTACTAAATTGGGTACTACAATGCAGTCTAGGAATATGGTAAGTACATAAATGAATAAACAGGAGAGAAATACTAAGCATGTCTACTCTGAATCCTTCCCAAGTATAATCAGTGGGGTTTACTCCCAGGAAAACATTCTTAGGATTGCACTTTAAGTCTCCATTCCATTGACTACAGACTTTCCATGCATGGATCCAATAAATCACAGAGCCAGTGTGCTGTAGTGGTTTAGAGTGGCAGACTCTAATCTGAAGAACCAGGTTCGATTCCCCACTCCTCCTCCATGAGAAGCCTGCTGGGTGACCTTGGGCCAGTCCCAGTTCTCTCAGCCCACGTAGAGGCAGGCAAGGGCCAACCACCGCTGAACGCCTCTTGCCTTGAAAACCCTACATGGGGGGTCGCCATAAGTCGGCTGTGACTTGACGGCACTTCCCACCACATATGTCTGCTTCCACCAGTGATCCACGCATCTACCAGAATTCGCACACTGGCTCTGGACTGCAGTGGGGGGGGGGGGTTTCCACATGGAAACTGTTTTAATGGGCAGCAAAGAATTTAAAAAAGAAAAGCAGAGCTTGGCAGCCACATTGGTCCAGAGATAGGAACAAAAGCCCCGTAACATCTTTGCTTGGGAGTAACCCAAAGGACACAAAAGATGGTGGAACTCCACTTTGCTCACACAGTGTTTGGTGTCATTTTGGTTGGTGCTAATAAAAAAGTATTGTGTGGCTTTTGTTCCTTTTCATGCAAAGAACAGCAGATCATGTTTTTCCGTGGCCAAATAATGTCATTCCCCCCCCACCACCACCATTCAGCAGCGCTGTCTTTTATCTCGGCGTTCGGAGGGGAAGAGCTGTGGGTTGTGTTCTGCCAGTGCCATTTGCTCCTCTGAGGAGAGCATTAGAATGTGGTTACTGACAGAACATCAGTAATAACTGGGGGGGAGGGGGGAGATGAATCCTTCCAAAGTGCTAATTTTCTCCACGTCGGGAAAGCAAACGTCTGCATCATTGCTCCCCATCAGTGGAATGATAATGTAAAAAGGCAGCCATAAACATTGCGCTGCAAATCAAACAATATATTTTTCAAGTGAAATCTCTTTCCAGAAGAGATTTACATTGGGTATCAGAGACGAGTTTCAGTGCTTACCAGTAATAATGCCATAGGTTGATCTAATCGGGTGGCAGGCCCGTATCTGCTTTTTTAAAAAAAGGCTTTGAGTGAAATTGAATAGGAAGAGAAAAAAATGCAAAGCCAGTGTTCAGGAGGCCTCACAGCTCAGCTGACACTAATGTGCACCCAGCCTACATCCCTGATTTGAGGGAGGGGTGGTAGCTGATGTCCCCGTTGCCCACAAGTACAGCAGGGAGGGGTAGCAGCTCATTGATGGAGTCTCCGTTTTCTGTGCAGAAGGTCTCAGATTCCCTGATGGCTCCAGTTACAAAGAGGCTGCCGTGGGTAGGAGAGTTATAAAAGTGGGCAGAGTCCACTGGGGTCGCAGGAGAGTAGTGTGGCCCAGCCAGGCAAGGGTCAAGTCCCCATAAAGCTCCCAGGAACCAAAGCCTCAGTTTGGGTGGCCCTTCTTGCCCTTGGGGGCCTGGAGGTGGTGGTCAGTGCTCTCCCCTCCTTCTTCTTTTTTTAATAATTATTTTTATTATTTTCCACAATTCAACAAAATTAAACATATCTCAACAATATATTCAGTTGTAACTACTTACAACAACAAAAAACCTCATTGCTATTACTGAGAATATGTTATCTATAGTATTCAATGCTATCTACTATATATGACTTCCCCACATCTTCTTCAGTCACTAATTCTACTGGTTAACACTTTTGCATTTCAAATTAAATTCTAATCCTTATTTTCTTTCATACAGACTTGCTTTAAGCTATCTATACTACTTCTATAAGCAGTTTCAAGTCCTGCATAGTTATAATATCATCATTATTGTCTCTATATAACATTTTGTTATTCTATAATGAAGGGATTAGATCAATACATAAACAAATTTTCCCATTTAAAAATTCATCAAAGTAAATCCACCGTGCCTCCCTTACCCCCCCCAAAATAAGCATCACCTTAGCCATTTTCTTGTTTTGGGAGGGGATCTACCAGTCCTTCTTCATTTCCCAATTCCCCCCCCCCATTTTTCAGTATAGTAGCTGCAGTTCTGGCCTCTGAAAATGTAAAATGCAGTAGTTGCATCCATTGGCTTCTTGTTAAAATTTCCTGCAGCTTCTTGATAAAATCCTTCGTCTTGTCTCCCTCCATCGCTGGCTGCCAGGAAATGTTTTCTTGGGATAATAGTGTTCCTCCTGTCAACAGTAAATCAGACTAGTAGAATGTAGTGTCGCGGTTCGGGTCGTTAAGTGCCTACACTCTTAGAAAGGACCCCTTCCTGAGAAGGGATATGTTATCTTATTCAGCGAGACACCACTAGACCGGAATCAACGGTTCCTAGAAACTTGTTATTGCTCCTAGGACATCTCTTGAACACGCCAATAAATTTATAATAATGGACAAGAGTAGAAGTATATAAAAAACACATTTATTTACATTATATAATATATGCTTTTTGGTTGCAAAGCCTTAAAATATCATATAAGGCTAGACATCATTAGTCTTAAACATGTTTATGTAGCAAGTAATCATTCACATTCTCTATGCCTCCATAAAGGAGTATCTTAGTCAGAATATACTCATAAAGTATCCTTAGTGCAATGCACCTTCATTCAGAATATAAGGTTACAGAAATCCTGTCAAAATATGGTTAATTCTTTGGAGAAAGATTTGGTTAGAAACATCCTAACTTAAATCATTCAAAACATCATAACATTTCTGCACAGAAGACACACTATACCTTGCTGTGTCATCTGTATCATCTGGAGTCCTTTAAGAGTCTAAGCTCTATGAGAACATATGAAGTTATCCCAGAGCATCTGTATTTGCTAAGTCTTGAATCCTTTAAAGACTTCTATTAATATTCTTAACTGATCATCATTAAGATCAGGAATTGTCTATGTACATGCTATGCATGCTCTTTCTAGTTTTAGACAGCAATGCTGAATATATAAATACTATGTGTTAGCTTAAAGCTGTTTACAGTCTCTTTGACTGTGCCAATCTGTGTATGTGCATTGTGCATATCTCACAGAGTACAGAGAGTCTCCTTTCCCTTCAGGAACATCTCTGGTCTTTCTCTGAGGAGGTTCAGAAGTCCCTCTGTTAAGTAGAGGACGTTCTGACACAATCTCAGAAGTCTAGCTATTAGCCCTGTATTCAGGATGCTTCTTAGCATTGGTAAGCCAAATAGGCTTAGTTTGTAAGAATCCATAAATCTGATGGACTCTCAGTGTTCCAATACATGGAAAGATCACTGCACTTAGATTCCTATTCAAAGAATAGGAATTCTAAGGGTCTCGATCCTCTTCTAGGAATAGAGCAGTCTCACAAGAAGACTGTAAGTAAGATATGTTGAAATATCCAGATCTTGATACTTCAAGATATCTTAGAGAACTACTGTCCACGCAAGGACCAGAGTTTCAATGTTTTACATCTCAAGCCTTTTGAGATGGAGAAGTGTTACTTCAGACAGCTGCAGTCTGCCAGCTATAACACTCTAAAGTGCTAGCTGTTCTGTGGCTGTATTTATGCTGTTTCTAGACCCATTAAGAGTGAAGAGTGTTCCTTTATCCCCTCTTCCTTATCCTTCAAAAGGGTACCTTTATTCTCTCTTTCTTATCCTTCAAAAGGGTACCTTTATTCTTTCTTATCAGATACCAGGAGCTTAGTGGCATCTGCTCCTTTCCTCTGATATCTTATTGTCCAAATATGGACATCCTTCCCTTTCACTCCTCTGTGGTTAAAGTATAAACCCTCATTTCTGAGTTACATGATCACGTTACATATTTAATTTCTATACCATCCTCTTCGTTAGGACTATACGCATTAAATGAGACTACTTAGAAATCTGTAGCACAACGTTTAACTATATAACTAACAAAACACAATTACAGCTGACATTGTCACTTGCAAAGTGTCATTGTTTACATTTGGTCAGCTGCATGGCCTTCAAAAGGCAAGAAAGCATATTACTCTTATCTTAAGAGAACTGTAATGCCTTTAAGCTATATTAAGCACAGTTTCAGCTATTAATGCACTCTTAGTACATTAAGATATCTTAAGACCTTGAAAAGGCCAAGTATTCTGCCTTTGGTATTCTTTGAGATTCTGACATCTGGCAGCTGAGTCAGAAAGGTGACTTTTGCACACTTAGATAGATAAGAGAAAGTGCTTTACACTGCCCCTTCAAGGATAAAGCTAGAGTAACTTTAGTAGTTAGCTTTGATAGAGCTAACCTTGAGCTAGCCTGTCAGCATGACACAGAGCTAGCCTGTCAGCATGACACAGACATTCATTATACATTACACAAACCTATGTAGTGGCTTAGATTGCATGATATGTTTAAGCTCTATATGGAATTAATTCTGCACATGTTCACAAAATACCATGATCATGTTAGAGACTGTTACAGTAGAGGTATTGAATTCTCTCATGTTGCTCTCTCTCATTGCCAGATGGTCATTTGTAGCTACCTCTTTTAGGATAAATTGTTCTCCAGATTTTATCACCACTTCCACATAGCATTCAGTCGTCATCTCCTTAGTAGAACCTTTTATTTCCATTGGCATATTTGTTGTCATATCTTGGGTCTTCATATCGTGGATCTCCTCAATAATTGTATCCAGTTTTCCATTGATTAAGTTAAATAGGATATTCATCTTCTCAGTTAGTTGAAATACTTGATGTGAGAGCGCTTGTTGTTTTTCAAAGACTAAATCTTGTTGCACTGCAAACATGTCCATTTGTTTGAGTAACATATCTTCCATCCTCTTGTTTGACATATCTGCTTGTATTCTTATATAAAAGCTGGCTTTGTAATTTTCAAAATATCCTCAATTACGCTTCAAAATGGCACAGATAAAGAAAAGGAAGTAGACAGGAAACTTCAGTATCATAGACCCTGCGTCGTCTCCTCTCAGTGGTTAAGTGGTAGGAACGATTTGATGGTTACACCGGGGAGATTCACTTCAAGTCTTCCAATCTGCCCTGTCTTTTCAATGGTAACAAAGCCCTTCTTATTATCTTCCGGTCTTAAGAGGCAACGTGGCTGGAGGACTGATTGAATCAGAGAGAACCGGAAGTGGGGGGGAGGTTTTCGTCTCCCTCCCTCCCCTCAAAGCATTCAATTGGTAGTTGTAGAGTCATTCAAAAGTCCCTTTTATTGCGTCTACTCACTGATCAAGTTGATAAGGTCTTTGTCAGTTCGTTTAATGGCATTTGTTAATTTAAAAAGACTCGTTACGCTGGGCAGGGAGTCGCGGTTTTCGTAGGTGTTTTTATTGTCATTCAAGTATTCTCAATCAAGATAAAGGCAAAAAGTGTCTTTTTACTCACTCTGACTTCCAAAGGTGAGGCTTCTTGTTCTTTTCATAGATTCTTTGATGTTAATGGATAAAGGAGGTCAAAGCCTAAATCCAAAGAGTCGTCCGCGGCAATGGTAGCCCCTAAGTGCCAGCGGAAACAGCTTCCAAATCTCCGAGAGGCTTAATGAAAGCTCTCTCAGAGAATATGGGAGTCCATCCGCTCTTGAAGGCTGCAGGGGAATTTCCTGCTTCCCGATCCACTGTTTAGGACCGGGTTGGGGTGCTTTTAGCACTCCAAATCTAAACGACTCTTGGTGTCTCTTGGGAGCCCCTAAGAAACAATGGCGCTCGGACCAAACGCTCTACCAGAGGTCCCAGTGCTCTCCCCTCCTGAGGGGGGTCATCCACTGGGGCCGAGGTTCTCCTCCCAGCGGGAACCATGGGGCCAGGTGGAGTTTCCTGCCCCTTTGGCTCTCGAGGGCTACCAGGCCTCTGGGTCTCACCATCGGAGGTTTGCTGTGGGGGTCCCTTGCTTCCAAAGAGACAACGTTCTCCAGCAGGGTTGTGGCAGTGGCCAGGCCAGCCAGTCCCTTGCTTTGGGGGGTACTGTTGGAGAAATTGTAAATTGCTCCAGCACTACCAGGTCGGCCACCCTCCTGGCCTCGGCTATCTGAGGGGTTAACCAGTGGTAAGCGGCATCTCTCAAGGCCATCACAAAAGCCCTGGGCCGTTCTGACTTCTTCCAGATTAGGTCCCTGAACGTTTGCCAGTGAATTTCCAGGGTGACCTCGTATCAGTCCAGAATGGTGACTTTCAGGCGTAGTCACCTCCTTCAGTCTTTGACAGAGCCTTGAGGGCAGCCTGAGTGGGGCTGGTCAAAAACTGACCCAGTATGCAAGTCCATCAGTTCCAGGGCCATCCAGAGGCTTCAGCTATCCTCTCAAAGTTTCCAAGAAGCCCTCAATCTCATCCTCTGGGCCCAATTTGGTCAATGGTACTGCTGGTAGTCTACTGGCCCTGACGAACAAGGCTGCCCCAGAGCTGGCTCCTGCCCTGATGGATGTTTGACTTGCAGCGAGGGCTTGCTGAAATCATTGTAACATGGTGGCCTGGGTTTCCTGTTGTTGACAGGCCAGGTCCCTAAAGAGCCATTCATCTTGTTCAGCCAGCCATTGCCCAAACTGTCGAAATCCATGGCCTAGAACTGGGCGGCGTCCTCAAAGCTATCGTTGTCCTCAGTATCCAGGGTATGTCCAGCTGGTTGGATTGCAGGCGATATGGCTGGTGTGAAAGTTGTCTCACCAGGGGCCTGCTGCACTTCCCCCCAATGGGAGGGGGAATCCAACTAGGAAGCCACCTCACAGCGGGACTGCGTTCTCCACCAGTTGTGGCGCTCCCATTCCTCCCCTGGTTCTGTCGGCAGGTCCGTGATGTGGCTTGGGTGCTGTCAAGCAGCTCCCTGTGGTGGCAGCGGGTCTCCCTCTTCCTCCCTGTTGGTGCACTCAGCAGTTGGGCAGACAGAGTTAACGCCACTCTGTCCCCTTGCAGAGCTCACCTGCTTCTGTTGCCCAGGCACTTTGCTCCCAGACAGCAGCTACTCTGGTTTCCTCCAAGGCCCTTGCCTTCTGTCCCAATTTATGGAGGAAGCTTGGCCCCTTCCTTCCCCTGGCCCTGTCCCCTGAGGCTACAAAGGGCCATCCTGGTTGGGATTCCTGTCGTCGGCCCGTCCTTCCCCTTCCTGACGGCTGGCCCCATGGGAAATGCAGCTGCTATGGTTGGGAGTCAGCCTGTGTGCCCTTGCTCTGCCTCCTGCCCCTCCTTGCTTGTCTTTGTCGGCTGCCGCCATCCTCGGGGCGGGTCTTCCTGGCCATGGTGCTTGCTGGCCTCCCTCCCTGTGGTGTCTTTGGGCTCACCTGCCGCCGGTAGGGAAGGTAAGCCTCCTGCACCTTGCCGTTGTTGCCCGGGTAGGCCAGCACCACTGTGGAGTGAAGAGGGTTCATGGGTAGGTCTCGAGTTGGAGGCGGCCTCATGGGGAAGTCCCGAGGCGGTGGGGGATTCCCGGAGCTCGGGACAGTATCTATGGTCTTTAAGAAGAAGAAGAGTTGGTTTTTAAATGCCGACTTTATCACTTAAGAGAGACTCAAACTGGCTTACAATCACCTTCCCTTCCCCTCCCCACAACAGACACCCTGTGAGGTAGGTGGGGCTGAGAGAGCTCTAACAGAACTGTAACTTGCCCAAGGTCACCCAGCTGGCTTCATGTGTAGGAGTGGAGAAACAAATCTAGTTCAGCAGATTAGCCTCCGCCGCTCATGTGGAGGAGTGGGGAATCAAACCCGGTTCTCCAGGTCAGAGTCCACTGCTCCAAACCACTGCTCTTAACCACTACACCACGCTGGCTCCCCTAGTTTCTTTAGTTTCTTTACCATAGAAACTAGCAGAAATTTCTGCAGCATCACTATGTGGAGGCCATTTCCCCCCCACTCCTCAATTCTTTAGGGGTCAGAAGTAGGGACTAGAAGCTTGTAATTCCCTGTCCCAGTTGGGTAAATGAAAGGCCCAACACCACCAACTGATTCACAAAGCCGGGTCCAAAATCACACCTGAGCTCAACATCCCAGGGATAGATGGCAACACAGTTCTCTCCATACTATCAGCATTTCCAACCAACATCACTACCCTCATAAGGGAGGAGCTGTGGCTCAGTGGTAGAGCATCTGCTTGGCATGCAGAAGGTCCCAGGTTCAGTCCCTGGCATCTCCAGTTAAAATCTCGCTCTTTCAAAATGTATAAAAGAGCTTATCAATCCTGTCTCCACTATCATCTGAAAAGTAGGGAGAAGCAGAAAACCAAAGTGCTATTTATATCTTCAAAAGAGGGAAATACGTTTTGGTGGTAATTAATCCAAGACTTCTGGGGAAATATATTTTTGAAGAACCTGTTCCCTTTATTAATAATTCCCATATTGTATCTCTAATATTTGTCTTTGAAAGCTGTGGAAATCGGAGACAATTTCATTTTTCTAAAAATGACTGGTTTATTTTTAGTAGTAGTAGTAGTAAGAGCCCCGTGGCGCATAGTGGTAAGCTGCAGTACTGCAGTCCAAGCTCTGCTCACGACCTGAGTTCGATCCCAAAGGAAGTTGGTTTCAGGTAGCCGGCTCAAGGTGGACTCAGCCTTCCATCCTTCCGAGGTCGGTAAAATGAGTATCCAGCTTGCTGGGGGTAAAGGGAAGATGACTGGGAAAGGCACTGGCAAGCCACCCCATCAACAAAGTCTGCCTAGAAAACGTTGGGATGTGATGTCACCCCCTGGGTCAGCAGATAGATGTTCGCCTGGTCCCTGGTCCCTCGACAAGTTTGCCAGAGATAAGAGCAAAGCAAACAAACTTTTAATGAGCTGCCACCATCCTGAGAATGGAGCAGCACAAGCTATTAGCCACCCTGATTAGCCCCCAACTTGGATTGGCTGGCAGTAAAGGAACAACGGGCACATCGTGAGTCTTGGCAGCAAGCCAAATCCAACACTGCTGCTGCTTCGCCAGTTGTAACCCCAGAGAAAGAGCCATCCAGGCCGTAACTGCCTTGTTAGGCCTCTGAAGGCACATTTTGCCCGGCCTGCAACTCCAGACTGCCACCAGTCCACTCTGCAAGGCTGCAGTGGAGTTCAGAGGGCTCCCCCTGCCCTCCCTCCAGAGCTGCAGATAAAGGACCCTTTTTCAGAGATAAGGAAGGCAAAACTCATGGAGAACAGCACGACAGCACCGCCAGAGCTGGGCAGCCCCCAGTGAAGAGGCTCCCTCTTGGTGGTCCAAACCAGCAGGACCTCCCCACCACAACCACCACCACCACCACACAGATACACACCATGCAGCACTCTGGGAGCCTTTTTGACGAGAAGAAAATGGGGTTTTTCTTTCACTTCGGTTAAAGCCCCAAACACTTCCAACCCCCCTTTTCAGACTTCCGGTGGCTGAGCTGATCCCGGCGCTTGCCTCTTGAGAAAGCTCTCAAGAGAATCCAAGATACGCTCTAATTGGAGTGATTTATTTCACTCCAACCCAGTCCTAATGAGTGGATTGGGATACAGGAATTCCTCTGCAGCCTGAAGATAGCAGTTTGACGCCCATACTCTCCAAGGGAGTTTTTTTAAGTCCCCCGGAGGTGCGGGGACTGTCCTGCTTGGCATTGAGAGGAGAAGCATCGCCGTGAGTGTTTTCTTTGGCATCTGGCCAGGATCTCCACCACCTATTACCAACTTATCAACTGATTAATGAACAAATACCTCACTATCTGAAGTCTATGTGAGTAACAAAAATACTTTCACTTTTACTGGGAATAGAAGAGCAGCCTGGCTCTTAGAAATAATTGGGAACTTCGCACTCTCCCCCCCCCCCATCAAAAACTGATTGGCTGAGATAAGACATTGGATAAAGCAGTAAAGAAGTTATAAATTTGGGTAGACTAAACAATTGACTTTTAGATGGACGTGACAAATACCAATTAGACTCTGTGACATTTGAGGGAAAGGGAGCACTAAAACCCTCCCCTCCCTTGATCACAATACCTTTCCGGGTTAGGAAGATCAGCCTGCCACGTACTCAAAATTGAAATGCCCGTCGACTCTGCAGAAGGGAAGTAGAGAACTACGCATGACCAGAAACTCCCCCGGTGCAGCCAATAAAAGGCTTATACTAAAACTACAATGAAGGGGAAGACGGAAGGTCCGTAGTTGCATCATATCTGGCTGACTTCCTGTTTACAGTCATTGTGCTTGATAAAAGTTATTAGTCTACCCATACCCTGGAGAAAATGGAAAAAATCCAAGATCTGTTTGCCCAGCAGTACGAGGCCTCTGCCAGATGGTATGAACAAATGTTAAAAAAACAGGAGCAGTTGGCAAAGCAGATAGAATGGATGGCTGTTACAATGAATGTTGATATCCAGTCACCTACCCAAAAAATAAGTGAGGAAGACCTTAACGGTTCTATAGAATTGCCAATTGATGACAAGAAAGAAGAAATACAGAGGAAACACTCGGATGAAATGGGAAATTTCACACAGCACTGTCAAGCCCACCCCAAAAACTGCATTGCAAATGCTTGGGCTGTGTGTGTGTGTATGTGTGTGTGTGTGTGTGTGTACTCTCATACAGCTTTTGTTGTTCTGGCCTTGGTTATATGTTGAAAGAAGCAAATAAAATAAAAGGAAGGGCTTTGGGAGGGGGAGCTCAGTGGCTGTCCTCTCCATCCCCCCCCAGCCCATTATGCTGGCTGGCGATCCAGATCCCTTTGCGCAAGCGCTTGGTGCTTTCCCCACAGTTGTCCTCCTTCATCATCCTTCTTCACCTGACATAAAAAACCACCCAGGGAAGAAAGGAGCTTCTTGGTTGCCTTGGTCATGCTGGCGCGCGCGTGTATGTGAGGGGGGTCCACGGCGTGTCTCCCTCGTTCCAACCTTGGCCATTTTGCTTTGAAGAAGAAGAGTTGGTTTTTATATGCCAACTTTCTCTGCCACTTAAGGCAGAATCAAACCAGCTTACGATCACCTTCCCTTCCCGTCCCCACAACAGACACCCTGTGAGGTAGGTGGGGTGGAGAGAGCTGTGACTGGCCCAAGGTCACCCAGCTGGCTTCGTGTGGAGGAGTAGGGAAACAAATCCAGTTCACCAGATCAGCCTCCACCGCTCATGTGGAGGAGTGGGGAATCAAACCCGGTTCTCCAGATCAGACTCCACCGTTCCAAACCACCGCTCTTAACCACTACACTACACTGGCTGACTCCCAAAGCTGAGCATATTTGTTTATGTTGGGGGGATCACACCTACGCATTCTCGCAATGCTGCCTGGGAACTAGAGGTTGGATCCAGCAAATCCTGAGCATGGGCCAGGTCTGTGGTCCATAATGCAGTGGGTTGCCCATCCCCCGTGCCTTTTTCTTGACCCCCCGCCCCCCAGCTACTTTTGTCCAGTGGAGAAAAGGTACAAGAGCCAGAAAGGTACTGGTCCCTGTAACCTTCCTCACCACAGGATGAATAGTAGCAGATGGGCAGAGGGGGACTCTGTGACACTTGTTCAATTCTACCCCCTCCCGCAGTTTGGATCCATAGGGGGGGGGACAAGACCCAGTCATGGATCTCCAGTCTAGCTGCACCCTAAGTTTCCCTTTGAAAAAGAAATCTGTCAACACAACATTTCCTCCTGGGGGGCAAGGAACAGAACCCCTCTCCTTTGTTTCTCTCCTTCCACTGTGTTCCCCTTTATCTTCTTCTGTGGTATGTCCTGTTTTTACCTTTCCATTAAACAGTGGTCAGAGCATGTTTTATTTTGTGCAGCATCTAGCAAATGCAGGAATAGTGTAAAAATAATGATGGCTGGGAGACCCCCCAAGGAAGTCCTGGGTCGCTACGCAGAGGCAAGCAATGGCAAACCTCCTCTGAACAGCTCTTGCCTTCAAACCCCCAACGGGGGTCACCAGAAGTCAGCTGTGACTTGATGACAGATAACAACAACACTTGCTGGAACCGACCGAACAGCTGCCAGTTCCTCGTAGTAGCCACAGATGGTCCACAAGCTATTTTTGATCATGGACGTTCTACCTAGCCATCATGCCTTTGATGGACCTCTGCTCCATGAATTTTCCAAATCCTCTTTTAAATCTATATAAAACTGAAATCCAAAGAACACTTTTCTGAGAGCCAGAGTCCAGTAGCACCTTAAAGAATAACAACATTTCTGACAGGGTATGAGCTTTTGTGAGTCACATCTGACTTCTTCAGATACCTGTGACTCCTGAAAGCTCATACCCTGCCAGAAATTGTGTTATCTTTTAAGATGCTACTGGACTCTTGCTCTTTTCTACTGCTACAGACAGACTAACACGGCTGTCCGTTGTGACATTTCTGAGAGTAAAACCCCACTGAAAGAAAATAGGACTGATGTTATGGCATTTTCATTCTCACTATTATTTCACTTCAAATACTCTTTTAACATTTATAATCAGGGAAGAAAAAAGTTGCCATGGAAGGTGTTTGCCATTTACAGCCCCCTCAAGGTTTTTAAATTGATTTGCATAAACCATGCTAATCTGAAATCCTTGATTAGAGTTATTTCCTGGAGTCTTCTTTAAGATTAAGATAACTTTGAGTAAGAACCCAGCTGAGCAGGGTGACCATCAGCCTCCGACTGGAGAGCTTATAATCAAAAGTTCTAGGAATCCACAAAAGAACCAAGCAGCGAAGAGGGATAATTTCACTTACAAATGCACTGAGGATCAGGAAAAAGAAGGAAGAAACTAAATGGCACATGTGTGGACACCATCCAGAAATTAAGAATCCAGGAATAGGAGGATTCCCAGACCTCGTATCCCAGTTGTGGCCTCCCAGGGATGTGTTAAGCCCTAGTAGGAAACCAAGGGAGGAAGGCAGCATGGTTTACCCTGATCTCATCAGATCTTCAGGTGTTTGACACCCCTTCAGCCTTCCGACTGGGAGGTAAGGATGCAGGGATCTCCCTTCCTGCTTATCTGACGGAGCTTTGGGGAGGGGTCGTGGCTCAGTGGTAGAGCATCTGCTTGGTATGCAGAAGGTCCCAGGTTCAATCTCTGGCATCTCCAGTTAAAGGGATTAGGCAAGTAGGTGATGTGAAAGACCTCTGCCTGAGACCCTGGAGAGCTGATGCCGGTCTGAGTAGACAATACTGACTTTGATGGACTGAGGGTCTGATAAGGCAGCTTCATATGTTCATCTTGAAAGCTGGCAAGGTCGGTACTTGGAAGGGAGACCAACAAGGAAGACTTTACAGGGCGAGGCAACGGCAAACCACTTAAGTTTCCCACGTGCCTTGAAAGCCCCTTGCTAGGGTCGCCATAAGTCAGCAATGACTTACTGGCACTTTACACACACATTACCAGGTTGCCAGGTGGGTGATTTCGACGAGCAATTGTCTGCCAATCCACTGGGCTCCTCTGGAGCTGGGATTTCATCACTTCCGGGTTTACTCCTGGAAGTGCCGCATCGCTGCAGTTGCTTTAGCACTCAAACCCCAAAACGATCCCTACTCCAGAGTAGCCCAGTGGGTTGGTGGGCAATTGCCCGCCGAAACCCTCCACCTGGCAACCGATTTACTGAAGCAATGTTGGAAACTTTAGCTTGAAGCATTATGTAATGTCTGTTAGGTATCAGCAAGAACAGAGCAGAATTAGAGTTGCCAGGGTCCAGCCTGACAACCAGCAGGAGTCTGGGGTGGGGTTGGAACATGGGATGGCAAGCTGTCAGTGACAACTGGATGTCATTTCCAGAAAAGCAGCCATATCTATGGCAAAACTATAGAGTAATTCTTAAGAGATGTGGGTGGCACCATTTCTGGGTTCCCCTGGAAGGGACATCATTGTGCACATGCGATTGCCCCAGCCCCACCCACAAAAACCATCCCTCTGATGGAGAGAGGGGACCTGGCAACCCTAGGGTACCTGAAGAGGGCAGAGTTTGGAGAAGATGGCTCTTAGTTTTTGTGGTCTTTACCATAGAGACAAGGGATAATTCCTGGAGGCAATTTTTCCTTCCAATTCCTTAGGTCCTCAGGGGTGGGAAATTGGGGCTAGCAGCTGTTAATTAGGTAAATGGGAGGCCTATTTCTAACTTAGCTATCTCTTAATGTTTATTTTAGGACTATTAATTCAAGGCCCCTTTCAGATTACCATTCTAAAATGGATGTCATCGGTTGTTGGTCCATTTCTGAGTAAAGCAATACAGGGACAGGCATTTCATACAGCTCATTTCAATCCATCTATGAGCCATCTCTAAAGCACTCTGAAGTATTCTGGCCATTTCAAACAGCCCTGCTCCCCCCCCCTTTTTCCACAGTGTGTTCTTTTTTACCCTTTTTGGGGGAACATTCTGAGATTTGTGTTATAGCGCTATAGCACTATAGCACCATAGCAATCCAATACATCCAAATGCTAGTGATATAGCACTGAATTACTATATCACCAACATAGGGATGCATTGGATTGCTATAGCGCAAATCTCAGATGTTCAAAAAAAGTTGAAAAAGGATGCACCATGAAAAATGGCAGGAGGGGGAGCAGTCCTTTCGGAAGCACTCCAGACATTTCAGACAGCACACTGCAGCTATTCAGAAGTGTAAGGAAGAACTGGGAATGGAAGAAAGCAGTTGCCATAAAAAACAGCTGAGCCCCGGAATGCAACAGGATGCAAGCGGCTTTGTCTGAAAAGGTAAAAAAAAAAAAATCTGTTCCAAAACGGTTTATAATAACACAAAAAAAAATCCATTAGCAACTGGCTGCTAAAACAGTTTATAAGGGCAGTTTGAAAAGGGCCTTATCATTGTTAATCCTTTGGATTGTTTTATTGTTTTGGACTGGAATCATATTTCCCTGGAAGCCATCTTGACAGCAGTGCTTTGAATGGCATTATAAATGTACTAAATAAATGAGCTGGCCTGTCTTAGGGGGTTTTAATGATAGGGTATCCGGTGCTTTGAACCTGTAAGCACTATATGGGCCACATATTAGTAGGAAAAGATTAATTCCTCAGAGGTTTCAGTGTGTTAGGCCTGCGAATGTGCTGGTCAAATTTGGTGGAGAGGTTCAGTGGTGGAGATCTTTACTGAGCACCCGTAGAACCCAAAGAAGGGCATCAGTGGAAGATCTGAATGAATGGGCAGGTTCATGCAAGAGAAAACCAGCCTGGCATAGTAGTTTGAGTTCCAGAGTAGAGTCTGGGAGCCCTGGGCTAAAATATCCACAGTGCTGTGAAGCACTCTCGGTGACCTTGGGCCAGTCACATGCTCTCAGCCTAGCCTACCTCACAGGGTTGCTGTTGGATCTAAAGGGGAAGGGAGAGCCATGAAAGATCCACCCTTAGTTTCATGGAGGAATGATGGGATGAAAAATGTGATGGGATACCTGCTGGTAAGGTTGATGCCAAAGTCACTCAGTTACAGCAGGGCTGATGGACCCCAGCTTTGATGAGCTGTCATTTCCTTAATGAACACAGAGATGGGAGGGGAGCCAGGAGCCCCCTCCCACCCATTCAAACCCATACCCTTAATTGCTTCAGAGAAGATGAGACCAGCAGAAAGGCGAGAAAGGGCTTCATCTCACAGAGGATGCAATTTCCTAAGTAAATTCATTAACTGATGCTGCATTTTTTCTCCTACAGATCCTTGTTTTAATGATGTTCTGAAGCTGTAGAGGCAGCAATAAAAAAATGGCAGCATCATTTCTAGGAACAAAGCCAAGCTCATTAAACTAATAAAGGGAATGTAATTGTTATAAGGACCGCTCTTTCGGCTTGACACCAGACTCCCCATCAGCTCATCAGTACAGATAGAAAACACCCTGGCTTAGCTCAGCTAAAGAGAAACCCTATTGCAGGGATAGGAAGGGGGGGTCTCTTTAGATCTTGATTTGATAGTCATGAAAATATCAGAATGCAGGAAGGAAGGAAGGAAGAATTGGCAACAAACCACACAGGCACACACGCCATGCATGTGGAACTTTTAGGAGAAAGGCAGTACCTGTATATTTACACAGTGGGGCGAGTGGCTCCCTCCCCAAGGCCATTTCCTTCTCCTTGTGCTGGGTCCTGATCTGAACCAGGCTCTTAAACACCTGACTGAATTCAGAAAAACACAAGGATATTCACCAGGTATTCAGAAATCTTGATTTCACCAGGTATTCATTCAGGTATTCAGAATCTTGATTTGTTCAGCCTGTGCATGTACTGCTGGTAGAATTAAAATGCAAAAATCTTGTGCGGCAGAGAGCTGGCATGCCTAGGCGCCACTCAAGAAACACAACTAATCTGGAAATTGCAAAATTCTGATGATCTGAAACTCTTTTTCAGATACAAAGACTTTTGTCTCCCTATTTGACACCCAGGAGCCTCTGAGCAGCAGGGAGGATTATGAGGCGCTGCTCTTCCTAATGCCTGCATCATTTTTAAGGGTTTAACTAAACAATACTTTCCCTGATCCATCCATGGCCCTATTCCACTCCTGCCCTCTCCCAGGGATTCTCAATCTCTCCTGGAAGGGGGGGTTGCCTCTCTCTTTTCGGGGGTTCTGCTGCCACCACCTGACCATTGCAGGACTTGCCCACTGGGATCCTCCCCCAGTGTCCCTGTCAAACCCTGAGGCTTTGCCTCGGTGTCTCCTGCTTACCCCACTTCTGGGCACCACAGGGATGAGATACTGCCTGTGGTGGCCACTGGAGAAATAGCTGCTTGCCAACTACCAGCCTCCCTCCCTCCTGCCCCCCCTGTTTTACAATGGCAAGTTCAAAGCTGGTGGAGGTCTTCAAAATTAAAAGGTATTTATTAGAAATAAAATATTTCCAAGCATACTTTTAGCACAGCAACAGGTTGAGCAAGGGATTCAAAAGAACTGAGAAAAACGCAGCCCCTCTGTCCCTCTCTGCCTATATGCCCTATCAGATGGTGGAATATAGGACAAGCTCTTAAGCTTAGGATATGCTAAGTCTCCACCGCGTTTCCATTACCTGGAAGTCTTCTTCAGGGCCTGAGTCAAAATGGCACATGGTCAAAATGGCTGCTTCCTCCAGACCTCAGATGAGCTCTGTCCTCCCTGAGTGCCCATTCCGCCACATGCTTTTAAGGCTTGTGGGGAACGCCAGCCAGATTGGGATCTTGGTATGCGGGGAGAGGGGCCTTAAGCCTTCCCCGGCACTCTTTTCCCAACTTGAAATGGCTCCAAGGTTAAATCCACTCTTCCTGCTTACCATAGTACCAGACCGAATGGACCTTAATACTGGAGGGGTTTTAATCAACAGAAGCTCTGAACACAAAGTTGGAAGTCCCTGCCTGGTTTTACAGGACCTGTAGTGGACCATGGATGGTCAGAGCCAGCATGGAGTAGTGGTCAGACTAGGATCTGGGAGACTGAAGTTCAAATCCCATGTCTACCAGGGAAGCTTGTTGGGTGTCTGTCAGCTCTGGGCTCGCCAGATAAATCCCACAAACGACTTCTAGGCAGGTTCTCCTTAGAAGGGTGATTTAATGGAAAATATACAGCAAGTTACAGAAACCAACTTGAAAAGAGCAAAGAAACTAATGGGGGTAGAAAGGGGAATACAGTAGATATGAAGTTGAAATGAACTTTCTGGACGACTCCTGGTTGCTACAGCAACCCATAGATAACCCTTGTTCCCAGAGAAGAGCGAGTCAAAACATCACAGAGTTGAACAACAATTCGACCTTGGAGCACCATCTGGCCTAACCGCTGAGTACCAGGCAGTGCCGGACATTCTGCCCCCTCTAGAGCCCCCCTCCCCCCACATCCAGTAAGGAGGGACTGTTTGGATATGATGCATGGAATTGGCGAACTAACCGGGTGTGGACACGTGGTTATGGTTCACCCATTCATCGTAAGCAGGACCGAAATGTTTCCAACGAACCAGATACTGCAGCACCCCCCTGTGGACACAGGAATCGAGGATCTTGGAAACTTCGAAGTGTTCCTCCCCCCTCCACCATGCTAGGCACCTCTGGAGGAGCTTCTGGGTACCAGTCGGGCGAGGGTACATGTTGTTTTCGGTCGAGGGTACATGTTGTTTTAAAAGACTAATATGGAACACTGGATGTATTTTTCTCAGAACCTTTGGGAGGGAGAGCTCTACAGTTACATTGTTGATGATTCTCGATATGGAAAAAGGTCCTACAAACCTTTCACTGAGTTTCCTGCACGGGTGCAGAGAAAATACGTTTTTGGTGGTGTAAGCACTTGTCCCGTAGCAACATCCACAGACAGGTAATCCAAGGAAAGTTGAGTTTATTGGAAAACATACAGGTATTCAGAGCTTGCGGAAGTAAAGGCAGGAATGGGGGGGCAAGGATATACAGCAGAATATATGGAGGACTAGTGGTCAAACAGGTCATATCAGATAGTACCGGTTGGCACAGCAACCCCAGCTACGGGGGCAGGCTCCCATGGGCATCAAAGGCTGGAAAGGAATGCAACCGTTAGATAAACAATCCTTGAGATCAGCATCTGTGAGGAGACATAACAGAGAGGCCTGACATCCTGCTCCCCTCAGGGCCCCTCCCGCCTAGCAAGGGGGCTGGCTTGTGGGGGTAGGCGGTATGGAAGGCGCGCACCAGGCGAGGGGCAGAGACATTGCGTGCGCGAACCCACTCATCTTGGGCGGGGGTGTTTCCAACGAACGAGATACTGCAAGGAGCCGTGATGGATACGCGAGTCCATGATCTTTGCAACTTCGAAATGCTCCTTCCCCCCCACCATCACTGGTTGTTCAGGAAGAGGGTCGGGATGCCATTCTGGGGAGGGAACATGAGGTTTCAGGAGACTTACATGAAAAACGGGATGTATGCGCCTCAGTGTTTTTGGAAGGGAGAGTTCTACGGTCACAGGGTTAATGATCCAAGAAATGGGGTAGGGGCCCATGTATTTGGCACTGAGTTTTCCACACGGACGGGTGGACCGGAGATTCTTGGTGGACAGGTAGACCAAATCACCCATGTTAAAGTTCTGGCTGGGGAACCGGTGTTTGTCAGCCTGAGCTTTGTATTTACTTTTAGCACGCTCAAGGTTTTTCACCAGCCAGGGCCAGGTGGTCTGAATTGTATGCACCCAAGCCGCCACGCCTTCGCCGCCCTCCTCCCCCGAAACATCAACATGACCAATGGGACTGGCCATAGACAGCTTGAAATGGGCTAAAACCTGTGGATTGATGTACAGCGTTGTTATAGGCATACTCAGCAAAAGGTAATAACTCAACCCAATCATCCTGGTGGTAATTGACGTAGCAACGAAGATAACATTCTAGTACAGCATTAACACGTTCAGTTTGCCCATCCGTTTGAGGATGGGAAGCACTAGACAGACCCTGTTCCACCCCCACCAGTTTAAGGAAAGCTTTCCAAAACTTTGCCACATAGCTACTTCCGCGGTCGCTCACAATCTTGCGCGGAAAGGAATGCAGTCGGAAGACATGTGACACAAAGAGGCGGGCCAGTTTTGGGGCGGAAGGAATACCTGCGCAAGGGACGAGGTGCACCTGTTTCGAGAACAGGTCAGTAATAACCCACAAAACAGTTTTCCCCTCGCTGAGAGGGAGATCAGTCATAAAATCCATAGCGATTACCTCCCAAGGTTTGGAGGGGATTTCTAACGGTTGCAATAGTCCCATGGGTTTTCCTTGGGCCCGTTTAATGGTGGCACATATCGGGCAACTGCGGATGAACGAGTCCACGTCAACACGCATGCCGGCCCACCAAAATTGCCTGCGTAATAAGTGAAGCATTTTCAAAAACCCAAAGTGCCCTGCGATTTTGGCTCCATGGGCTAGTTTCAGGACTCCCTTTCGCAACCCCTTAGGTACATACAATTTGGAGTCCTTGTACCAATAACCACCCCATTCCAGTAGAGAAGTGGGAAGTGTCTGAGCTGAGAGTTCCGCTTGGCATTGGGAACGAAGAGAGTCTAGGAAAGAGGCAGGTAGATCCATTTCACCCTGTGAGGTGGGCGGGACATGGTCAGGTTGCTGAGCTGGAGGGGAGACCGGAAGCGAGGAGGGGGTTGCACAACCGGCTCGACCTGGGGCTTGGGCGTTGGAGGAGCAGATGGAGCAGGTGAGGGAGTCAGACCTGAGTCTCGGGTAGAAGTCCCCCCCCTCAAGCGTTCATTCCGACTGGCTCACAGCAGGATTGGAGTCGGGCTTGTGACCTGGTTTGGACCGCCAGAGTAGGGAGTACTCCCCTGTGAGCAGGGAAAAAGAGCGATTCAGTGGGGCGGTCTACTTTGGTAGGGTATTGGGGAAGCCAGGATAGGGCATCTGCCAGCACATTTTGTTTCCCCGGAACATGCTTGAGCACAAAACGGAATTGAGCAAAGAAGTCAGCCCAGTGTAGCTGCTTCACGGACAGTTTACGGGTTCCAGTGAGAGCCTCCAGATTTTTGTGATCTGTCCAAACTTCAAAGGGAACCTTGGAACCCTCAAGGAATTGCCTCCAAGTAGTGAGGGCATGGTAGACAGTGGCTGCCTCTTTTTCCCAAATGGGCCAGTTCAGCTGAGGGTGCACAAACCTTTTGGAGAAATAAGAGCAGGGGTGTAATAAACCATCTTTACCCTGTTGTAAGAGAGCACCTCCCATAGCTACGTCGGAAGCATCCACTTATACTATGAACATGTGTTCAGGATCAGGATGTTTTAGCACGGGTTCAGAGGTGAACAGTTGTTTAAGGGTTTCGAAAGCGGCCTGGCATTGGGGAGTCCATAGGATTCTTGCTGTGGGTAATGTGGCCGAAGTCCCCTTTCCCTTAGTCTTAAGTAGGTCAGTGATTGGGAGTGCTACTTCGGCAAAATTGGGAATGAACCCCCGATAAAAGTTGGCAAAGCCTAGAAATTGCTGCACTTGTTTGCGGGTTGAGGGCGAATCCTAATCGATTACTGACTGTACTTTGGCAGGGTCCATGGTGAGACCTTGGTGTGAAATGATGTAACCCAAGAATGCCAATCATTCTTGGTGAAACTCACATTTGGATGCTTTAGCATAGAGCTGGTTGTCTCTGAGGCATTGTAACACTTCCCTCACCAAAGCAACATGCTCGTCCATAGAGTTGGAATAGATAAGGATATCATCTAGATACACTACCACGCCTTGGTATAACAAGTCATGTAAGATATCATTAATAAACTGCATGAAGACCCCCGAAGCCCCCTGTAATCCGAATGGCATCACAAGAAACTCAAACATACCAAAACAGCTGGAAAAGGCTGTGAGGGGTTCGTCTCCATCACGAATTCTGACTCGATAATAAGCTTCGACTAAGTCCAGTTTGGTGAAAATGCACCCCTCCTTTAGTTGCCCTAGGATGTCCGAAATTAAAGGAATGGGGTAGGCATTGGTTTGAGTAACTGCATTGAGTTTCCAAAAATCTATGCATAAGCATAAATTACCCGTTTTCTTATGGATAAAAAAAGCGGGGGCTGAGTTAGGGGCGGAAGAGGGCCGTATAAACCCTCGTGCGACATTCTTGTCTAAAAAGTCCCGCAACACGGTACGTTCAGCAGCGCTCATGGGGTAAATTTTACTCTTGGGGAGCTTACTATCCCCCACCACTTCAATGGTGCAGCCCGTTCTGCGGTGGGGGGGTAGTGCATCACATTCCTTCGCATCAAAAACATCCGCAAAGTCCTGATATCCAACGGGCAGCGAAGAAGGAGGGGGGGTGTCAGAGACTAATGCCGAGGCTGTCAGAAGGACAACAGTGACTTCTTGGCGGTGTGGGGTGCAGCCAGAATCAGAGAACGTGATAGTATCGGCTTTCCAGTCTATAGAAGGGTTGTGCCCCTTGAGCCAGTTTATTCCCAAGATGACTTCGTACCGGATAGGGGCTATGGTAAAGTCGATTTGTTCCCAATGAGTGTCAATACCCATCGCCACCCTACGGGTGCGACATTCAACTGGGCCCCCCCGAAAGCTACTGCCATCCATTTGAGCAAATTGGATGGGATTGGGCAGTGTCTCGGATTTGACTCCGAGCGCTTTGAAAGTGGCCTCATTGATTAGGGAGCGCCCACAGCCAAAGTCTATGAGTGCTTTGACATGTATTTGGGGGTGCCTTTTTGTAATGTTGTAACACCACGTCCACATATACGGTATTTTTTACTTCACTCACCATAACAGGAGCCTTGGGTTTCACAGGAGAAGCTGCAGAGGTGTCGCTCCGCTCACCGCAGACCCTGCCTGTTTTTTGACAGATCGAGAGGAGATTCCAAATTGAGCGCCGGGGGATTCCAGGTGTGAGCCTCATCTGAAGAAGGAGAACTGTCCCCCAATGGGGCACTTGTAATCCGAGACCCAGGTGGGTCAATAGACGTAGGGTCACTGGGAGTTTATCCGATGTGAAGTGCAGAGGGTGCGTATCGTCCCAGAGAAACGCTATGGGTGGCCGCGGTGCCTCTGCGTTGCGGTCACCCCCAGGTCCGGGGGGGTCCATCTGGTCGGGGAGGAGGTGCGAGGTCCGGACGGCGCAGACAGGCAGCCGCAAAGTGGCCCATATTGCCGCAAACAAGACAGGCTCCTCTTTGGAACTGGGATTTGCGGTTCTGCGTGGGCCACGTTGGTCTCCGCGGGGTGGAGGCTGCAACTTTAGGAGGAGATTTTTGATGACTGCTCCCCTCTCTGGTCTGGCGTCGGACCAGAGATATAAACTGACGGCGACTTTCCACCTCCTCTGCCAGTAAAATCCAATCTTCCAGGGTGTCGGGGTCCCGTTGAATGTACGCCCAGTTCAAAATGTCAGGGTGTAGAGCTTCTCAGAAGTAATGTATTCGAGTGGCTTCAGGCCAATCCACAATTTTACTGGCAAGTTGTTGGAACTTGTCTGCGAATTCTTGAACGGGAGTAGAGCCTTGCCAGAGTTGCAGGAGTTCGGCTTTGGCCCTTTCTCCCAAGAAGGGATCCTCGAACTGCCTCCGCAGGGCAAACATGAAATTGTTGAGAGAGCGAATGGATCGGGCCCGAGTGTCAAACTGGAGGACCATCCAGTCGGCCGCTTTCCCTGTCAGCAGAGGGGCAATGAATCGAACACGGCTGTCTTCAGTGGGGAAGTACTGTCCTTGTTCCCTCATGTAACTGTCTACATGATGCAGGAAACAGGGTAGGGATTTGACCGAGCCGTCATAGGTCACCCTCAGCCAAGGCTGCTTCCATTGTATAGGCAGTGGGGCAGGCGGCTGCCCTGGAAGCGGCGGAAACGGTGCTCCAGGGGCCAGCAACGCAGGTGCCTCGGGAGCCGGTAAACCGGGAGCACCAGGGGCCGGCACCCCTGGCTGGGCTGGCGCTGGTTGGCCCAGCTGGGCTGGCTCTGGTTGGCCCGGCTGGGCTGGCGCTGGTTGGCCCGGCTGGGCTGTTAGAGCTTGTTGCAAACAGTCATTTTCACGAAGCAACCGTTCCATTTGATCCTGCAGATGGGCCACACGATCATTCAAGTCCCGATTTTGGTCCCTCAAGAGGTGCATTTTGTTCCCAGCTCCCCCCGTGCGTCGGGACTGACTGACTCGAAGATCAGTAGCCCAGTGAGATCCGTCACCGTACAAGTCTTCTTCGTCAGAGTAGTCCGATTCTGGCAGATGTTCCGCAAGGCGCCGTGCATGTTGTGTGGTGCGAGACGGGGCAAAAGCTGGGGGAAATGTGGATCCGAATGAGAATCCAAATCTTACAGTGTCTTTAGGACGTATGGCCGCGGCCGCTCACGCTCAATTGACGGCTAATTGCGGTTCTTTGTTGGCCTGAGCCTTGGCTGCCGCCGCATCTGCCACTCGTAACTGTTCCTCTGCCTTCTTTTGGTCTGCGAGTGCCTGGTCGGCTTCGAGCTTCAAGGCGGTGGTCGCGGTGACAATCGGCAAGGCTTCCTGCTCTAGGAGAGCGAGGAGTGGTGTAGAGTCCCCACAAAGCAACCGTTGTACTTGGACAGCTAGTGCAGCTGCCCCATCCCCGAACATCGGGGTTAACAGTTGCGTTAAATCGGCCACTGAGGTTGTGGTCAGGGGCAGTTCCATGAATAGCAACGCAGTCTGGATAGCGACCCGTTGTGCCTCCACTAAGCATGCGTTAGGATCCGGAACGAGTGACAGCGGGATTCCCCCCGTCTGTGCCCCCGCCATGGTTCGGGGTGAGTCGGTTGGATAGGAACCGCTACCGAGTCTTGTTGAGTCTCTTGCAACGTCAGTCTCGCTAACAAATGATTCAAGGTTGCCAAGTCCTCTTGTGCTGCACGCACCTCATCCAATAGCCCGTCCAGGGCCAGGAGCTCGTGATGGGCACTGCGATCTGTGTCCTCAGACGTCCAGGGCCTCACTTCAGCGAGGCAGCGCCAGTGAACTCGAACAAGTTCCACTAGGCGGTTGATTTCAGCATCAGTCCGCACTGCTTCGATGAGCACATCACGCAGAAGAGTAGGGTCGTCAGGAATATTAGACATTCCCAGTCGGAGGACCCAGTGGCATAAATCCTCCAGGATTCCAAGTGAGGAGCCCATACTCGAGACGTAGGCAAACCCTCCAGGGCTCTAGCCAGGCAGGAGAAAGAAGTCATTCCTGCCTTAATGTAAGCACTTGTCCCGTAGTACTTCCTAAAGCAACATCCACAGACAGGTAATCCAAGGAAAGTTGAGTTTATTGAAAACATACAGGTATTCAGAGCTTGCAGAAGTAAAGGCAGGAATGGGGGGCAAGGATATACAGCAGAATATATGGAAGACTAGTGGTCAAACAGGTCATATCAGATAGTACCGGTTGGCATGGCAACCCCAGCTACGGGGGCAGGCTCCCACGGGCATCAAAGGCTGGAAAGGAATGCAACCATCAGATAAACAATCCCTGAGAGATGCATCTGCAAGGAGACATACAGAGAGGCCTGACAGGTGGACAGGTACACTAGATCCCCCACCTTGAATTCCCAGCCAGGTGAACGATGTTTATCTGCTTGAGCCTTGTACTTCCGTTTAGCCTGTTCCAAATTCTTTTGTAACCATGGCCAAGTGGTCTGAATTGTGTGGACCCACTCAGTTATATTTGCACCCCCCTCCTCCCCTTAGACGTCAACACTGCCTAGGGGGCCAAACTCTCTCCCATACACTGCGTAGAATGGGCTAAATCCTGTAGATTGATGCATAGCATTATTATAAGCATACTCCGCAAAAGGTAAGAGGTCAACCCAATCATCTTAATGGTAATTGACATAACACTGTAAATAACACTCCAGTACAGCATTTACCCTTCGGTCTGCCCATCGGTCTGAGGGTGAAATGCACTTGACAGCCCCTGCGCCACCCCCACTAATTTGAGAAAAGCCCTCCAAAACTTGGCTACATATTGAACCCCGCGGTCGCTGATTATCTTGCGCGGGAACGAATGATATTTGAAGACCTGTGACACAAACAAACAGGCCAATTTTGGAGCGGAGGGCAAGCCCGCACAAGGAATCAAATGAACTTGCTTGGAAAACAAATCTGTCACTACCCATAGTACCATTTTTCCCCTGCTGAGAGGGATATCAGTCATAAAATCCATGGCAATGACTTCCCACGGTCTTGAGGGCATCTCCAACAGTTGCAATAACCCGGGGGGCTTTCCTGGGGACCATTTGGTGATGGCACAGGTGAGCAACTGCAAATAAAGGCATCCGATTGCATTTTCGGCCACCAAAACCATCGACGGAGTAGGTGTAGTGATTTTACGAAACCAAAATGTCCTGCAGATTTTGCCCCATGAGTAAGACCCAACACCTCCCCCCTGTCAGGCATAGGCCTGAGATTGGCATGCTGTGGTTACACCAGGTGCTGACCAAGGCTGGCTTGCAGATTGTTTTGACTTCCTCCAGTGGGAATCCCTCCAAAGCTCCTGACCACTCCAGGGAGGGGGGTTGCCATGGTACCCAGTCTTATCTTGCTTTTACCCATCTATTTATGCCATGTATTGAACTTATGATCTTTACTAGTATCCTTTGACACCTGGCTTCTGCTCCTGTAGATTGTTCCTAATAAATCAGCTTTCTTTGGACTGTCTGTCTGCTGAAGTCTGTTTATGGGATTATCACGGGACTAGAGCTCACATTTGGACACTAGTCTGTCTTCTTCTTCATCGTCCTCTGGCTGGAGCCCTGGAGGGTTCGCCGAGGTTTCCAGTCCCTCAGGTGGGAGCGCAGGACAGGCTCCCCGAGGACCCCGACCTTCTGCGCGCTATCCATGAGGAGGAGTGTCAGACTCATGCTGAATCCAATCGGCTGGTCGGGTTGGTGGTGGACCAGTGGCAACGACTGGTAGTAGCGGCCCCGTAGGAAATGAGGGAAGCTGATCTCCATGCCCAAAATGAACTTTGGTGGCTGGAGACTTTATTGGAGGAGACGCGGTTGGCTCAAGAGGATTCTGCCCATCTGCAGCAAGTGGGGGCCGACTTCAGAGCATTCCAGATACCCACCTCCTGTTCTACCATGGCGGCTGGAGGAGGGTCTCCAGATCTGGGCCAGTTCACCCTGGATGCTCAGGATGCAGCCGCCCAGACACTCCTGTGCCTCGTGGACCTACCGCCGGGGACAGCGACGGAGGAAGACGTCGAAAAGTTACTCGAGCCGGAGTACGGCCCTTCCTCCATGGAGCTCGCCCAGCGGGCCCGACCACTCCTCGCCAACTACCCAGAACTGAAATTGTTGCTGCAGCAAGTGGATGAGCCGATTGTAGTGGCTGCCGCGGCAGCCCGGGCCACCAAGGCGGAGGCGGCACAAGCTCAGGCTGCCCAGCAACAGGCGGCGGAGCAACTGTTGGCAGAGGCGGCCACCAGGGCTCAGGCTAAGGCCTCCCTGGAACAGGCGGGAACGGCAGCCAGCGCGCGACCGAAGGGCAGTGGTGCGGACTGGTCCTCTCTCCTGTCATTCCCTTCATTCTCCCGGACACCTACCCACCACAAGATGTGTCCCACAAGCAACGGCTTGTTGCAGCGGCCTCCCACTGCACCTTCGCACCTGATGTACGAGGGTACACAGAAGAGGGCAATACTGATGAGGAGGACTCGGATGAATAGAATGTTAACCTCCGCGTGGGTCACCCCCGACGTACTGGGTGTGAGGGTCTGCATGTCTCTGTCTGCTGGTCCCAGTTTTCCCCCACCCTCTGAACTCGTAAAAGCAGTTCACACCGTTTGGCATTTCCTGGGTTCAGGCGCCATATCTGTCAGGCCCTGGCTGGAATGCCTCCCCTCTAACAGATGCCTCCCCTGCTGTGCTTTGATTCACTCCCTCATGCCAGATTCGGCCTTGGAGACCAGATAGCCCTAACAAGCCCTCTGGGGTCGATTGATGTCTGTATTGTACCCATCTAGCTTCCCATAACATAGGTGTGAACTTTGGTACCCTGTAGGGGATATAATTCTGTAGCTTTGGAGTCTTGCTCACTTGCAACTTTTACTCGTGTTTGACCTATACTGTCTGAAGCCTTCAATAAATTCCTTGTTTCTGCATCAACGTCTGAGCAAGTGATTTTATGGAGTTTGTACAGGTCGGTTGGGAACTCTCACATTAAGTTGCAAGTCTTTGCCTCTTCGTACTGCTCCTGTACCGTTTCTGGACAGCTATGCAAGACGGAGGGGATAACAATGACCCGAAGGAAGAACCACAGGACAACGTGGTACCTAAACAGCCTGACCCTACCCCCTCGGATGGGAAGTCGACTGGGAAGGTGCCTAGCGGACCGGACTCGGGGTCGGGGTTGGGTACAAGACCCAAAACTACCACCTTTAATTCCTGGCTGGATTCCCCCCGAGGGTGGTCGCTCTCCCGAAGCGACGTGTGGGCACGACGGACAGCGGTTCCCGGTGTGGGGTTCGAGGAGGATCCCGCTCGGAAGGAGGCCCTACTACTTCACCAGATGGGTGAGGAACGGCAACGCTGGCAGGAGGAGCACCAGGGGTTGCTCGATCGGATGGACACTATGCAAGCTGTGATGCTTGAGATGGCCCACGCCATGGACGAACTGAAGGTACAAGCCCCCGCCGGGGATCCGCCGGATGGAGCACCAGCCGCGCCACCCATCCGCCCCGCTCCACCGGCCCGCCGGGATCTGAAAATCATGTATGACTGGTCGGGGGACCAACTGACGTTTTTTATGGTACAAGTGGACATTTTTATGTGCGAGCAGGCCCGAACCTTTACCTCAGAAGAGTCCCAAGTTCAGTATGTGGCGTCTCTTCTCCAGGGTGAAGCGGCCGCCTGGATGGTACTGCAGTATGAGCTCCGCTCCCCGGTCTTACGAAGCCTCGATGACTTCATGGTCGCCCTCAGAAACCGTTTCGAGGACCCGAATTTGGGGGAGCGGGCAAAAGCCACCTTGTTGCAACTGCGCCAAGGGACTAAATCGGTCGCGCAGTATGCGAGCGAATTTCAGTCGCTTTCAAGTAGGATTTTGGACTGGAGTGAAGCTACCCGAGTACAGTGCTTCCGGGAGGGGCTGAACCTGGAGTTGCAACACTGGGCTTTCATGCAAGGTAACCCTCCCTATGTCGAAGGATGGGTCCGTCATGCCGCCGACATCGAGAACCGAAAACAGCTGTTGACCCTATCCAGACAATGCACCGGGCGACAAGCTAAGCCCCGTGGAGACAGACCCGGCGGCCCGAAGGACTCTCGTCCCCTCGGGGGAGGGGGGCCCTCCATGGCCGAACGCCGCAAACGCTTTGAGAGCGGGGTCTGCCTCGTTTGCGGGGGGAAAGGACACTTTGCCTCTCAATGTCCTTCCCGTTCCGGACGCCCGGGACCGTCTCGCCTGACAACGGCCGAAACGGAAAAGACCCCGGCCGAGGGGCAACCTCACCGCCGGAGTGGCGCAACCAGCCGACGGAGCGCACCTCCTGCCCTACGCGCGCGCGCCCAAGCCGAAACCTCGGGCTCGACTGGTCCATCGGGACCACGGATTACAAATGAAACCTTTGACTCATCGGAGTCACGGATTACAAATACCACATCTACTTCCTCCAGCGAAGAGGAGGATTGGGAATTGCCAGCAAAAAACGCCGCCGGTCTGCTGTAAAGGGGGCTCCTCAGCAGACCGCTCTGAAAGTTGTGCAAGGAGCTCCATTGATGGTAAGCGCTCAGGAGGACAATGTTTACATTAGGGTCCACCTTTCACTACCCAAAGAATTCCCAGCCCTAGTTGACTCGGGCTGCGCTCGTACCCTGATAAGCAAAGAAGCTGCCAAACAATTGCGAGTTAAACGTAAGCGTCTCCCAGACCCCCTCCGCTTCTCTCAGATGGATGGCAGCGACTTTAAGAAGGGACCCATAACTCACCGCACCGCCATGGTGGTCATGGCCGTGGGGGAACATTGGGAACGGCTTTACTTTACTATTGCCCCCCATAGTCGCACCAGTAGTGTTGGGGATGAATTGGTTGCAGGGTCACAACCCCTCCATAGACTGGGTGAAGCGGACGCTCACCTTCCCTAGCAACCCTTGCGAATTGCACGATAAAGACCGTGTGCTTTGCACTCCAGCAGCCGCCTTGGTGGGGGCCCCCGCGCTTGAGACTCCCTTGCCCCAGCTGCCCTGCGAGTACTCCCAATTCGCCGATGTGTTTGACGTGCGGGAATGCGACGAACTACCCCCCCACCGAGAAACTGACTGCGCTATTGAAATTGTGGGGGATGGTAAATTATCCAAAGGGAAGGTCTACCTCATGAGTCCAAATGAAAAGGCGGTACTGTGGGAGTATTTGGACACCAACCTAGCACGGGGTTTTATCCGCCCGTCCAAGGCTCCTTACTCGGCCCCCGCCTTCTTTGTCAAGAAGAAGACGGGAGACTTAAGACTGTGTATTGATTTTCGTAGACTGAATGCAGTCACTCAGTCTAATGCTTACCCCTCCCTCTCATTCCAGACCTTCTCGCGCAATTGAAGGAGGGCCGGATCTTCACCAAATTGGATTTGGTGGAGGCCTATCACCGCGTCCGCATAAAAGAAGGGGACGAACCTAAGACTGCCTTCTCTAGTTGTTTTGGAATGTTTGAATATTTAGTGATGCCGTTCGGGCTTTCGGGGGCTCCGAGTGTGTTTATGCAATTAATCAATGAAGTTTTACATGACTTATTGTTTCGTGGGGTGGTGGTTTTCTTGGACGATATCCTCATTTATTCGGAAACCATGGAAGAGCATGTGCGGCTGGTGCGCGAGGTCCTCCAGCGGCTGCGTGAGCATAAATTGTTTGCTAAGGTTTCCAAATGTGATTTCCATCAACCCTCCATCACCTTCCTGGGCTATATGATTTCCCATCAAGGCTTAGAAATGGACCCCGAGAAGGTTCGGGCAGTTATGGACTGGGAGCCTCCCGCTACGCGTAGACAGTTGCAACAGTTTTTGGGCTTTGCCAACTTTTACCAAAACTTCATCCCCAACTTTGCGCAAGTGGCGCTTCCCCTCACCTCGCTTCTGCGCACCAAGGGGAAGGGGGCAAACGCTGCTCTGCCCTCTGCCAGGTTGCAATGGTCTCCGGACTGCCAGCAAGCCTTCGATACGCTTAAGCTGCTTTTCTCGTCCGAACCCGTGCTTGCTCACCCGGACTGTAATAAACCTTTCGTGGTTCAGGTCAATGCCTCAGATGTTGCCATGGGGGGGGGGCCCTTTTGCAACGGGACGAGAACGGTCGCTTAAAACCGTGCGCCTATTTTTCTAGAAAGTTTTCCCAGTCCGAGATTAACTGGGCCATTTCGGAGAAGGAGGCGGCTGCCGTTAAACATGCCCTCACTATTTGGAGGCACTTTCTGGAAGGGGCAGAGACTCCTTTTGAGGTGTGCACTGATCACAAGAATCTCGAGGCTTTAAAAGGAGCTAGAAAGCTCAACGCAAAGCAAATTCGTTGGGCTCAATTCTTTGCTAAGTTCCGGTTTGTCCTGAAACATGTGCCCGGGAAGGATAATGCTCTAGCGGATGCTCTCTCCCGGCTCCCACAGTACCGCAATGATTTTGACAGGCCAGTGGACTCCCTGTTCACCCCCGAGCAAAGAGGAGACGTTTCGGGACTCGCAGTAACCACCCGGTCCCAATCCCACCGTCAAGAAGCCCCCCCCCCTCAGAGGTGTCCCGGAGGCTTTTCAACAGCGGCTTCAGGACGCTGCTCTGAGGGAAGCAGAGCAGCAGACCCTTCCCGCGGGCATTGAACAATGAGAATCTTGGTGGGTGCAGGGGGGTAAACTCTATGTTCCTGAAATTCTTCGTAAAGAGGTGTTGGGAATGGTTCACGGGGCCAAACTTGCGGGTCATTTTGGGTTTGTTAAGACTTTGCATTTGGTAAGACGGCAATTTTGGTGGCCTAGCATGAGAGCTGATGTGGAACTGTACGTCCGCAGCTGCCCTGTCTGCGCCATGGCCAAAAAACGGATGGGAAAGCCCCCTGGACTTTTGAAGCCTCTGGAAATGCCAACCATGCCCTGGGAAGTGATCGCTATGGACTTTATCACTGACTTACCGCCTAGTCGGGGAAAAACTGTACTATGGGTAATCACTGACCTATTTTCCAAACAGGTTCACTTCATCCCTTGTGCTGGGCTGCCATCAGCCCAAAAGTTGGCTAAATTGTTTGTTAATCACGTGATGAAACATCATTCGATCCCTAGGAAGGTTCTCTCCGACAGAGGGGCCCAATTCGTTGCCAAATTCTGGAGAGCCTTCTTGAAAGTCATGGGGGTGGAAGAGCAAGGGCTTTCTTCAGCCTACCACCCCCAGACCGATGGTCAAACAGAACGTGTCAATGCCGTGGTCGAATGCTATCTCAGATGTTATGTTAATTACCACCAGGACGACTGGGTGGACCTGTTACCTTTTGCTGAATATGCCTATAATAATGCTCCCTATTCCTCCACAGGTTTCAGTCCTTTTCATGTGGTGTATGGGAAAGACTTTGGACCCTTTGGCTCAGCCACAATCACCCCTGAACTCGAGGGGGTTCAGGAGGTCCAGGATTAGGTGCAAGTGGTGCGGTCCACTTGGCCCTGGTTGCAGAAAAACCTAGAAAGGGCCAAGCGTAAATACAAGGACCAAGCGGATAGGCATCGGTCCCCGGGATGGGAACTCAAGATGGGGGGGGCAAGTTTACCTTTCCACAAAGAATCTACGTTCACTTCGACCTTGTAAAAAGCTGAGTGACCGATACGTGGGTCCTTTCTCCATATCCCGAGTGATCAACGATGTCACGGTGGAATTAGAACTCCCCAAATCCCTTCAGGGTGTACATCCGGTGTTTCATATCAGTTTGCTCAAACCATATGTAGCTGCCCCTCAATTCCATCCTCCCCCTAAGTCCGAGGTTCCTACAGTCGTGGGAGGAGAGATGCATTTGGAAGTTTCCAAGGTATTGGACTCTAAGATAAAGAAGGGTAAAGTGTTCTATTTGGTTCACTGGAAACATCTGGGCCCCGCTCATGATGAATGGGTGGCGGCTCCCCACATGGCCGCCCCCCGCCTGGTTCAAGAATTCCACTCTGCCTACCCAGATAAGCCTCGTCCGCCCAAATTCGGGGGAGGAGGCCTTAAGGGGGGCAGAATGTGACGGTCTGCATGTCTCTGTCTGCTGGTCCCAGTTTCCCCCCACCCTCTGAACTCGTAAAAGCAGTTCACACCGTTTGGCATTTCCTGGGTTCAGGTGCCATATCTGTCAGGCCCTGGCTGGAATGCCTCCCCTCTAACAGATGCCTCCCCTGCTGTGCTTTGATTCACTCCCTCATGCCAGATTCGGCCTTGGAGACCAGATAGCCCTAACAAGCCCTCTGGGGTCGATTGATGTCTGTATTGTACCCATCTATCTTGTAGCTTCCCATAACATAGGTGTGAACTTTGGTACCCTGTAGGGGATATAATTCTGTAGCTTTGGAGTCTTGCTCACTTGCAACTTTTACTCGTGTTTGACCTATACTGTCTGAAGCCTTCAATAAACTCCTTGTTTCTGCATCAACGTCTGAGCAAGTGATTTTATGGAGTTTGCACAGGTCGGTTGGGAACTCTCACACTGGGGGGGCTGAGGAGGAGGTTCACGCTTTAAAATACCAACAACAAGAACTGTTGGAGCGGATGGCCCAGATCCAAGACCAAGTGGATGTGCTGGTACGGGAGTACAGACATCTGCACCAGGCGGCAGCCGCCGCGCCGGTCCCAGGACTGCCTCCAACTGGTCCAGTGGCACCTCAGCCCGGGGGGCCAAGCCAACCAGCAGCGCCTCCGCTGGGGGTGCCAGGTCAACCAGCGGTACCGCTCCTACCAGCGGGGCCACTTCAAGCATATCGTGTCATATCGTGGCAGCATTCCCACCTGCGAGTGACTTTTGACAGCTCCGCGGAAGCGCTGCCCTGCTTTCTACACTAGGTAGACAGTTATATGAGAGAACAGAGGCATGCCTTCTCCACGGAAGATAGTTGGGTAAGGTTCGTTTCTTCCCTTTTGGGTGCAAAGTGGGAGATCTGGTATATCTGTCCACCAAGAATCTGAGATCTACCCGCCCATGCTGGAAACTCAGTGCCAAATACATGGGTCTGTTTCCCATTTCCCGAATCATCAATCAAGTGACAGTAGAACTCTCCTTTCCCAAGTCCCTCAGGAGAGTTCACCCCGTGTTTCATATCAGCCTTTTGAAACGGCACGTCCCCTCCCCGAAATGGCATCCCGAACCACCTCCTGAGGTGCCAGAGATGGTGGTGGTGAGGATAACATTTTGAAGTGGCAAAAATCCTGGACTCTCACATTCACCATGATGCCCTTCAATACTTGGTTCACTGGAAACACTTCAGCTCTGCTCAGGATGAATGGGTGTATTCCCGAGATGTTTCCGCCCCCCGTTTGGTCCGCGAATTCCATGCTGCCTATCCTCACAAACCAGTGTCGGGGAAGTGAGGGGGGGCTTTTGGGGAGGCAGAATGTCAGGCATAGGCCTGAGATTGGTAGGCTGTGGTTACACCAGGTGCCGACCAAGGCTGGCTTCCAGATTGTTTTGACTTCCTCCAGTGGGAATCCCTCCAAAGCTCCTGACCACTCCAGGGAGGGGGGTTGCCATGGTACCCAGTCTTATCTTGCTTTTACCCATCTATTTATGCCATGTACTGAACTTATTTTTTTTATAAATATTTTTATTGGTTTTCAATATTTAGTGGGGATAAGGAAAAAGGAAAAGGGAAAAAAACATTTGATTAAACAGTATTTTGCATTAACAGAAGAAAAGAAAAGAAATTTAGTAAAACAAAATATTACACTCAAAAACAAAAGACAAAAACATGATACATGATACATGTATTGAACTTATGATCTTTACTAGTATCCTTTGACTCCTGGCTTCTGCTATCTGTAGATTGTTCCTAATAAATCAGCTTTCTTTGGACTGTCTGTCTGCTGAAGTCTGTTTATGGGATTATCATGGTACTAGAGCTCACACCCTTGGTGTATTTCAGGCACATACAACTTGGTATCATTAAACCACAGATCCCCCCACTGGACAAGATTTGCAGGGAAGGTATTGGTTAACCATTCCGTTTGGTAACCCTGGACCAAAGCGTCTTTGAAGGAATTAGGCAGTCCCTCCAGGAGAGAAAGTGGGGGAGGGGAGTCAGAGGTCTCCTCGGGAGTAGGGTTTGCGGGTCCCCCGACACTTCAGTCTGCTGTGATGGAGGGGGGGCGAGCGTCTCACTCGGGCGCGGTACTTTAATAACCTCAAGGGACCGTTGTGCTTGGGCACGGGTCTGCACAGCTAATGTGGGCATCAGACCCCTCTGTGCGGGAGTGAAAAGGGGCGTTCCAGCTTGCTCGGGTATTGGGGAAGCCGGGACAAAGCATCCACCAGCTGGTTTTGTTTCCCCGGGACATGGCGTAGCATGAAATTGAACTTGGAAAATAAATCTGCCCATCACACTTGTTTGGCGGAGAGCTTGCTGGTCCCCATTAAGGCTTCCAAGTTCTTGTGATTAGTACGCACCTCAAAGGGGGTGTCTGCCCCCTCTAGAAAATGTCTCCACACCGTTAAAGCATGCTTCACCGCGGCGGCCTCTTTTTCCCAAATGGCCAGTTCAGCTGGGATTGGGAAAACTCAAAAAAATAAGCACAGGGGTGCAGCTGACCGCCTTCCCCCACGGCTACCTCGGAAGCATCTACCTGAACGATGAACGGCCACTTGCAATCCGGATGCTTCAGCATGGGTTCAGTTATAAACAACCACTTAAGAGTCTCAAAAGCCCTCACTCGCATGCTCAACTGAGAAGCCGCACTCCCCTTCCCCTTGGTCTTAAGGAGGTCGGTGATGGGTAACGCAACTTGAACAAAGTTGTTGAGGAACCCCCTATAAAAATTTGTGAACCCCAAGAACTGTTGCACTTGTTTACGGGTGGAGGGAGGTTTCCATTCCATCATGGCTCACACCTTTTCAGGATCCATGGCCAGTCCTTGGTGCGAAATTATATAGCCTAGGAAAGTCAATTGGTCTTGGTGGAATTCACATTTAGATACTTTGGCATAGAGTTGATTCTCTCTGAGGCGCCGTAGTACCTCTTTGACCATGGCAATATGCTCCTCGTAAGACTTGGAGTAAATAAGAATGTCATCTAAGTAGACCACCACTCCTTTAAACAACAGGTCATGAAGTATTTCATTAATCAATTGCATTAAGACTCCGGGGACGCCTTTCAAACCAAAGGGCAATGGGCATTGGCCACCATTGGGAGCAAATTGACTTCACCATAGCCCCTATCAGATACGAAGTGGTGTTGGGAAATAACTGGCTCAAGGGGCACAGCCCTTATATTGACTGGGGGGCTGGGACTATAAAGTTCTCTGATCCTAGTTGTGACCAACACCGTCTCGAGGTGGGTGTTGTACCTCCGTCAACCTCGGCTTTAGTCTCAGACACCCCCTCGTCCTCTCCACTACCTGTTGAATATCAAGACTTTGCGGACGTTTTTGATGTGCAGGAATGTGATGTATTGCCCCCCCACCGCCAAACAGACTGTGCTATTAAAGTGGTGGGGAATGAAAAACTGCCTAAAAGTAAGATTTATCCCATGAGCGCTTCCAAACGTACTGTGCTACGTGAATTCTTGGACAAGAATTTGGTTCAGGGTTTCAGCCGACTGTCTACCGCCCCTTCTTCGGCCCCTGCTTTCTTTGTGCTCAAGAAAACGGGTGACTTGCGCTTATGCATCGACTTTCGAAAACTCAATGCAGTCACCCAGTCCAATGCCTATCCCATTCCTTTGATCTCAGATCTCTTGGGACAATTAAAGGAGGGGCGTATCATTACAAAACTTGACTTGGTGGAAGCCTATTACAGAATCAGGATACGTGAGGGCGATGTAACAGCCTTTTCCAGTTGCTTTGGCATGTATGAATTCTTAGTGATGCCTTTTGGATTAAAAGGGGCCCCGGGGGTCTTCATGCAATTCATTAATGAGATCCTACATGACTTGTTGTATAGGGGCGTGGTGGTTTATTTAGATGATATTCTCATTTACTCTAAAACTATGGACGAACACATTGCCCTGGTGAGGGAAGTATTGCAACGTCTCAGAGACAATCAGCTCTATGCTAAGGTGTCCAAGTGCGAGTTTCACCAAAAACAATTAACCTTCCTGGGCTATATAATTTCACACCACGGTCTCACTATGGACCCTGACAAAGTGCAGTCGGTAACCAGTTGGGAACCACCCTCCACCCGTAAACAGGTTCAGCAATTTCTTGGGTTCGCTAACTTCTACAGGGGGTTCATCCCCAACTTCGCTCAAATCGCACTCCCCACCATGGATCTCCTTAAGACTAAGGGAAAAGGAAGCGCTGCCGCGTTGCCTTCAGCTAAAATCAATTGGACCCCCCAGTGCCAAACCGCTTTTGATACTCTCAAACGACTGTTTACCTCTGAACCGGTGTTAAAGCACCCTGATCCAAAACAGATGTTTATAGTTCAGGTTGACGCTTCAGACGTGGCAATGGGGATGCACTTTTACAGCAGGGGAGGGACGGTCTTCTGCATCCGTGCACTTACTTCTCTAAGAGGTTCGCGCAATCTCAGCTCAACTGGCCAATCTGGGAAAAGGAAGCGGCTGCCGTCCACCATGCCCTTACGGTGTGGAGACAGTTTTTGGAAGGTTCTAAAGTCCCTTTTGAAGTATGGAGCGATCACAAGAACCTGGAGGCGCTCATGGGATCCCGTAAACTGTCTGCGAAACCGGTACGCTGGGTGGACTTCTTTGCTCAGTTGTTTCATATTAAAACATGTACCAGGGAAACAGAATGTCCTGGCTGATGCTCTATCCAGACTTCCCCAATACCCAACCAAGGTTGAACGCCCCACAGAGTCTCTGTTCACTCCTGCTCAAAGAGGTTTGCTGCCCACTCTAGCAGTCCAATCCCGATCACAAACCCGGCTCCCGCCACAACCTGCACATGGGGGGGCACTCCAAGCCCAACCATGCCGGTCGGCCCGACTGCGCCGGCCCCCTCGCCTCCGTCGCCAGCTCCGCCAGCACCCGATCGCCCTGACAGTCCAGCCATTCAACCCCCCTCGGGGACATCAGCTTCCCCTCCCGCCAGCACGGAGCCCGCACTGCCAGGTGAGGTGTATCTAACAGACTCTTTTTTGACCTCACTTTGGTCCAATTGCCAAGCTGAACTCTCTGCGTGAACCCTCCCCGCCACTCTGACTGAACATGGAGGTTTATGGTACAAAGATTCTAAGCTATATGTACCTAAAAGGCTACGGAAAGAAGTATTACAGCTAGTCCTTGGAGCCAAGACCGCAGGACACTTCGGATTTCTAAAAACGTTACATTTGTTATGGAGACAGTTTTGGTGGGCGGACATGTGAACTGACATGGATTCATTCATCTGCAGTTGCCCAGTCTGCGCTTCTGTTAAAAGGTCCCAAGGAAAACCTCCCGGATTGTTGCAGCCATTAGAGACCCCCACTAGGCCTTGGGAAGTAATCGCAATGGATTTTATGACTGACCTCCCTCTCAGCGAGGGAAAAACTGTACTTTGGGTAATCACTGACCTATTCTCTAAACAGATTCATCTCGTCCCTTGCGCAGGTATCCCATCCGCTTCGACACTGGCCTGCCTCTTTGTGTCACATGTCTTCCGACTACATTCCTTTCCGCGCAAGGTGATCAGCGACCGCGGAAGTAGCTACGTAGCTAAATTTTGGAAAGCTTTCTTAAAATTGGTGGGGATGGAACAAGGTCTCTCAAGTGCCTTCCATCCCCAAACCGACGACCAGACGGAACTAGTTAATGCTGTGTTAGAATGCTATCTATGTTGTTATGTTAACTTCCATCAAGATGATTGGGTTGAATTGTTACCCTTTGCTGAATATGCATACAATAATGCTGTCCATCAATCCACTGGGTATAGCCCCTTCCAGGCCATATATGGTCAAGACTTCGGCCCCATCGGCCACTACGATGTCTCGGGGGAGGAGGGGGGCGAAGGTGTAGCCAACTGGGTACACACTATTCAAACAACCTGGCCCTGGCTGATTAAAAACCTGGAACGAGCCAAACGTAAATACAAAGCTCAGGGTGACAAACACCGCTCACCAGGGAAGGATTACAAAGTGGGGGATATGGTTTACTTGTCCACCAAGAATCTACGGTCCAACCGCCCATGTAACAAACTCAGTGCCAAGTACGTGGGACCCTTTCCCATTTCTCGAGTCATCAACCCAGTAACTGTGGAGCTCTTGCTCCCAAAGTCTTTAAGACGGATCCATCCCGTGTTCCACATCAGTTTACTGAAACCGCACATTCCCTCCCCGGAGTGGCACCCTGAACCCCTCCCAGAACCGCCAGTGATGGTGGGGGGGGAAAGAACATTTTGAAATCGCAAAAGTCCTAAACTTGAGTCTCCATCATGGGTCCCTCCAGTATTTGGTTCGGTGGAAACACTTCGGTTCTGCGCACGACGAGTGGATGCGCGCACGTGATGTTGCTGCACCCCGTTTGATCCATCAATTCCATACGGCTTACCCTCACAAACCAGCACCCATACACGAAACTGTGGGAGGGGGGCCTTAAGGGGAGCAGAATGTCAGGCCTGCTCTCTGCTGAGAGCCAGACTGTGTGTGTGTTATGATTCCACCAGGTGCATCCCAAGGACAAGCCTGGAAACTGCCAAATTCCTTTCCTCTCTGGGAACCGCTCTCGTAAGGGGGGTGCTTGCCATGGCTGCCTTCACTATCTGATATGACCAGTGCTCTTCCATATAGGCTTTTAGCTGTGCCTTAAGTTCTCATTCATGCCAATTTACCTGTTAGCTCTGTATACCTGTAGGTTTTCTAATAAATCAACTCTCTTTTGGACTACATGCCTGTGGATGTTTTTTATGGGATTACTATGGGGACAAGTGCTCACATTTAGGGCTGTTGATTCGGTTCGGCCCGAACTGAAAAACAGCCGAATTTCCCCTGATTCGGTGGTTTTTAGTTCGGGACGAACCGAACTAAAAAATGGCGGGCAACCGGGGGGGCCGAATTCAGTGAGTTCGGGAGTTCATGAATAAATCCGGCAAATTCGGGGCGTCAGTAAGCAGCATTCTCCTCCCCCGGCCAATCAGTGGCCAAGCTGGATCTTCTTCTGGCCAATCAGTCAGGATTGAATACTGGAGGAATCAGCTGATGTGCGGCCCGGCCGGGGAGAAAGAGAGAGAGGGAAATCCTCGTGTGTGTGTGTGGGGGGTGCTTGTGCACATTCGCTCCTTTCTGTGGCTGCAGGGGGTGTATTTTTTGGAGTACAGACCCCAAATTTTCAGCAGAGATTCAGACAAGCCTTCTTAAGAGACCACCCAAGTTTTGTAAACATTGGGTCAGGGGGTCCCGAGATATGGGCTCCCCCCTTTTTTCTTTCCATGTCTGCAGGGGGTGCATTTTTGGGGGTACAGACCCCAAACTTTCAGTGGAGCTTCAGATGAGCCTTCTTAAGATACCCCCCAAGTTTTGTAAACATTGGGTAAGGGGGTCTCGAGATATGGGCTCCACCCCTTTTACCTCCCCCCTTTTCCATTTCCGTGGCTGCAGGGGGTGCTTTTTTGGGGATACAGCCCCCAAACATTCAGCATAGCTTCAGACAATCCTTCTTAAGATACCACCCAAGCTTTGTAAAGATGGGTTCAGTGGGGGCAGAAATATCGGCTCCCCCTTTTCTCTTTCCGTGGCTGCAGGGGGTGCATTTTTGGGGGTGCAGATCCCAAACTTTGAGCGGAGCTTCAGACAAGCCTTCTTAAGAGACCACCCAAGTTTTGTAAACATTGGGTCAGGGGGTTCCGAGATATGGGCTTTCCCCTTTCCCCTTTCCCCTATTGGGATGAATGGCATCCTGTATGCATCTCCTCCAGAGCAAAACGTCCCGTGCCTAAATGGAAACGTCTTGGATTACCCAGTCCTCCCGAGCCCCTCCTGATGGAACAGAAGACAGCCACAGTAAGACCCCTTTGGGGGCTTTAATCTATAATTTTTCTCCTGTGTGTGTGTGGGGAGGGAGCAGTTTCTGTGGGTGGGGGGGGAAGCCAAAGGGGGCTTTTGCCGATTCTGCCTGGGGTGTGTGTTCCCCCTCGAGTCTCTCTCTCCCTGGTTTGAGGGGGGGTTTCAGTTGTGTGTCTTCAGGTTTTCCCTCATTCATAAAAAACTTCTCAGCTGTTTGTCGGGGCTGGGAGCTTTGTGCGTGGGCGGCAAGCTCTGCTCAGAGATGCACATTTTTGGGGGGGACCCCTTTCGGGGCCCATATCTCAGCCCCCCCCGACCCAATCTTTACAAAACTTGGGGGGTCTTTCAAGAAATGTCCTTTGAAGCTCTGCTGAAAGTTTGGGACCTCTACCCCCAAAAATGCCCCCCCAGAGCCGCGGAAAGGCATGGTTGTGTTTTTAATGGCTTTATTCGGCTGAATTTTTTTCCTGAACTTTGAATTCCCACCGAATTGCACAGACCCGAAGTGGGGGAATATGCCGAATCTAAACGGGCCAAATTCAGCCAAATCCGAACTATACCAAATTTTTTTAAATTCATCAGCCCTACTCACATTCCCCCACCACTTCAATGGCAGTCTGAGCTGCGGTGAGGGGGGTAACACATCACACTCCTTCACATCAAAGACATCAGCAAAGTCCACATACTCAGGGGGTAGTTGAAGAGCATTGGGAGTGTCGTTAGGATGCGCCACCATGGCAGGTGTTTTTAATGCTACGTCTTTGCGATGCCGGTCGCACTGCGGCTGGGTGAATTCAATTGTTTTGGCTGCCCAGTTTATGGTGGGACTGTGTCCATGCAGCCACTTTGCCCCCAACACCACTGAATATCAAATGCCCGGTGCTATTGTGAAGCATAACTGTTCCCAGTGATGGCCCACTCCCATGGCCACCCTGCCAGTGCGTCGGTCCACAGGTCTCCACAGAAAGTCACTGCCATCCATTTGGGCAAACTGGACGGGGTGGGGTAGGGGCACTGCTTTCACCTTTAAGGCTTTGAACGTTTCTTCATTAATCAAGGTATGAGCACACCCGGAATCAACTAACGCCTTTACAGAGATCTGGGGACCCCCCTTACAATGTTGGAAAATAATGTCTAAGAAAACCGTGTCCCCCACTTCGCTCACCATTAGTGGAGCTTCAGGTTGCACAGGAGCAAGGGTCTGCGGTGGCACTCCAGTTACCGCAGACCTGGTCCATTTTTTGCCTGGTCAGGAGTTGGGACCAGATTCAATGCCAAGGATCCCCAATTTCCCTCTTCCTCTGTAGAGCCTGTACTGTCCTCGCTTAGGATGGTGGCATTTGTAATCCTGGACCCGGAGGGGTCAGAAAGTGGAGCGGTGAGAGTCTTTGAAGAGACTTCTGCGTCGAGATTGAGAGCGGGGGGACCCTTCCGTTGGCGGCTGCGGTGCGTCCGGTGGGTGCGCTCCTCCGACGGCTGTCTCCACCCGCCCGAGTCGCACTCCCAGGGCAGGGACTCGGAGCTGGTCGTTCCGGTTTCAACTGGCAGGTTGCGGCAAAATGGCCCACAGCCCACAAACGAGACAGGCTCTACTCTGGAACAGTTTGGCTCACTCAGTTTCAGGAGCCGGTCTCTGTGGTGGCGGAGCGGGCATTTTCGGGGCAGCTTTGGGGGCTGCCCGGGTTTGCCACGGCCCGGTCTCCCTTGCCCTGTGCCTGGAGAGGGAGAGGAGTTGTCGACGACTCTCCACTTCCTCCGCCAGCAGTATCCATTTTTTGAGGTTAGGCGGGTCTCTTTGCATAAAACCCCAATACAGTATTTCGGGATTCAGCCCCTCCTGAAAATACTGTACCTGTGTGGCTTCACTCCAATCCACAATCTTGCTGGCAAGCTGTTGAAATTCACTCGCATACTCCCTGACTGACTTGGTGCCTTGGCGTTGTTGAAGGATGGCAGTCTTAGCCTTCTCGCTCCGGAAGGGACCATCGAAGCGTCTCCGTAACACCCGCATAAAGTCATTCAAAGTTTGAACGGATCGAGCCCGAGTGTCAAATTGTTGAATCATCCACTCCGCCACCTCTCCTTCCAGCAGGGATGACACGTACCTGACCCAACTGTCTTCCATGGGAAAGGTGGGTCCCTGTTCCCTCATAAAACTGTCCACATGATGCAAAAAGTAAGGCAGCTGTTCCGTGGATCCGTCAAACGTCGCTTGCAAGTCCCTTTGTGGGGCGTATGGGCACGGTTGCGGAGCGGGCCATACAGGTTGTGGTTGTGGTAGACCCAGCGGCGCAGGTGCAGAGGCACCGGGCTGTCCCGGGACAGGCTGTCCCGAAGCGGGTGCACCGGCCTGTCCTGGCGCTGGCACTCCTGGCTGGCCCGGTTGCCCTGGAAGCGGCAAAGCCTGTGCAGGCTGCTGTGCCCGTTGTAACTTGCCGAACTCCCGCCACATAACATCCATTTGATTTCGCATCTAAGCTACTTGCTCTTCTAGGTCCTGGTTTCGATACCGCAGACATTGGATCTCGTCCGCGGGCCCCCCGGTGCGCCCGGTCTGGGGTGCAGAGTTGAACAACAACTCGACCTTGGAGCACCATCTGGCCTAACCGCTGAGTACCAGGCCATGCCTGACAGTGTCCTTGAGCCAGTCAAACACATTCAGCTTAATCTACCTCACATGGTTGTTGTGAGGATAAAATGGAGGAGAGGGTAACAATGTAAGCCACTTTGGGTCCCTACTGGGGAGACTTTATACATAAATTAGATAGATAATAAAAATGGATGGACCTGGGGCTATGTATTGTGCAGTTAGGAGAGTTGTCCTGGGGCAAGTGAGGTTCTTCAACAACCATTTAACTCCAAGCCTATCACAGCATCATTCATCTGGCCCTGTACACCTCTCCCACTTGGCTCTCAGCTGAGTCTTTGACACAGGAATGACAGGATCTCCGAAGAAAGGCCTGGTGTGTATATTAAGATTCTTTACTGTGAGATTATTGTTAATATCCCGTGAATCACTCAGATCATAGTAGAGACTCTTACTGAATTCTTGAATGCATTCTTTGAGAGATTCTTGAAATCTGCTGTCTGCAGTGAGATTCCACCCTGCTCATGAGAAGTACTACTGTGGCTGGGGCTGGAGGCCAGGAGCCAGCATCCCTCAGTAGACACCATCCAGATGCCACTCAAAGCCAGGGCGTGTTTTTCCAAGAATGCCTTAGATTCCCATGGGAGTTATTCCTCCCCCACACCCACTGCAGACAAAATGAGGGGGTGAAATTACACCATCCCATCAGGCTGCCTATCAAAAGTCTTGTTGGCTGAGTTTGATACAATAAACTGTTCAACAGGAGAGAAGATCCACATTTGATCACAAAAACTGGTGAACAGAATTTTGCAGTCATCTGTCCCTGGCACCTTCTCTGTTAAGTTTTTAGGTGCCAAGTAAAAACACCTTTATTTTTCTGGGCATTTAATTTGGGGTGCAGCAGCTTTGCTCTCCCTTTTAATTGCTTGGATTTTATCGCTGTTAACTTGATTTCATATTATTTACAGCCTTCAATTTTTGTAGCGCTGTCACAACAAAATGGTTTACAATTGAAACTGCTTGTGTTTTATTTTTTCCTCTCATTTTGATGTTACCACAGCTGACTTTTTAGCAGTTTTGACTTCATGCAGTTTGTTTGTTTCTTGTTTTCCTTCTCATACAGTGCTGTGAGAAAGTGATTACTAGGAGGGGATACAAAATAATTAATAGGATAAAATATTTTCAGAAACAATACAGGAACTAAAAGCCAAAGCGATTTCTTAAAAACACAGTTCAGTCATACTGTACACAGGAAGCAGCGGATAGCAGGCGCGAACCGGGACATGAAGTGCAGCCAGGAGGTGCCCCTTCAAGGGGAAGGGGGAAAAAACGAGTGATGTTATCTGGGGTGATGGAAATGTTTCTTCTTGTTTTCAATTATGGGATTAAAATCCAATCAATGGAAACAGGGAGATTACTCAGACATTCTTGGGGGGGGGGTCCCCACTGGCTCTTTGAGAGGGGCAACGGGGGGCTGCAAAAGGCCAGACAGGAGATTCAGCCTCACAGCTTTTCTCAAGTCTATTTTTTCCCTGATGGTGCAGTCAGCAGTTGTGAAAATAGTCTTTAAAAATAGACACAAAGGCTCCCTGGCGCAGGCTAAGCCACGATTCTGGAGATTAAAGCTGGACGGTACATTTAGCCATGACTATGAAAGCTATTTAATGGTTCTTCAGAAGGTTCAGTTGTGATATGGCTGCTGCGTCCTGCTTTTCAGAGGACACCTCCTCTGTTTGGGCATGTCCAGGTGTTGCGAGAATTCTGCAAATTCTCTCCCTTGAGCTCTTTAATTTTTTGTGGTCTCCTCTGCCTGCTTACTTACCAAAGCAAAGCCAGAGAGTGTTATAGGGAAACACAAACCATGTGCTTAGGACAGTTTCAAACCACACACACATATCAGTAAAGCATATAGGTTTATTTGAACTTACAAAGAGTTATAAGGCAAAGAGAAGAATAATACTTAGACAGATTTAACAACACCCCACAAAGAGACTGATACACAGACAGACGGACAGACAATCAGAGCTGCTCTGGGTCATTCCAAAAGAGAGACAGGATGGTCTCTCCCTGGGAAGGACAAAGGACTGGACATTTGGACCGCCTTTTTATAGGCTGGACCATGAGGATAGGGTCTCAAACAGACCCCTCCCTGTCACATTCTTTAGGCAATGAGTTTTTGCAAATCATGACTAAAATTGTTTAGAAATATCTTGTTCCCTAATAAATCTTTCAGTGTCCAGGTCTGATATCTGATTGTTCTGTCCGTCAGCCCATGTACCAAAAACAATCTCCCCCTACGTGAGCAGACAATTTGCCGCCTGCTTGAACGGCCTTGATTTGGAGCACGTAATGTGCTTTGGATGACTAGCTCCTATGCCCTTTAGGGTCAAGAGCCTAATTGGAGCTGATGTCAGCTAAAAGTCAGGTCTTCATTTTGCTTCTAAGTTATAAGTTAATAAGCTACAGATTAATAAAATCGGTTTTTCTTAACCCAAATCAATATTGCCTGTAGACTAATATCTTCAATATAGATTAATGTTCAATACAAAAATTTTCTCACCACAGTCCCCATTTTTGGGTTAAGAAAAACCCAAATTACTTAGCAGGTTTCGGTCTAAAAGTGTAAATATTGCTGGCATACATTGTGAGAGGCAATAAAGCATAATTATAACAAAAATAAATAAATAAAATAAAATTATAATGTATACATGTATGTTAACCCATCCTGTTAAATCTGGAAATCAATTTTGTACATGGAAAATAATCCTGGGGTTTTGTGTTTGCATAAGTGTTGTGCTGTGCAGGTCGCTTCCATTTTCCCTATCAGCTAGCTGCCGAAACTATTCCATACTTTCTATTTCCTTAACTTATTGGGTACCTCCCTTTATACTTTCTAATATATTCTCCTATCTGCCTACCCTCATTCTGTGGAGCTTCTATAAAGCTCCTCCTTCAATGTGTGTGTGTGTGTGTTGCAAAGTGGTATGAAGTTGCTGGGTCTGTGAATAGATGTAATATATATTGGGACCGTTTTATTTCAATTTGTTGTAGAGTAAAATGTTGTCATACTGAGGCCCCCCATTTGTTTATAACAAATGCTTGCTTTGCATAAACTATGTCCAGAATCAAGAATTCTGGGGTATATTTAGAATAACTAAATTTGGAATATTTCAGATTAGTTTGCTGGCTAGAACTGTGAACAGAACAGCCCTTTCACAGATTCAACAATCCCATACCCAAACCCACACAGAAACAAAACCAACGTACCTCCCACCATCATTCAACGTTCACAGTCATTGCTTAGTACCAATCCAAAAAACACTGCTCACACAAGCACTTGCAAAATTCTCCCCACAAAATTCCCTAAATAGCTCTGGATTGTCGTGGGGTGTTAGGATTCCCTTTCTCTTTATTAATGCTTCTTGGGGATTGGCAAGGGATTTCTCCCAGAGTCCTGTCCAATGGGGATACTCCTGACTATCTATCCCAAAAAAAGTTTTCTTACTAATCTAGATGGGAAAGCAATACTTGTTACATTTATTGTCAGCAAGTGTTCATTGTTGTAGATCATAGTTCAAAGCAAAGTTCAAAACAAAGTCTTCAAGGGTTATGAGGTGTCTCTGGCTGCTGGTGGCGTGATGTAGAAAAATATAGTTCACACTGGGGCACCGGGCTAGTGGTCGCAGGAAGCGCCTCCTCTTGTAGCGTAAAGAGAGGCGGGGGAATCGGGATAGGGTTGTCGTCTCCTTGGTTGGCCTGGCTCTCGGCTGGCACGTTCTGCAGTCACCTCAGGGTACACCACCTTCTTTGCATGTAAAGCGTGGATCCACTGGTCTCTTTCCTGGACTTTGGTAGCCGTAGCTGGTATACCAGGAGCGGTTTGTTCGGCCCTTCCCACTTTGGTTGGAACTTGTTTTTCCTGCAAAATGTCAGTGTCCACACCAGGTCCCCTGGCTGGATGTTATGCCACCGTCAGCCAGTACGGATTTTAAGTTCTGTACCTCTCCTTGGGTGACCCTCAGAAGTATTGAAAAAGACAAAACATATTTAGTAATCATGTCACATTCCTCCATTAGGCTGGTGTAGTGAGGAGGATTAAAAAGAATAATAAAAAGAATAAAAAATAAAAATAAAAACAGGAATGTATCATGGCTGTGGGAAATGAGTTCACCCACGACAACCCAGTGTTAGTAAACAGCTTAACTAATTAGTACAAAACTTAACTATTCATTACATAATATAACTACATAACTTGACTAAATTAAAAGATTACTAGTTCCCCCAACCCCCTCCCCCCATTCCCATGTGGGCCACCTACTGGGCCGCATGGGCTAACTTGTACCCCCATTTGTAAAACCAGGGCTTCCCGTGTTGCATTTTCCTAGGTGTCAAGGGTAATTAGTTTTCCAGTAGCAGCCGGAGTTTTTGGAAGGTTGCATTTACTCTCCCCCTCCTTCATATCCCGGGTGGCTGTGTGGCAGGCATATATGGAAATGAAGGAGCTGGGGGGTCAAAACAGCGTATTAGCAGTTCTATTAAAAAGGTGGGGCTTTTCAAAAGTTTCAAAAATGCCAAACATAAGATCAAGTAAAAAAATCAGGAAAAAGTCCAAAATGACAACATTAAATAAAAACTTATAAGTACAAAGCCCATAGTAACACATATTTTCAAAAGGAAAAAGGGACTGAACAAAAAAAACCCATGGATATTCCCCCTATAAAACTTTTAATTTAGCATAGAACTGCAAAAACTTCCAAATTCAAAATGCAAATAAAATAAAAAAAATAAATAAAAATTGGTCCGTATATTTCTGGGCATGTGCAGAGTGCACTTTGGAAGCCGGGGTGGGTTCCAGGTTGGGAGAGCAACGAGGCTCCCAATGCTTACAATTCATGGTATTTTACACACAGAAAGTTTTAAAATTGTTTTTAAAGTTAAGGCAAAAAATATATGATAGTGGGGAGCAAAGCTCCTGGGCTGGCTGACTGGTGCCAGGACAATATACTATGGCTAGGATAAAGGACAAATAAAGAATATCCAGCAGAGTCTGATGCTAGTGCCTTTAAGTTGTAGAGGCTTTTCTGCTGTCTGTTAAATTTTTAAAACCTGTGGTTTGGCTAGTTGCTTAGCATGAAAGTGCAGGACTCTGCAGCCTGGGTGGAGATTGCCAGAAAGTTGTCTCCACTAGTGCAAAGGAATTTGTTCCTTTACAGGCAAGGCCGTTGGGGGGGGGGGTTTGCCTCCAGTTGCCTTTCTGCTCTGACTACATTTTGTGCGACTCTCGAGAAGTATGTCTTATCTATCTGAGGCAAAGAGTAGACAGGGCGCTCTCAAATTACTCCCAGGAGGTGTGATCTTTGGGGGGGGGGGTAGGGTGGATGCATTTCTACAGCAAGAAGTTTGAGCTGTAGAGAGAGTCACTGGGCCTGATGATTGTGTCTTTTCCCCCCTCACTCCCAGGGGTCTGGATTGGTGTGAAGGCAGAGGGGCTGCTTTAGCTAGACATGACTTGGGGTGAGGTCAGCCTGTTCTTTTTGCAATTAACAGTTTCCTAGACTTACATTTGAAATCTATACAACTGCTTATAATTTTGTCTTTGCCCACGTTTAATGCTTGCTTCAATGTATAAAATTTATTTGTCTGAGGTGGCCAAATGATTTGAAATCGGATCGCTGGATTCAAAGTCCAGAGTGCTAACCATTACACGAGGTTCCAAGGGAGAGGCTGGTGGGCCTGAGGTGGAAAGGGGAGGAAAAATTCTGAGCTTTTAGAATGGGCTCATTTTTCTTTCAGACTTTTATGGTCAACCTTTCAATTGTACTTTCTCTTCTTTCAACAGAAACCCACCTGAATCAGCCCCTTAGTTTTAGGTTAACACCAAGACGTGTTGGTCTCTCAAGACCACTGTATGCTTTACCAATTGAGAGGGGTTTTCATCAGACAGTCTCTGTGTAAGAAGGGTCCTTGCTTGATATTTGGTAGACATTACTAAAACCTTTTCTAGTGTCAATTTACAAGCTTTTTTCTACTGTTTTGGTGGCAGCCACACCACTTCTTTAAACAAAGCGGCCAGCATCAAATTTGGATCTAATAGTCTGGACAAATTTGACATTGATCCTGGGTGTGCCAGTCCAGATATTTCCTGGAAGGTTGACAGACTCAACATCAATGCAAAACCAGATTCCCCAGTCTTTTCAATCTGTTACATCTGACTCACCAACCTTACTATAAAGAAACCTCTCTGTGTTATTTTTATTCCCAAAGTGCCATCAGGGAAACAATGTATTTGCCTTCCCTGAGGACACCCACAACATTCTTCAATTTCCACTTTTCCAAAAACCCTTTCTCTGCCCTCTTCCTTCTTCTCAATCACCTCTCTCTGACAACCATTCTTTCTCTGTTGCTTTCTCTGAGGATCTGGAATTCCAGACTTAAATTGATATAATATTTTCAGAGCTAACCACCATGACTTCCAAAAGGGAAGCTGTCACTAATTTGTTACCTTTATTCTTTCCCCTAACTTTTTTATACACACATACACACACACAATAAAGAGAAGTGGAGAAGACACAAGGGGGCTCCACTGAGTCACAACTTATAAAACTAAGGTGGTTTGGAGGGAGGGGGGGTTACTGCCCTCCTTATACTGCGATGGAAGGGCTCATAAAATTAACATGAGCTGCCCGCCTAAGCCCAGGGTTCCCTCAGCTTTAAACGAGTTAAGTCCCGGCTTTGGGAGGTGGGCTTATTTGAAGCTAATGGGATATAAGTGTGTGCTTAAGAAACACTTGATTGGGTAGGGGTCACACAAGGTACACACACACCTTCACACACTCCCTCCCCTTGTCATACCCTTTGTATAATAACAGTAAATAAGATCACATAAAGAAGAAAACCTTATAACAATCCAAAGTCAATATAATCGCATAAATACTTGGTCACCCGTTCTTGGGAGGGAAAAAAATTCTTTTCAAGGAGGGGTGAGTATCTTAAGTTTCCTTCCTGGGCAAATGCTATGTCTCTTGACATTAATTGAAAGAAACCAGAGGAAAGTACAGGAAAATGCATCAAATTAAATTAAAACTCGCTCGTTCACCCAGGGACTCAAGAAGAAAAAAAATAATTAAAAAATTAAAAATCAATATTGCCTATAGACTAATATCTTCAATATAGATTAATGTTCAATACAAAAATTTTCTCACCACACAGGGCTTTGACTCTGCCCAGAAAACTGGCTGGTATTTCCTTTTTTTTTTTTTTTTTTTTGGGCTTTTTGCCAAAAAATCTTTTTGTAAATGCTTGAGTGACAGGTGCTGCCCCAGAGACAGCTCGCACTATGGTGAGTTGTATTTCTACAATAATCATGTATAAATTTACATCTATGATCGTAAAGTAGCATATGAAAATTTGGCCTTTTTGTTTTAGGTATCTTGTTCTCTTTTCTGGTCATTTGCAGATGGCAACCCTAGATATAAATGGCAATACAGACCAGGGGTCCCCCATCTTCTTGAACCTGTGGGCACTTTTGAAATTTGGAGGATGGGGAATGGGTACCACTACAAAATGGCTGCCACTGGGAGCATTGGCCATATTGGAGTCAATCACCGAACGCTGGGAAGCCACCGGTCAGACACCCTTGTGTGATGGGGGCACAGGACGTGAAGGGGGGGCTGCCTGAGTTCTTCTGAAGCTCCAATGAAGTGGCAGAAAGCCAGGAATGACGCTCTGTTTGGGGGCAGAACCAAAAGGACCTCAGGAAATCTATCAGGAGGTGCTACGGTGCCCATGAGCACCACACTGGGAATAACTGACACAGACACTTCTCTATTCATTGCCCAGAAGGAAAAAAGCTGTCTGTAATATTCAGACAGAAACTTAATTAGAACGTATAAGGGAGGGACCATATATGTCCTGTCCGCTCCGCTCCGAGAGAGGGTACAAAGCCCACCAGTCTAAGCCAAGCACAGTACAGGGCTGGCTGCTGCAGCCAGCACGGCAGAACTCCTCCTGGTTTGGGCCACATGGCACGGTTGCAGCACATGACTCAAGGAGCTGTTACAGGCTTTGACATATCAGAGCACATGAACTATGGAATTAGTGTTGTACATATGCAGAAATATTCAATGTAAAACCAAGCTACACATATGAACTACAAACTATACAGCAGAGGCTTAAATTTCATTTTATAAGGAAAGAAAGCCGGGATATTCTTTGCCAGAGGCTTATGTTTCTGAATTACTCTGTCAAAGATTTCAGTGCAGATTTGCTCATAGCACTTTCTGCCTTTTTCTATGACCTTTCCCAGCCTTCTCAATGGCTAGAGATCAAGGCCTTTGCAGCACCTCCTACATTTTTTAGGCTACAGAGCAGAGTATTCACTTCCTGCCTTTCCAGTGACTTCAAGTGCAGAAATGCTCTCCACCCTCTGTACTCCAAGGGTATATTATGCTGACTAAGATGTAATGATGCAATGTAAACAATATATTGTATTTTAAGATTTAAACATGAAAACATGATGCTGGAAATTAATGAATAGGTTCAATCTCAACGTATTTTTCTGGAGATGAGAATGATGGTAAAATTGATTATATAGAGAGATAACATGACTCAGAACTGACTGTTTAAAGTTTAGCAAAATAGCCTGGTGGAAGAGGAAGTCCTTATTTGGTAGTATAAAGGGAAGCCACTGAGCATGTGCAGTACAACTGCATCCTGCTCGAGCTCAAGGTTCAAGCCCATTGAAGGTGACTTAAACAGTATAAATACAGGCACAGAAGGGTATAAATACAGGCACCTTCAGACCTCTAAGGGAGGCTCAGAAGTGGGTCAGTGCCTTTTGAGTGACAATGCTCTTAGAATTGACCCCTTCCTGAGAAGTGATATGTTATCTTATTCAGTTAGTCACCTACTAAGCAGGACTCAACTACTTTACTCATTTAAAATAGTCTTTTTATTGATGTGCTCCAATGTAATTGTGTATATATATGTGTGTATATGCAAGTATTACAAAGTCTTAAAATTCAGTAACAATGTATACAGTAAAGCAAGCAAGTTCTACATACTATTCAGTTTTAAAATCCAACACTTAAAATATAACAGTTAAAGAAGTCTGATTTAGTTCAAAGTATCTAATTCACACTCTAGAATAATATATTTGTAAAGCCATACATACCCCTAACCCCAAACCCTGACCCTGACCCTAACCCTAACCGTAACCCTAAGCCAATCCTAACCCTAACCCTAACCCCTAACCCTAACCCTGTCATGGTCTGACCCTGACCCTCCACATCTCTTTCAGGGAAAGAACTCGGCCACAATTTCAGTGGCCGAAATCACAAAGCATCTGACCCCTGACTTCGGTACCGATGTGGCGGCCCTGGCAGTTCAGATCCAGCCGCTGCTGGATCTTACCGACCCCTCCGAACTCCTCTTGATATTGGAACTGGAGGCTCTCCCACTGGTTACCACGGCCCTCGCCGCTAAACTTGAAGCCGATCAGGCCTTGGCCGAACGCAAGAGGGCCGAAGATCAGGCGCGGGCAGGGGAGGCTGCCACAGCCAAGGTTCGGGCCCAGCAGGAGGAGAAACGTTTGGCTGCTGAACGAGCATGGTTCAGCACACGCCCTCGAGACACCGGGGGCTATTGGTTTCCCTCATTTCCCCCGACTTTTGTCCCATCTCGCAGCGTCCAACGCGCCTGTAGGTTTGCGGGAGGTTTACCCGATGTCCCGGATGATTCCGACGAGGAGGACCTGTACGGTGGGGAATCATTCTGGGCTGCTAACCTACGAGTCAGCCAGTCCTGCCGTACTGGTGGTGCCGGCGACGATGTGTTTCTGTTACGGAGCCAGAATTGGGACCTTATGGACCAGGTGACCCGCTTACAAGACCAGATGGCCCAATTACTCCGTGACAACGATCAGTTACAACGGGCCCAAACGGCACCCACTGCCCCGGGTCCAGTTACGCCGCAGCAGCCGCCACAGCAGCTGCCACAACCGCCGCCACAGCAGCCGCCACAGCAGCCCCCACAGCAACCAGCGGCGCCGGTAGCTCCTCCTGGCGGAGGGCCCGGTGCACCAGGAGCCCCTGCCCTGCCGTTGCTACAGGGTGCGCCGGGAGTACCGGGGGCACCGCTTCCTGGACATCCACCCGCAGCACCCCCGGTTCCTTGGAGACAACCCAAGCTGAAAGTTTCCTATGACAGTTCGGTTGAGACTCTGCCCCGGTTTCTACACCATGTGGATAGCTACATGAGGGAGCAAAGGCAGTTCTTCCCTACCAAAGACAGCCGTGTCCGTTTCGTTGCCTCCCTTCTGACGGAGAAAGCGGCTGACTGGATGATTCTCCAGTTTGATACGTGGGCCCGCTCCATTCGCACCCTTGACAATTTTATGTTTGCTTTGAGAAGGCGTTTTGAGGATCCCTTTATGGGAGAAAGAGCCAAAGCAGAACTTTTGCAACTCCGGCAAGGTTCCTCTCCAGTCCGAGAATTCGTGGACGAATTCCAACGACTCGCTAGTAAAATAGTGGACTGGCCTAAAGCTACCCTTATCCACTATTTCCGAGAAGCCTTGCACCCGGACATTCTGAACTGGTCATACATGCGGGGTGACCCCAACACCCTGGAGGATTGGATTTTACTGGCGGAGGAGGTGGAGAGCCGCCGACGATTCGTTTCCCTGGTCCGGCATCGGACCAAAGAGAAGAGCAGCCAGAAACCTCCCTACAAAACTTTGAATCCCTGCCCGCAGAGACCACCACGGCCCCCTCAGGTTCACGAGTCTCGATTCCAGAGGGGAGCCTGTCTCGTTTGCGGTGCTATGGTCATTTCACAGCGACTTGCCCTCAGCGTCCGGATCTCCCTCAACTGGACACGCCGCCTCGGGCTCGGGGACGACCTCAACGCAGAGGCACCGCAGCCGCCCGCAGCATAGCGCCGGGACGACCCACACCCTCTGCACTTCACGTCGGGGGACCCTCCAGTCTCCCTATGCCTATTGACCCCTCAGGGTCTCGGATTACAAATGCCCCATTGGGGGACAGCTCTCCTTCCTCAGACGAGGATCGTCATTGGGATTCCCCAGCCCTGAACCTGGAATCTCCTCTCGACCTGTCAAAAACGGACACAGTCCGTGGAGCATCCCCGCAGACCCCTGCAGCTTCTCCTGCAAAACCCAAGCCTCCAGTTATGGTGAGTGAAGTCGAAAATACTGTGTATGTGGATGTAGTGTTACAACATTATAGAAAAGGCCCTCAGTTACATGTTAAAGCACTCATTGATTCTGGCTGCGGGCGCTCTTTAATCAATGAAGCCACTTTTGCAGCTCTCCAAGTCAAATCTGAGAATCTACCGGCCCCCATCTAATTCGGCCAGATGGATGGCAGCCATTTTAAGGGGGGCCCGGTGGACCGTCGCACTCGGGGAGTGGCGATGGGTATTGGCTCGCATTGGGAGCAGATAGACTTTACCATAGCTCCCATCCGGTACAAAGTTATACTGGGAATCAACTGGCTCAAGGGACACAGTCCCTCCATAAACTGGAAGGCTGATACTATTACATTCACCAATCCTGTCTGTGAACAGCATCGCCACGAACTCGCGGTGGTCCTTCCACCCGCCTCAGCCTTAGCCTCCAATGCCCTCCCTTCAGCCCAGTTACCTGAGGAATACCAGGATTTCACTGATGTTTTCGATGTGAAGGAATGCGATGCATTACCCCCCCCCCCATCGCAGAACAGACTGTGCTATTGAGGTGGTAGGAGACTGCAAACTATCTAAAAGTAAGATCTACCCTATGAGCATTTCGGAACGTGCCATACTGCGGGACTTTTTGGATAAAAATCTCGCTCAAGGGTTTATTCGGCCATCAACTGCGCCCAACTCAGCCCCCGCTTTCTTTGTCCGTAAGAAGACGGGTGACTTACGCTTGTGCATTGACTTTCGTAAACTCAATGCAGTTATTCTAACCAGCACCTACCCCATCCCTTTAACCTCGGATATCTTGGGACAATTGAAGGAGGGGCGCATTTTCACCAAACTGGACTTGGTTGAAGCTTATTACTGAGTCCAGATTCATGACGGGGATGAACCCCTCACAGCCTTTTCCAGCTGCTTTGGAATGTATGAGTTTCTGGTGATGCCTTTTGGATTAAAGAGGGCTCCGGGGGTCTTCATGCAACTCATTACCGAGGTCCTCCATGATTTGTTATATCGGGGCGTGGTGGTTTATCCTGATGACATTCTTATTTACTCCAATTCCATGGACGAGCATGTTGCTCTTGTCAAAGAAGTGTTGCAACGTCTTAGAGACAATCAACTTTATGCTAAGGTCTCTAAATGTGAATTTCACCGAGAACAATTAACTTTCCTAGGCAACATCATTTCACACCATGGGCTCACCATGGATCCTGCTAAGATACAATCCGTAGTTGATTGGGCTCCTCCTTCCACCCTCAAACAAGTGCAACAGTTTCTCGGGTTTGCCAATATTTATCGAGGTTTCATTCCCAACTTTGCTCAAGTGGCACTGCCACTCACGGACCTCCTTAAAACCAAGGGTAAGGGGGTCTCTGCCACATTGTCCAACACTAAGATTCAGTGGACGGCTCAATGTCAAACTGCCTTTGACAACCTTAAACAGCTATTCACTTCAGAGCCGGTGTTAAAGCACCCTGATCCTGACCACATGTTTGTAGTACAGGTGGATGCATCAGACGTGGCCATGGGAGGTGCCCTTTTACAGCAGGGTCCAGACAGTCTTCTCCACCCCTGCGCCTATTTTTCTAAGAAATTTGCGCACTCCCAACTGAACTGGCCAATTTGGGAGAAGGAAGCTGCCGCAGTTCACCATGCCCTCACTACGTGGAGGCAGTTTCTGGAGGGTTCCAGGGTTCCCTTTGAGGTCTGGACAGATCACAAAAATTTGGAAGCCCTTACGGGGGCCCATAAGTTGTCCGTGAAACAGCAGCATTGGGCTGACTTCTTTGCTCAATTTCGTTTTGTGCTCAAACATGTGCCTGGAAGGCTAAATGTACTAGCAGACACTCTTTCCAGACTGCCCCAATATCCGGTGAAAGTTAACTGCCCAACGGTCTCCTTATTCACCCCAGCACAAAGGGGTGCCTTGCCTACCTTGGTGGTGCAAACCTGGTCTCAAACTCTGCTCCAGTCCCAATCCCGACCAGCGGACATCACTGCTCCTGAGGGGGGTCACCTATATAACCAATCAGCCCGACTCCCTCACCAGTCCCAATTGCGCCTCCTGTGCCAAGAGCCCCGACTCGACCAATTGTACAATCCGCTGCCGTCTAGCCCTGCACCACCCTCCTCCACAGCCGGAGTGGACCTGCCCGAGTCCTTCCTAGACTATCTTCATACCCAATGCCTAGCTGAATGCACAGCTCAAACACTTCCCCCTTCCCTGCTAGAAAGGGGTAATTACTGGTACAAAGACTCTAAACTGTATGTGCCTAAAGGGCTGCGGAAGGAGGTCCTGCAATTAGCCCATGGTGCCAAAACTGCAGGCCACTTCGGATTTCTGAAAACCCTCCACTTATTGCGTAGGCAGTTTTGGTGGGCAGGCATGCGTGCCGACGTGGACTCTTTTATCCGCAGTTGCCCAATATGTGCCACGGTCAAACGGTCCCAGGGGAAGCCCTCCAGACTTTTGCAACCGCTAGAGGTCCCCACCAGACCCTGGGAAGTCATTGCTATGGATTTTATGACAGATCTCCCTCTCAGCGAGGGTAAAACAGTCCTGTGGGTGATCACGGACTTGTTTTCCAAGCAGGTGCATCTCATTCCGTGTGCAGGTATATCCTCCGCCCCAAAGTTGGCCCGCCTCTTTGTGTCACATGTTTTCCGTCTATATTCCTTTCCATGCAAGATAATCAGCGACTGTGGGGGTAGTTACGTTGCCAGATTTTGGAAAGCTTTTCTCAAATTAGTAGGGGTGGAACAAGGTCTGTCTAGCGCTTTCCACCCCCAAACAGATGGACAGACTGAACGTGTTAATGCTGTCCTGGAATGTTACCTGCATTGTTATGTCAATTACCATCAGGATGATCGGGTTGAGTTGTTGCCTTTTGCTGAGTATGCTTATAACAATGCTGTACATCAGTCTACTGGTTTCAGTCCCTTCTATGCTGTATATGGTCAGGATTTTAGTCCCATTGGGCAAATCGATGTTTCTGGGGTGGAGGGGGGTGAGGATGTGGCATCTTGGGTACAAGCAATCCACACCACCTGGCCCTGGGTGGTAAAGAATTTGGAGAGGGCAAAACGTAAATACAAGGCTCAAGCGGATAAACACCACTCCCCCAGTCAATAATTTAACGTTGGAGATTTGGTGTATTTGTCCACCAAGAATCTACGGTCCACCCGTCCGTGTGGTAAGCTCAGTGCCAAATATGTGGGTCCTTATCCCATTGCTCGGATAATTAACCCAGTAACCGTGGAACTATCCCTCCCAAAGACTCTGAAGCGCGTCCATCCTGTATTTCATGTCAGCCTCCTAAAGCCTCATATTGCCGCTCCAGAGTGGCATCCCGACCCGCCTCCTGAGCAGCCGGTCATGGTGGGGGGGAGGAGTATTTTGAGGTTGCTAAAATTTTGGACTCCCGTTGGCATCGTGGTTCTCTCCAGTATCTTGTTTGTTGGAAGCACTTCCCTCCTGCCTATGACAAGTGGGTGCGCTCCCGCAATGTATCCCCCCCCCCGGGCTGGTGCGTGCATTTCACAGTGTCTACCCCACCAAACCCACCCCCTTTCGGGACGGGAGGAGGCCTTGAGGGGAGCAGAATGTCAGGCTGACTTTTGAATTCTCCGTTTGCCTCCAGCTTCAAGGTTGTTTACCAGAACAGCCTCCAGCTGGCATAGCTTCTCAGGGCCTGGGAGCTTTGTGGGAGCCTGGTAGTCTGAACTGTATTTTCATGATATGACTGTATTGTCTGGGTTTCTCCATATAACCAAGTGTACACCCTTCCCCCTTCGTTCCTGCCTTTTGATTTCTAAGCTCTGCATACCTGTTACCAATAAACCAACTCTTTTGGACTATCTGTCTCTTGATGTGGCTATTGGACTTTCAGTGGAAACAAGTGCTTACACTCTCCAGGAGAGCTAACTCTTCCTGAAGCTTGTTAATCTTCTCCGTGGCTAGCCTGCGCAAGCGCAGCCCCATGTGTGCCTGCACAGAAGACCATTCAACGAACAACAGTTACAGGTAAGAGCAACACTATTTTTCTCCTTAATTAAGTTGAGGAATCCTTTTTCTTAGGTTGAGGAATCCTTTTTCTTAGGACTAAAAAGTCCTTCACCCATGCCTTATGTGGACTTCCTTTCCTTTTAGTCCATTTTACTAAACTATAAACAATCAGTTTTATAGCTTTGTGAGCACTCTATATACTCAATTTTAACACCATTCTCATCTCCAGCATAATACACATTCATTACATTCATTTGTGAAGCAATAGTATTATGGTTACATGTTTAAACCAAAAAACACAATTATATGCTTACATTGCAGTAATTAGCATTGGCAAGCCTTGTGGCTTGGAGGGTGGAGAATCTATAATGTCATTGGAAGGGTGAAAAGACTCATAATGGCATTGGAAGGGTAAGACATGTAATGTCATTGAAAGGGTGGAAAGACATGTAATGTCATTGAAAGGGTAAAAAAACAGTTTATGGCATTGGACGGGCAAGAAGACTGTTTATAGCCGATAAGATATGAAGAGGGCTTTTGTACTCCTTCATTAAAAAAGGTGATGAAGCTCTCTACTAAAAGGCTAGTAGAGCTCTTCACTGTTAAGCCTTTTGATAAAGGAACATTTCTCCTTTTGATATAGGCTAAAGGAACATTTCTCCTGCCATCTGTCAGTGTATTTCAGAAACATAAGCTTAATGAAACCAGAGGTTTTAGTTCCTTCATTTTAAAAGTAACTACACCTTCAATTATATAACTGTGTAGCTGTTTGTATGTGTAGCTTTTAGTTTTATAGTGAATAATTCTGCATATGTACAACAAAATACCATGGTTTATGTGCTGTAATATGTCAGAGACTGTGGCATTACAATTATCTTAAGGGCAGCTTTCAAACACCCAGGTTGGGTTAATTTTCTCTCTTCCTATCACACAGGGAGGTGCTCTTGTGGGGTGGGGGTGTCTATTTTTAGTCACATGCCTCTGGCACTGATAGGGCACCTTGTCTTTTGCTGGGATTGTATCTATCAATTTATTTATTTGAAAGGGTTATATGTTGCCTTTCTGCCAAGCAGGCATTGAAGGCAGCTTATTTTTATATATAGACCCCTATGAGGAAAGACTGAGGGACTTAGGAATGTTCAGTCTGGAGAAGAGGAGGTTGAGGGGGGACATGCATGCTCTCTTTAAGTAGTTGAAGGGCTGTCACTTAGAGGAGGGCAGGGAGCTGTTCCTGTTGGCAGCAGAGGATAGGACTCGCAATAATAGGCTTAAATTATGGGCGGAAAGGTACCTGCTGGATATTAGGAAAATATTTTTTACAGTAAGAGTTGTTTGGTAGTGGAATCAGCTGCCTAGGGAGGTGGTGAGCTCCCCCTCTCTGGCGGTCTTCAAGCAGCACCTGGACAAACACTTATCAGAGATGCTCTAGGCCGATCCTGCATTAAGCAGGAGGTTGGACTAAATGGCCTGTATGGCCCCTCCCAACTCTATGGTTCTGTGATTATGCACTCTTGCATACATATAAAACAATATCCAACAGACATTACACGTAAGGGGGCAGCACTATAACCCCATAAAACTACAGCACCAAGAACATTAAAAAAATTACCAGCAAAGGTTGGGTAAACAGGACAAACTTTATCCGATGCCTCAGAGATGAGAAGAAGGGCCGGAGCAGCAGCGCACGAACAGGCAGGAGCAGCACCCACACGGCCCCATTCCCTCTCTGCCTCACAGCACCTTGCATTTCTCCTGCTAAAGCAGGAGGGAACAGGCTTGATGAAAGGGGACTGCCCCAGGAATGCCATGATGAGCTATGCTCGGAATGAGCATGACGGCATGTGGGTGTTCCCCTTTAATCGAGGGGCTTCCCATTTTCTGTGCAGGGAAAAACACATTTGTGGAAGCAGCCAAAAATCCCTCAACATATTAGCGTCCTTCATACATCCACCATGGAGAGCAATCATAAGACCAAAACCCATCAATGTAGCCTGGGCTACTTGCTTCACATGACCCTAAACAGGTGGAGAACTAACATTCTGAATTCTGAACAGGACCTTTGAAAGAAAAATATTCTTTTAAGGTTTTACCCAAAGAATGTAGCTTTGCAGCAAAATATACCTGATTTCATTGGCCACCTGGTTTAGAATCCAAAGCCAAAATCTTTCTAGGTGGGTAAAAGGTTAGCTATGGAAGCAACCATGCAATCCTTGAGTGGACTTAATCCGGGCTCCGACTAACCTTCTGTAATATTTTTTTTTTATTTTCCAAAACATATAAACACACATATCAACAATAATAAAAATCATTAAGTTGAGAAGTAAAAAAGAAAAAGCTATTAATTATTGTTGAAATTACAAACATATTTAAAATAAAAAATATGACCTCCCCTTCATCTCCGTCTATCTCTTTATAAATTTACGTACTCTTTTGACAACAGTTCTAATCCTTATATTACTAAATAATTATGAATATGTAATTATATTTAAAGCAATCATAGAAAATTCATATATATATATAATTCATAAATATCTATTATCTATCATATAATCAATTACTCCAGTAAGTATATATTCAATTATAGAAACATCCTTAAAAATAGTATAAAATGGATTAGATCAGATAATAACCCTCAAATTTCCCCATTTGCAATTCATTTTCACAGTACATTCTCTGTCTTTTTGGTTTATCAGTGCTGTAAGTTTTCCACCAATTCTAACATTTTTTGTATCCAATCTTTTTTGTCTGGAATATCCGATGATTTCCATTGAGCTGCATAAACCAGTCTTGCAGCCGTGGTGGCATACATTAAAAATGTTCTTTGAGTCAAAATACAGTTAGGTATCATACTAAGCAACATCATCTCTGGTGTTTTAGGTATTGTCAGGAGCAAGCCATGAGGATGGTATGCGGTAGTGCGATTGTGCTGCTCCAAGGTGCTGTTGTGCTGTTCTGTCCGAGGCCAGTCTGTTCCCCGTGTTTAGTCTTCATAGATTCCCATACTGTGGGAATCGCCAAGTGCTCCTTCCTGCCTCTGGGAGGGGGGTTTCCTAGGTTACCAGTTATCTCCTTTTGCTTTTCCATATTTACTATGCACCTTGCCTTTGCCCCTTACTAGTGTCCTTTTGAATATAGCTTCTGAAACCTGTCGATTCTAACCAATAAAACTGCTTTCGTGGATTTGCCGTCTACTGAAATCTGTTTATGGGTTTGCCGCAGGGCTAGAGCTTACAGGTTTATTGTTCTGTATTATCAGTCTTATTTCATTGTAGATCATGTCCCAAAAAAATTTTGCTTTGTCGCAGGTAGTGAAATGAACCTGTTTCTACATTACACTTCCAACATTTTGGAGACATTGTATTGTAAATTGTCACCATCTTTTTTGGCTGTTAAATACCATCTTTAAATCATTTTATAAATATTTTCTCTTAAAGATTGCGCAAGCATCATTTTCATATCTTGAGACCAAAGTATTTCCCATTTATCCAATAATATATCATGGCCCAAAGTTTGTGCCCAGGTAATCATGGAGGGTTTGATCCGGTCTTGTTCACAATGAATTTCCAATAATAGTTTATACATCTTGGAAATTAGGTGATCGTTTGTATCCAATAATGCTTTTTGAAAAAGTGATTTATGTTTAGAAAACCATGTTTTCAAATCTTGTATATCAATAGAACTAATCTGGTGAAACTGAAACCAGGTCAATAGGTCTTTTACTTCCTCATAATCTTTCAATGAACATTTGTTACCTTCCCATTTCAAAAGTTCCTGATATGTAATAAACTGTGCAGGCCTAAGTGGGCGTAAGGTCAACATTTCTTGTGATGATATCCACATCGGTGTCTTTGATTAGCGTGTTTGTATTTCTTCCATGTTCTGAATAAAAAGGATTTAACTCTATGTTGTTGAAATGATGTATGCATTTTGATTTTGTCATCATAAATAACTATGCCAGCCACTTCTGTTATCAAAACCCTCTAAGTCAAGTAGTCGTGTGTTAGAAAGTTCAATCCAGTCTTTAAGCCATACTAAAGCTGCCGCTTCAGCATATAATTGAAAGTTAGGTAGTGCAAACCTTCTATCTTTAGAGTCCACAATATATTTATAAGCGGTTCTTGGTTTTTTCCCCTGCCAGATTAAATTAAATAAGTCTTTCCTCCAGACATTAAAATATTTTACTTGGGAGATGATTGGTAAATTCTGAAATAAAAATAATATCCTCGGTAGAATGTTCATTTGGGTCACTGAAATAAGTCCCAGAAAAGAGAGTTTTTTATTAGACCAACTTATGTCTTTTTTTAATGGTTTCCCATAACTTGAAATAGTTATTGTTGATCAAATCTTTATTCTTAGTGGAAATCCAAACACCCAAGTATTTCACTTTAGTTGCTTTCTCCCATCCAGTAGTTGTTACAAAATTTTTCTGTTCTATTTCAGAAAGATTTTTAAACATCTTTTGTGTTTTTTCTTGGTTGATCTTAAATCCTGAAACTCAGCCATATAAATTCAATATGTCCAACAATTTGTCCATTGATTGAATTGGGTCCTCCAAAATTAACAGAAGATCATCAGCAAATGTTCTCATCTTGAATTCATGTTTATTTATTTGTAGACCACGGATGACTCTTAATTTACAACATAAAGTTTCCAGGACCAAAATAAAGAGTAGTGGTGAGGGTGGACACCCTTTTTGTGTCCCTTTTTGTATATCACAATTATCTGACATGGATTCATTGACCAAAATCTTTGCTTGTTGTTTCATATATATAGCAGTTATGCCTCTCCTAAAACGTTCCCCAAAGTTCATTTTTTCTAATACTTTTTTCATGAAGTCCCAAGAGGCCATGTCAAAAGCTTTTTCTGCATCCAAAAAAACAAAAGCTGCTTTGTGTTGATTATGATGTTTCCCCATTCATATTTATTTCAAAAAGATCTTTGATGAGAGTGGTCAATTCAGCCTGTATTTTCTCATCTTTCAAAAGATTGTCATTTAATCTCCATCTGAATGCTTGTCTGTTTTTCCATTCAAATGAAACTGGATTGTGATCAGAAAAAGTCCTTGGTATAATATGAACTTTTTATACCAAGGACTTTTTCTGATCACATCCAGTTTTCATTTGAATGGAAAAACAGACAAGCATTCAGATGGAGATTAATGACAATCTTTGAAAGATGAGAAAATACGGCTGAATTGCCCACTCTCATCAAAGTTCTTCCATCATTAAAAAAGTTCTTTGGTAAACATCCTTCTTTATCATCTTTGGCTTTTGTTTTTTTATCCATGGTTGGCAGAGTAACTCCATTAAAATCTCCCATGAGCAGGATCTGTTCTTTTTTTTAATATATTTTTTTTATTTTTTCCAAATCATTATACATTTTATTTCACATATTAAGAAGTATAATTCTTTAACTTCCCCTCTCCCCTCCTCTGATCCTTTAATTAACATTGTTTCTCTCTTTGTATTAGGATCTGTTCTTTAGCATGTTGTAATACTATGTCATGAAGTTGAGCATAAAATTTAGCTTTCCCTTCATTGGGGCAGAGATCCCGACTACCATCGTTTTTTGTCCCAATACTGTTATTCTGATTATCACAATTCTGCCTTCCTCATCTTTCTAAACCAGTTCAGGATTTAAATTAGAATGAGTATATAGAACTACTCCTTTAGTTTTAGATTTGGATGATGAAATAAATACCTGTCCCAGCTTTGGTCTTTCCAAATATTTCCTATTCTTTCTGGAAATATGAGCTTCCTGTAGACAGATTAGTGAATATTTTTGGTTCTTGTAGGTTATCCGGGCTGTGTGACCGTGGTCTTGGTATTTTCTTTCCTGATGTTTCGCCAGCAGCTGTGGCAGGCATCTTCAGAGGATTGACACTGTCCTTCAGTGTTAATCCTCTGAAGATGCCTGCCACAGCTGCTGGCGAAACATCAGGAAAGAAAATACCAAGACCACGGTCACACAGCCCGGATAACCTACAAGAACCAATGAACTCTAACCATGAAAGCCTTCGACAATATAGTGAATATTTTTGTTTTTGTAGGAATTTGAAGATCCTTGCTCTTTTAATTTTTTCATTTAGTCCATTTACAGTCCAAGAAATTGCTTTAGCCATGGTGATTAAATTTAGAAGTCCAATTTTATGATGTAAATCCCCCAACTGCACCTTGTGATGAGGAATCATCTTCATCTTGATCTTGGACTTGCTCTTGTTCCGGGGTGAGACCCACTAGATCCTTTTTGTATCTTCTCATGAATTTTCCAGCATCCGCCAGAGAAGTAATTCTGACCTCTTTGTAGGTAAAGGTAAGACCTTGTGGCATTATCCAGCGATACCTTATTCCATTCTTCCTCAACATCATTATAAAGTCTTTATATTTATTTCTCTGTGTCAAAAGATGGCGAGGAATGTCTTTAAGAATGACTAGTGGTGTTTCTCCTACGATAATAGGTTTCTCATAATGAGATTGCATCATGATGTCTTTAATCCTAATATCGTAGAAGGTGATCATAACATCTCTGGGTTTAGATTTCTTCAATCTTGATGGTAAAGGTATCCTGTATATTCTATTTATTGCATGGTCTAAATCTTGATCTTGGATTTGAAAAAGGTCAGCAAGTGCTTTGATTAAAGTCTCTCTTGAGTCTCCTAGGTCTTCAGGCAAGTTGTGCAGACGAAGGTTGGTTTCTCTCACCTTCAAGTCCATCGTGGCAAGTTGGTCCTTAACTGCATCCTCTTGAGAATGGATAGCATCAAGTTGTCTTTCATGTCCTTCCATCTTCTTCTTCACTTCTTTTTGCTTTTCCATCACTTTTTTGACTGAAGTATCCATTGTCTTCATATCTGCTTTTATTGTTGTAACTTGGATCTTCATATCCTTGAAGTCTTCTGTCACAGCATCAAGTTTCTGGTTAATAGCTTGTGTAGATTGGCTTAGAGTAGTAATTATGGAGGTCAGTTGTGCCATTTGAGAGGACATTTGTTCATGTTGTTTTGCAAATGTCTCAGATTGTTTGGCTAGCATTTCTTGTACCTTCTTTTCCATAGTTGTATTTTGTAGGGTTTCTTTAAGTTTGGAAAATGCAGGGCTATGCAGAGAACCAGATCTCTGATAGGCTCCAGACATTTACAGCATAAACAGTTTTTTGGAAAAAGTTGGCAGGCTTCTAGAAGTCAAATCCTGTGGCTTATAATTGTAAAATCAGCATACATGCATTTTCGCCACTGTAAATAGTCTTAAAATCGGCTTATTAACAAAATAACAAAGTTTTTAAATTGAAAGAACCAACAAGTTGTAGTGGACGTTCTAGGTCGGCAAGTAAAGCAGGAAATAGGATGTTCACAGGAAGTTGTAAGGACGCGGACCTTCTGTCTTCTCTTCTCGCTGGTTAGAATGTAGGAGCATTTAATCTGTAACACAGGGGAGATGAACCTCTGGCCCTACGACCTTCTTCCTTGATGATATATTTTACTTCCTTACCTTAAGAAGTGATAGAGTATATGACTCGCAATCTTCCGGTAAGATGTCACTAGTCACAAAGGGGGAGGCTTCATTCTTCCCTCCCCTTCCAACAATGCCGCATCTAATTGGTAAGTTCAATGCCAGTCAAAAGGTCCCGTATTGTTTAGTCTATGTGCCGATCACATTGATAAGGCTCCTACCAATTAATCTGATGAATGTTTCAATAAAAAATCAGCTTATATATTGGGCGGAGAGGCGCGGAGTGCGCAGATGTTTTTATCGGCTCCTCGTAACTTCTTATTCAAGGTGAAAACAAAAGAGATCAAATGACTCACTTGGATTTCTGGAGATGAGGTTTTCCTTTATGATGTAGATCTTTCATGGTAATAGATAGAGGAGGATTGAGCCTAATGCCAAAGGAGCGTTCGTGGTGATGTTGTTTCCCTCAATGCTGGTGGGACAGTCATCCAGACCTCCGGGGGACTTAAGAAAGCTCCCTCAGAGAGTTTGGGAGTCAAACCACTCTTCTCAACTGCAGGGTTATTCCTGCTTCCCGGACCACTGTTTAGGAACCGGGTGTCAGGCCTGTATCTCAGTTGATTTGTTTACTTTCGTTTTCCCACTGACCAGACTCAAGGCCAAGGGCTCACACCAGGTTGGGGTGCTTAACAGCACCTCAATTAAAACGTTTCTTGGATTTCCCCGGGAGAACCCGAGAAACGTGGCGCTCAGTCCAGCATCTCTACCGGAAGTCCGGGCTCCAACTAACCTTAAAGCCCTGATTGCAGGCTCATGCTCGAGTGTGAGCTGGAGGTGGCGTCGGCTCGTGGCTGCGAGCTGAAAAGGGGCAGGTGAATGGCTGCAGGCTACTGCAGGCAGTGGCAGGCTGCAGTGTGAAGCCGGGACTTTTCCGGCTGTATGGCCGGCTGCATGTTTCTTCCCGGCTCCAAGTGGCTGGGAGCATGTCTGGGCTTACTCCTGAAGGCCAGGGGCGCAGCTCCTTCCCTTGCCCGGCCCCTGGAGTTTCAAATGGGCCAATCATGGTCCGAGGGTAGCAGGGGCAGGGCAGGCAGGGTAGTCGGACCAGGGTGTTTTCACTCAGGTCCGGCTTCCCTGTATATAAGGAGGCCCCACTCAGCCAACCCTTCAGTCGGCTCACTTTTGTCCCACCCACCCTCCGCTTGATGTTAATGGTTTATTTCTTGTCACAACTTTGGGCAGTTCAGCATGGGGCAAGAGCCTGTGTGGAGGGAAAGCCAGCCTGCGTGCCCCCCTTTTCCCCAAGCTCAGGATCCCAATAAGGGATTTTGGTGGAGGCCTGGATGGGACACGCCAAGAGGGGCTGTCAGGGACAACACCCAGTGCAGGGGGTAGTCATGGACATGCCCACCCGGGGGGGGGGGTCACAGAATCATAGAGTTGGAAGGGACCACCAGGGTCATCTAGTCCAATCCTCTGCACAATGCAGGAATTTACAACTACCTCCCCACCACACCCCCAGTGACCTCTACTCCGTGCCCAGAAGATGGCCAAGATCCCCTCTCATCATCTGCCTAAGGTCATAGAATCAGCATTGCTGACAGATGGCCATCTAGACTCTGCTTAAAAACCTACAGGGAAGGAGTGCTTACCACCTCCCGAGGAAGCCTGTTCCACTGAGGAACCGCTCTGTTAGAAAATTCTTCCTAATGTCTAGACCGAAACTCTTGATTTAATTTCAACCCATTGGTTCTGGTCCAACCTTCTGGGGCAACAGAAAACAACTCAGCACCATCCTCAGTTCACGCATGAACCTTTATTGGCATAGTAGCCATATTGGCAGATGCATTTATGCAGGCGCCTTAAAAGGAAAAAAAAACGTGTTCCATCATAAAATGACAATCGGTTAAAATCAGTATATAACTAACATTAAAAAGGATCTCCTCATATTTCAAGCTAATAAAACCATCTGGACCCATTAATAACAAATCCACTATTACATCTCTGTGGTCATCATTCTTGTCCTAAAACATCATTCTTTCTCTCTCTCTTTGTCTTTATGACACTAGGTGATGTCCTGCCTGATTTATGACCTGATCTTTTGATTTTCTTGATATTAAAAAGGGGAGTGGGATACAGTCTTCATCATACCAGTTCATAGCCTTCCCCAGCTCATTATTATTTGTACCTAGCCTTGCATTAAAATCACCGACCATAAGAAGGGTTGCCCCTGGGAATTTATCTATTATTGTGACCAAATAACTATTTAGTTGTTCCCATAAGGGTTTAGAGATAGTCTCAGAGAGAGATGGAGGCATATAAACGTTAATTAGCGGGAACTGGTGATCTTTAGAGCATAGATGGAAAGCTTGAGCATGGTTCCAATTGGCTTATGTTAAATTTAAAATAGTTATTAATCAGACAGCACAGGCCAGCTTTACACCTGCCTTTTGGGTTAGATTTCAATGCAGGAAGTACATAGGAACAAAAGCCGCTAATTAGAATATCCTTAGGAAACCAGTTTTCTTGTAAGACTATAATATCAAAATCCTGAAAAAACTCCATTAAGTCAGAATCCTTCCCTTTATTGCCCCATCCAGCAACATTCCAGGACATGATGCAAACAGTCTGTACCTGCCTTTGTATTTGTATTGAGCGTACTCAAGGGGTGCCTGTCCCAAACCCCCGGGACAACTGGGACAGCCAACTCCGGCGCAGCCGGTGCAGCCAGGACAGCCAGGACAGCCGGCCCCTGTGCAACCAGGGCAGGTGGCACAGCCAGAGCAACCAGGGCAACCAAGACAGCCGGGGCAGCCAGGGCAACCAGCACAGCCACTTCCGGGGCAGCCAGGACAGCCAGCCATGATACTACCAGCTCCAGGGCAACCACCAGCACCACCCCCTGTGGTCCCAGTTGTGCAGTGGAAACAACCCCGTCTACGAGTGACATTTGATGGCTCCGCAGATGTGTTGCCCTGTTTTCTACACCAAGTGGACAGTTACATGAGGGAACAGGGGCATTCCTTCCCCACAGAAGACAGCCGAGTGAGATTCGTCTCCTCACTTTTGGCTAGAAAAGCCGCAGATTGGATGGATCTCCAGTTTGATACCCGGGCCCACTCCATATGGTCGCTTAATGAATTCATGCGAGCGTTAAGAAGACGCTTCGAGGATCCGTTCCAGGGAGAGAAGGACAAGGTGGCCCTCCTCCAACTTCGGCAAGGATCCTCCTCAGTCCATGAGTTTGCAGACAAGTTCCAAAGACTCGCTAATAAAATAGTTGATTGGACTGAAGCAACCCGAGTGCACTACCTCAGGGCAGCATTGCATCCCGAAATTCTAAACTGGGCATACATGCAGCGAGACCCAGCCACCTTGGAAGAATGGATTTTACTGGCGGAAGAAGTGGAAAGTCACCGCAACTTTATTTCTCTTGCCTGACAACAGGCCAGGGAGGGGAGAAGCCAGAAAACCCCTCTCAAACCGGCCGCTCCTCAGGCCCCGCGGAGGCAGGCTCTACCTCCACCGGACCGAGCGTTGCGATTTCAACAGGGAGCCTGCCTCATTTGCGGTGCCATGGGCCACTTCGCAGCAGCCTGCCTGTCACACCAGGGACCGCCAAGTCCCTCTATCCAGCCGACAGGGACTCTTCGCGGGAGGGGACGCGCTCGAGGGAGCGGCGCCGCGGTCGAGCGAAGCATCGCTCCAAGATGAACAGCACCCTCAGCTCTGCTTGCCGGAGAGGTGACGACGGACCCTTTGCCAGCGGACCCATCGGGGTCCAGGATTACAATTACTACCCCTGGAGAGATCAGCTCCGCTTCCTCCGAGGAGGGTGACCACTGGAACTCCCCTGTCCTTTATCTGGAGTCTCCCCTCGAACCACCAAAAAAGGACTGGGTCTGTGGTAGAGGGGGCAATACCGCAGACCCCCGCAGGAGTTCCTGCAAAGCCCAGGACAAGACCCGAAGCCCCCTTCATGGTGAGTGAAGTGGAAGAGACTGTGTATGTAGATGTCGTATTGCAACATTATAGAAAGGGTCCTCAATTACAAGTGAAAGCCTTAACTGACTCTGGATGTGCCCGCTCGTTAATAAACGAAACCACTTTTACGGCGCTCCAGGTGAAGTCAGTCCCTCTGCCTGCTCCGGTCCAGTTCGCCCAGATGGACGGCAGTGACTTCAAGGGGGGCTTGGTAGATCGTCACACTGATGGGGTGGCAATGGGAATTGGCCACCACTGGGAACAAAACAACGTTACTATTGTTCCTAATGTTAGATATGCGGTGGTGTTGGGAGCAAATTGGCTCAAAGGACACAGTCCCGCCATAGACTGAGACGCTGGGACTTTAATGTTCAATAGCCCGTTGTGTGAATTACACCGACATGACATGGCAGTTAAAACCATAGTCACACCAACCCCTGCTCTAGCCTCGGACCCCTCCAGTCAAACCCACTTGCCACCCGACTATCAGGACTTTGTGGATGTATTCAATGTACAGGAGTGTGATGCTTTATCTCCCCACCGCTGGACTGATTGTGCTGTTGAGGTGGTGGGGGATGACAAACTGCCAAAAAGTAAGATTTACCCAATGAGCCTGTCAGGCCTGCTCTCTGCATTCAGGGATAGTTTTGGTTTCTCGCAGATGCTCTGCGTTGCTCAAGGACTGTTTTCCTAACGACTGCATTCCTCTCAGGCTTTGAAGCTCGTGAGAGCCTGGCCCGTCGGGCTGAGGGGTTACCATGCCAACCTGTGCTATCTGATATGACCTGTTTCTCCATATAGTCTGCTGTATGCCCCTTTTGCCCCATTCCTGCCTTTTTTACTGTTGCAAGCTCTGAAGACCTGTATGATCTCCATTAAAGTCAACTCTTCTTTGGATTACCTGTCTGCGAGTGTTGCTTGTGGGGGTGCATCGGGAACAAGTGCTTACATTAAGGCAGGAATCACTCTCTTCTTTTACCTGCCTGGCTAGAGCCCTGGAGGGTTTGCCTACGTCTCAGCTTCAAGTTCCTTGTGTGGAATCCTGGAGGACTTGGACCACTGGGCTCTGCTGTTGGGAACGTCGACCTGCCCTGACGACCCTACTCTGCTGCGCAATGTGCTCCTTGAAGCTGTACGAACTGATGCAGAAATCAACCGCCTAGTGGAACTTATTCGGGTTCAGTGGTGCTCCCTTGCCGATAAGAAGCCTTGGACGTCCGAGGACTTGGATCGGGACGCTTATCACGAACTTTTGGTCCTGGACGGACTATTGGATGAAGTGCGTGCCGCACAGGAGGACTTAGTAACCTTAACTCGCTTAAATATTGTCGAAGGCTTTCACGGTCAGAGTTCATTGGTTCTTGTAGGTTATCCGGGCTGTGTAACCGTGGTCTTGGAATTTTCTTTCCTGACGTTTCGCCAGCAACTGTGGCAGGCATCTTCAGAGTAGTAACACTGAAGGACAGTGTCTCTCAGTGTCAAGGGTGTAGGAAGAGTAATATATAGTCAGAAAGGGGTTGGGTTTGAGCTGAGTATTGTCCTGCAAAAGTATTGTCCTGTAAGTATCAAGATAATGTGCTAATGAGGGTATGGTATGTTAATATGGAACCATTGTATCCTGAAGTGATCTGTTAATGTGTGTAATCCAAACCTAATCTGTATGGCTATTGTTGAATGTTGTCTTTGTCTGGAGGTTTTTCAGGGCAGGAAGCCAAGCCTTATTCATTCTTAAACTCTCCTCTTTTCTGTTAAAGTTGTGCTGATGTTTATGAATTTCAATGGCTTCTCTGTGCAATCTGACAAAATAGTTGGTAGAATTGTCCAGTCTTTCAGTGTCTTGGAATAAGACCCTGTGTCCTGTTTGTGTCAGTCCATGTTCAGCCACTGCTGATTTCTCAGGTTGGCCAAGTCTGCAGTATCTTTCATGTTCTTTTATCCTTGTTTGTATGCTGCGTTTTGTGGTCCCGATGTAAACTTCTCCACAGCTGCAAGGTATACGATATACTCCTGCAGAGGTGAGGGGGTCTCTTTTGTCTTTTGCTGATCGTAGCATTTGTTGTATTTTCTTGGTGGGTTTAAACACTGTTTGTAGGTTATGTTTTTTCAAAAGTTTCTCCATCCTATCAGTGACTCCTTTAATAAATGGCAAGAATACCTTTCCTATGGGAGACTGTTTTTCTTGAGTTTTCTGATTTTTGTTTGGTTTAATGGCCCTTCTGATTTCATTCTTGGAGTAGCCGTTTGCTAGCAGTGCGTGATTTAGATGATTAGTTTCTTCCTTGAGAAACTGTGGTTCACAGATCCGTCTTGCACGGTCCATTAATGTTTTGATTATTCCTCTTTTTTGTCGGGGGTGGTGGTTGGAGTTTTTGTGTAAGTAGCGATCTGTGTGAGTTGGTTTCCGGTAGACCTTGTGACCTAACTGAAGGTTTGTTTTACGGATGACAAGGGTATCAAGAAATGGGAGTTTACCCTCAATTTCCTTTTCCAATAGCAATATAACACGCAAGGAGAGAAACGCCATCAAGACCCTCAATGCAGATCCAGAAATCATTATTCTACCAGCTGACAAAGGCAATGCCACAGTGATCATGAAAACAGAAGAATACAAAAAGAAGATTGAGGAACTTCTGGACCCTGCCACATACAAAAAACTAAAACGAGATCCAACTTGCAAAATTACCAGGAAAACTAGCATTCTGATCAAGAATTCCACTCTTCATCCCGACACACACAGAAAACTATGCAAGACTGAAGCACAACCACCACGATTATATGGACTACCTAAAATTCATAAGGATTCCGTTCCACTCCGACCCATCGTGAGTGCCATTGGTTCCCCAACATATGAATTAGCTAAATATTTGACCACCCTCCTACAGGACCACATTGGAAAAACCACTTCTTACATCAAAGATTCAACTCACTTCATCAACAAAATCAGTCCGTTAAGACTCAATCCAAAGGATATTTTAATCAGTTTTGATGTTGTATCCCTCTTTACCAAGGTTCCAGTAAAAGACACAATCTCATTGATTAACCAGATTTTTCCAGAAGATATAACAGCCTTATTTCACCATTGTTTGACAACAAGTTATTTCCTATGGGATCAAGAATTTTATGAACAGATTGATGGAGTAGCTATGGGAAGTCCACTCAGTCCAGTAATAGCAAACTTTTACATGGAATATTTTGAAAAGACAGCATTAGAATCAGCACCTTACAAACCTACAGTCTGGTTCAGGTTCGTAGATGATACATTTACCATTTGGAGCCATGGTGAAGAAAAATTAATGGACTTTCTAAACCATCTTAATAATATCCATCCAAACATTCAGTTTACCATGGAAAAGGAAATTGAGGGTAAACTCCCATTTCTTGATACCCTTGTCATCCGTAAAACAAACCTTCAGTTAGGTCACAAGGTCTACCGGAAACCAACTCACACAGATCGCTACTTACACAAAAACTCCAACCACCACCCCCGACAAAAAAGAGGAATAATCAAAACATTAATGGACCGTGCAAGACGGATCTGTGAACCACAGTTTCTCAAGGAAGAAACTAATCATCTAAATCACGCACTGCTAGCAAACGGCTACTCCAAGAATGAAATCAGAAGGGCCATTAAACCAAACAAAAATCAGAAAACTCAAGAAAAACAGTCTCCCATAGGAAAGGTATTCTTGCCATTTATTAAAGGAGTCACTGATAGGATGGAGAAACTTTTGAAAAAACATAACCTACAAACAGTGTTTAAACCCACCAAGAAAATACAACAAATGCTACGATCAGCAAAAGACAAAAGAGACCCCCTCACCTCTGCAGGAGTATATCGTATACCTTGCAGCTGTGGAGAAGTTTACATCGGGACCACAAAACGCAGCATACAAACAAGGATAAAAGAACATGAAAGATACTGCAGACTTGGCCAACCTGAGAAATCAGCAGTGGCTGAACATGGACTGACACAAACAGGACACAGGGTCTTATTCCAAGACACTGAAAGACTGGACAATTCTACCAACTATTTTGTCAGATTGCACAGAGAAGCCATTGAAATTCATAAACATCAGCACAACTTTAACAGAAAAGAGGAGAGTTTAAGAATGAATAAGGCTTGGCTTCCTGCCCTGAAAAACCTCCAGACAAAGACAACATTCAACAATAGCCATACAGATTAGCTTTGGATTACACACATTAACAGATCACTTCAGGATACAATGGTTCCATATTAACATACCATACCCTCATTAGCACATTATCTTGATACTTACAGGACAATACTTTTGCAGGACAATACTCAGCTCAAACCCAACCCCTTTCTGACTATATATTACTCTTCCTACACCCTTGACACTGAGAGACACTGTCCTTCAGTGTTACTACTCTGAAGATGCCTGCCACAGTTGCTGGCGAAACGTCAGGAAAGAAAGAAAATTCCAAGACCACGGTTACACAGCCCGGATAACCTACAAGAACTTAACTCACTTGTTGGCGAGATTGACTTTGCAAGAGACTCAACAGACCTCGACAGCGGCCCCTATCCGCCCCGACTTGCCCCGGGTCATGGCGGGAACACCGGCGGGGGGATCCCCGCTGTCGCTAGTACCTGATCCTGCTATGTGTCAAGCGGAGGCACAACAGGTCACTGTCCAAACAGCGTTATTATTTGTGGAACTGCCCCCAACCACAACCACAGTGGCTGATCTGACACAACTGTTGACCCCAAAGTTCGGGGATGGTGCGGCCGTACTAACCGTGCAAGGGCAACCTCTGCTTGGTGGGGATTCTGCCCCGCTCCTCGCTCTTCTAGAGCAAGAAGCCCTCCCAATCGTCACCACGATCACCGCCTTGAAGCTCGAAACTGCCCAGCACTCGCCGACCAAAAGAAGGCTGAGGAACAGTTGCGAGCAGCGGACGCAGCGGCAGCCAAGGCTCAGGCTGAATGGGAGAAGGAGCAACGATTGGCCGCCAATCGTGCGCGAGCAGCCACAGACGTACGTCCTAAAGACACTGTAGGAGTTGGATTCTCGTTTGGGTCCACATTTTCCCCAGCCTTTGCCCCGTCTCGCACCACACAACGCGTATGGCGCCTTGCGGAACGCCTGCCAGGATCGGACTACTCTGACGAGGAAGACCTGTACGGTGACGGATCTCACTGGGCTTCTGATCTTTGGGTCAGTCAGTCCTGACGCACGGGGGGAGCTGGGGATGAATTGTGCCTCTTGAGGGACAAAAATTGGGACTTAAATGACCGTTTGGCCCTTCTACAGGATCAAATGGAACAATTGTTTCATGAAAATGACCATTTGCAACAAGCTCTAGCTACCCCAGCTCAACCCGCGTCAGCCCTGCCGGCCCAACCCGCGCCAGCCCTGCCGGGCCAACCAGCACCAGCCCAACAGGGCCAACCAGCTCAGCCGGTGGTGCCGGCCCCAGGCGCTCCCGGTTTACCAGCTCCTGGGGCACCTGCGTTGCCAGCTCCTGGAGCGCCTTTCCTGCCGCCTCAGGGGAACCACCTGCTCTCCCGCCTGTACAATGGAAGCAACCTCGGTTGAAAACCACCTACGATGGCTCGATCGAAACTCTACCCTGTTTCCTACATCATGTGGACAGTTACATGAGGGAACAAGGACAGTACTTCCCCACCAAGGACAGCCGAGTTCGTTTTGTTGCCTCTCTATTGACAGGAAAAGCGGCCGACTGGATGGTGCTCCAGTTTGACACTCGGGCCTGATCCATCCGCTCTCTTAACAATTTCATGTTTGCTCTGCGGAGACGGTTCGAGGATCCCTTCTTCGGAGAAAGGGCTAAAGCCGAACTCCAACAAGGTACTACTCCCATCCGGGAATTTGCAGATGAGTTCCAACGACTCGCCAGCAAAATTGTGGATTGGCCTGAAGCCACCCGAAAACACTATTTCCGGGAAGCACTTCACCCTGACATTCTGAATTGGGCGTATATGCAATGGGATCCTGACACCCTAGAAGATTGGATCTTACTGGCCGAGGAAGTGGAAAGCCGCTGCCAGTTCATATCTCTGGTCCGCCGCCAGACCAGAGAGGGGGGCAGTCATCCAAAACCTCCTTTGAAAGCCTCAACCCCAGCTCCATGGAGACCAACGCAGCCCGCACAAGACCGCGAATCCCAATTCCAGAGGGGAGTCTGTCTCGTTTGCGGCAATATGGGGCATTTGCATCTGCCTGTCCTCACCGTCCGGACCTCACTCTTCCTCCCAGACTGGACAGACCACCCTGGACCCGTGGATGACCTCAACGCAGAGGCACCACAGCCACCCATAGCGCAGCTCCAGGATGACACGCGCCCTCTGCGTTTAACATCGGGGAAGCTCCCAGCGAATCTGCGTCTACTGACCCACCGGGGTCTTGGATTACAAGTGCCCCATTAGGGGACAGTTCTCCTTCTTTGGATGACGATCACACCTGGAATCCCCCTCCCCTCAATCTGGAATCTCCTCTCGATCTGTCAAAAAACGGGCAGGGTCTGCGATGAGCGGAGCGACACCGCAGACCTCTGCAGCTTCTCCTGCGAAACCCAAAGCTCCTGTTATGGTGAGTGAAGTTGAAAATACTGTATATGTGGACGTAGTGTTACAGTATCACAAAAGAGGCCCCCAGTTACAGGTCAAGGCACTCATAGACTCTGGTTGTGGGCGCTCCCTGATCAATGAGGCCACTTTCAATGCACTTAAGGTCAAATCAGCGACACTACCCAATCCCATCCAATTCGCCCAAATGGATGGCAGTAACTTTAGGGGTATATTGGAACACTGAGAGTCCATTGGATTTATGGATTCTTACAAACTAAACCTATTTGGCTTCCAATTCCAAAGAGCATCCTAAACACATCCTAACCCTAACCCTAACCGTAACCACTCTAAGAGTGCAGGCACTTAACAGCCCGAACCGCGACAATCCTGACCCTGACCTTAACCCTAACCCCAGACCCTGACCCTGACACTGACCCTGACCCTAACCCAACCCTAACCCTAACCCTAACCCTAACCCCTAACCCAAACCCTAATGTATAATGAAAGTCTGGGTAATGCTGACAGGCTCGTGAAATACTCTCAAGGTCAGCTCTATCAAGAGCTACCTAATAAAGTTGCTCTAGTCCTTGTCCTTGAAGGGGCAAAGCAGAGCACCTTTCCTTATCTATCAATAAGATGTGACCAAAATCACCTTTCTGACTCAGCTGCCAGATGTCAGAATCACAAAAGCAGGACACTTTTGTCCTTCTCAAGGTCTTAAGATATCTTAATGTACTAAGAGTACATTAATAGCTGAAACTGAACTTATTATAGCTTAAAGGCATTAAAGTTCTCTCAAAGATATCAGTACTATGCTTTCTTGCTCTTCTGTAATCTCGCTAGAGGCTATGCTACTGACTACTGTAAACAAAGACACTTTGCAAGTGACAATGTAAGCTATAATTGTGTTTTATGAGTTATATAGTTAAATGTGCTACAGATCTCACAGTAGTCTCATTTAATGCGGATTGTCCTAACAAAAAGGATGGTATACAAATTATGTATATAACGTGATCATGTAACTCAGAAATAAGTGTTTATACTTTAAGCAAAGTGGACTGAAAGGACACCCATATATGGACATAAAGAGCTGAGCAGCTGCTAGTAAGTCATTTCTGCACTGCACATCAAATCAGACAAAGGGAATAAAAGGTATCCCTCTTAATGGATAAAAAAGAGGAGATAAAGGATCTCTTTTCACCCTTAATGAGTCTAGAAACAGTATAAATACAGCCACAGTACAGCCAGCACTTCAGATTGTAATTGCTGGCAGACTGCATCTGTCTGAAGTAACGTTTCTCCATCTCAGAGGCCTGAGATGTAAACCATTGAGACTCTGATCCTTGCGTGGACAGCAGTTCTCTGAGGTATCTTGAAGTATCCAGATCTGGATATTTCAACATATCTTACTTACAGTCTTCTTGTGCGACTGCTCTATTCCTAGAAGAGGATAGAGACCCTTAGAATTCCTATTCTTTGAATGGGAACCTAAGTGCAGTGATTTTTCCATATATTGGAACACTGAGAGTCCATTGGATTTATGGATTCTTACAAACTATTTGGCTTACCAATGCTAAAGAGCATCCTGAACCCAGGGATAATAGCTAGACCTCTGAGATAGTGTCAGAAGGTCCTCTACTTAACAGAGGGACTTCTGAACCTCCTCAGAGCAAGAGACCAGAGAAGTTCCTGAAGGGAAAGGAGACTCTCTGTACTCTGTGAGATATGCACAATGCTGATACATTGTACAGCGCATACACAGATTGGCACAGCCAAAGAGACTATAAACAGCTTTAAGCTAACACATAGTATTTATATATTCAGCATTGATGTCTAAAACTAGAAAGAATATGCATAGCATGTACATAGACAATGCCTGATCTTAATGATGATCAGTTAAGAATATTAATAGAAATCTTTAAAGGATTCAAGACTTAGAAAATACAGATACTCTGGGATAACTTCATATGTTCTCATAGAGCTTAGATTCTTAGAGGACTACAGATGACACAGCAAGGTATAGTATGTCTTCTGTACTTAAATATTATCATGATTTAAGTTAAGATACTTCTAACCAAATCTTTCTCCAAAGAATTAACCATATTTTTACAGGAATTCTGTAACCTTATATTCTGAATGAAAGTGCACTGCACTAAGGATACTTTATGAGTATGTTCTGATTAAGATACTCCTTTATGGAGGCATAGAGTGTGTGAATATATATACTTGCTATAGTATATATACTTGCTATATAAACATGTTTAAGAATACTGATGTCTAGCCTTATATGATATTTTAAGGCTTTGCAACCAAAAAGCATATATTATATAATGGAAATAAATGTGTTTTTTAGACTTCTACCCTTGTCCAGTATTATAAATTTATTGGCGTGTACAAGAGATTTTCTAGGAACCATAACAAGTATCTAGGAACCGTTGATTCCGGTCTAAGAGCCCCGTGGCGCAGAGTGGTAAACTGCAGTACTGCAGTCCAAACTCTGCTCACGACCTGAGTTCGATCCCAACGGAAGTTGGTTTCAGGTAGCCGGCTCGAGGTTGACTCAGCCTTCCATCCTTCCGAGGTCGGTAAAATGAGTACCCAGCTTGCTGGGGGTAAAGGAAGTTGACTGGGGAAGGCACTGGCAAACCACCCCATAAACAAAGTCTGCCTTGGAAACGTCGGGATGTGACGTCACCCCATGGGTCAGGAATTACCCGGTGCTTGCACAGGGGACCTTTACCTTTACCTTTACAAGAGATTTTCTAGCAACCATAACAAGTATCTAGGAACCGCAGATTCCGGTCTACTGGTGTCTCGCTGAATAAGATAACATATCCCTTCTCAGGAAGGGATCAAGAGTGTACGCACTTAACGGCCCAAACCGTGACAACCCTGACCCTGACCCTAACCCTAACCCTAACCCTAACCGCAAACCGTGACCCTAACCCTAACGCTAACCCTAACCTAACCCTAACAATAACCATAACCCTTAACCCTAAACCCTAACCCTGACCCTGAACCTAACCCTAACCCTAACCCTAACCCTAACCCTAACCCTAACCCTAACCCAACCCTCACCCTCACCCTCACCCTCACCCTCACCCTCACCCTAACCCTAACCCTAACCCTAACATTTCTAAGAGTGTACGCACTTAACGGCCTGAACCGCGACAACCCTGACCTTGACCCTGACCCTGACCCTGACCCTAACCCCAAACCATGACCCTGACCCTGACCCTGACCCTAACCCTAACCCTAACCCTAACACTAACACTAACACTATCCTTAAACTTTCTAAGTGTGTAGGCACTTAACTGCCCGAACCGTGATAACCCTGACGTTGACCCTAACAACAAACCATGACCCTAACTTAACCCTAACCCTAAGACAACCCTAACCCTAACCCCTAACCCTAACCCTAACCCTGTCATGGTCTCTGACATAACTATGGTATTCTGTGAACATGTGCAAGATTAATTCCATATAGAGCTAGTACACATCATGCAAACTTGGCCACTGCAGAGGTTTGTGTAATGTATAAGGAAAGTCTGTGTAATGCTGACAGGCTGATGGAATACTCTCAAGGTCAGCTCTATCAAGAGCTACCTAAGAAAGTCGCTCTAGTCCTTGTCCTTGAAGGGGCAAAGCAGAGCACCTTTCCTTATCTATCAATAAGATGTGACCAAAATCACCTTTCTGACTCAGCTGCCAGATGTCAGAATCACAAAAACAGGACACTTTTGTCCTTCTCAACATATCTTAATGTACTAAGATTACATTAATAGCTGAAACTGTACTGATTATAGCTTAAAGGCATTAAAGTTCTCTCAAAGATATGAGTAATATGTTTTCTTGCTCTTCTGTAATCTCGCTAAAGGCGATGCTACTGACTACTGTAAACAGAGACACTTTGCAAGTGACAATGTAAGCTATAATTGTTTTTTATGAGTTATATAGTTAAATGTTGTGCTACAGATCTCACAGTAGTCTCATTTAATGCGTATTGTCCTAACGAAGACGATGGTATACAAATTATGTATATAACGTGATCATGTAACAGAAATAAGTGTTTATACTTTAAGCAAAGTGGACTGAAAGGAAAGGACGCCCATATATGAAAATAAAGAGCTGAGCAGCTGCTAGTAAGCCATTTCTGCACTGCACATCATATCAGACAAAGGGAATAAAAGGTATCCTTCTTAATGGATAAGAAAGAGGAGATAAAGGATCTCTTTTCACCCTTAATGAGTCTAGAAACAGTATAAATACAGCCACAGTACAGCCAGCACTTCAGATTGTTATTGCTGGCAGACTGCATCTGTCTGAAGTAACGTTTCTCCATCTCAGAGGCCTGAGATGTAAACCATTGAGACTCTGATCCTTGCGTGGGCAGCAGTTCTCTGAGGTATCTTGAAGTATCAAGATCTGGATATTTCAACATATCTTACTTACAGTCTTCTTGTGAGACTGCTCTATTCCTAGAAGAGGATAGAGACCCTTAGAATTCCTATTCTTTGAATGGGAACCTAAGTACAGTGATCTTTCCATATATTGGAACACTGAGAGTCCATTGGATTTATGGATTCATACAAACTATTTGGCTTACCAATGCTAAAGAGCATCCTGAACACAGGGCTAATAGCTAGACCTCTGAGATAGTGTCAGAAGGTCCTCTACTTAACAGAGGGACTTCTGAACCTCCTCAGAGCAAGAGACCACAGATATTCCTGAAGGGAAAGGAGACTCTCTGTACTTTGTGAGATATGCACAATGCTGATACATTGTACAGTGCATACACAGATTGGCACAGCCAAAGAGAATTTAAACAGCTTTAAGCTAACACATAGTATTTATATATTCAGCATTGATGTCTAAAACTAGAAAGAATATGCATAGCATGTACATAGACAATGCCTGATCTTAATGATGATCAGTTAAGAATATTAATAGAAGTCTTTAAAGGATTCAAGACTTAGAAAATAAAGATAGTCTGGGATAACTTCATATGTTCTCATAGAGCTTAGATTCTTAGAGGACTACAGATGACACAGCAAGGTATAGTGTGTCTTCTGTACTGAAATATTATGATGATTTAAGTAAGGATGCTTCTCACCAAATCTTTCTCCAAAGAATTAACCATATTTTGACAGGAATTCTGTAACCTTATATTCTGAATGAAAGTGCATTGCACTAAGGATACTTTATGAGTATGTTCTGATTAAGATACTCCTTTATGGAGGCATAGAGTGTGTGAATATATATACTTGCTATAGTATATATACTTGCTATATAAACATGTTTAAGAATACTGATGTCTAGCCTTATATGATATTGTAAGGCTTTGCAACCAAAAAGCATATATTATATAATGTAAATAAATGTGTTTTTTATACTTCTACTCTTGTCCATTATTATAAATTTATTGGCGTGTTCAAGACATTTTCTTAGAACCATAACAGGTTTCTACGAACCGTTGATTCCAGTCTAGTGGTGTCTCGCTTAATAGGATAACATATCCCTTCTCAGGAAGGGATCCTTTCTAAGAGTGTAGGCACTTAGAGGCCTGAACCGCGACAACCCTGACTCTGACCCGGACCCTGATCCTGACGCTAACCCTAACCCCAAACCCTGACCCTGACCCTAACCCTAACCCTAACCCTAACCCTAACCTTAACCTTAACCCAAACCCAAACCTAACCCAAACCATAACCCTAACCCTAACCCTAACCCTAACCCTAACACCAACCCTATCATGGTCTCTGACCTTGACCCAGACCCTGACCCTGACCCTAACCCTAACCCTAACCCCAAACCGTGACCCTGACCCTGACACTAACACTAACCCTAATGAAATCGTAACCCTAACCCTTAATCCTGACCCTGAACCTAAACCTAACCATAACCCAACCCTCACCCTCACCCTCCCCTAACCCTAACCCTAACCCTAACCCTAACCCTAAACACTAACCCTAAGCTTTCTAAGAGTGTAGGCACTTAACTGCCCGAACCGAGACAACCCTGACCTTGACCGTGAACCTGACCCTGACCCTGGCCCTGACCCTAACACTAACACTAACACTAACCCTAACCCTAACCCAACACTCACCCTAACCCTAACCCAAACCCGGATCCTGACCCTGACCCTGACCCTAACCCTAACCCTAACCCTAACCCTAACCCTGTCATGGTCTCGGACATAACTATGGTATTCTGTGAACATGTGCAGGATTAATTCCAAATAGAGCTAGTACACATCATGCAAACTGGGCCACTGCAGAGGTTTGTGTAATGTAAGATGAAAGTCTGTGTAATGCTGACAGGCTGATGGAATACTCTCAAGGTCAGCTCTATCAAGAACTACCTAAGAAAGTCGCTCAGGTCCTTGTCCTTGAAGGGGCAAAGCAGAGCACCTTTCCTTATCTATAAATAAGATGTGACCAAAATCACCTTTCTGATTCAGCTGCCAGATGTCAGAATCACAAAAACAGGACACTTTTGTCCTTCTCAAGATATCTTAATGTACTAAGAGTACATTAATAGCTGAAACTGTACTTATTGTAGCTTAAAGGCATTAAAGTTCTCTCAAAGATATGAGTAATATGTTTTCTTGCTCTTCTGTAATCTCGCTAAAGGCTATGCTACTGACTACTGTAAACAAAGACACTTTCCAAGTGACAATGTAAGCTATAATTGGATTTTATGTTATATAGTTAAATGTTGTGCTACAGATCTCACAGTAGTCTCATTTAATGCGTATTGTCCTAACGAAGAGGATGGTATACAAATTATGTATATAACGTGATCATGTAACTCAGAAATAAGTGTTTATACTTTAACTAAAGTGGACTGAAAGGAAAGGACGCCCTTATATGGACATAAAGAGCTGAGCAGCTGCTAGTAAGCCATTTCTGCACTGCACATCATACCAGACAAAGGGAATAAAAGGTATCCTTCTTAATGGATAAGAAAGAGGAGATAAAGGATCTCGCTTCACCCTTAATGAGTCTAGAAACAGTATAAATACAGCCACAGTACAGCCAGCACTTCAGATTGTTATTGCTGGCAGACTGCAGCTGTCTGAAATAACATTTCTCCATCTCAGAGGCCTGAGATGTAAAACATTGATCCTTGATTGGACAGCAGTTCTCTGAGGTATATTTAAGTATCAAGATCTGGATATTTCAACATATCTTACTTACAGTCTTCTTGTGAGACTGCTCTATACCTAGAAGAGGATAAAGACCCTTAGAATTCCTATTCTTTGAATGGGAACCTAAGTACTGTGATCTTTCCATATATTGGATTTCTGTAACCTTATATTCTGAATGAAAGTGCATTTCACTAAGGATACTTTATGAGTATATTCTGACTAAGATACTCCGTTATGGAGGCATAGAGAGTGTGAATGATTACTTGCTATATAAACATGATTAAGAATAATGATGTCTAGCCTTATATGATATTTTAAGGCTTTGCAACCAAAAAGCATATATTATATAATGTAAAAAAATGTGTTTTTTAGACTTCTACTCTTATCCAGTATTATAAATTTATTGGCGTGTACAAGACATTTTAGAGGAACCATAACAAGTTTCTAGGAACCGTTGATTCCGGTCTAGCGGTGTTTCGCTGAATAAGATAACAAATCCCTTCTCAGGAAGGGATCAAGAGTGTAGGCACTTAACGGCCCGACCTGCGACAATCCTGACCCTGACCCTGACCCTGACCCTGACCCTGACCCTGACCCTAACCCTAACCCTAACCCTAACCCTAACCCAACCCTCACCCTGATCCTGATCCTGACCCTGACACTGACCCTAACCCTGACACTGACACTAACACTAACACTAACACTAACACTAACACTAACACTAACACTAACACTAACACTAACACTAACCTTTCTAAGAGTGTAGGCACTTAACGGTACGAACCATGGCAAACCTGACCTTGACCCTGACACTGACACTGACCCTAACCCTAACCCCAAAGCATGACCCTGACCCTAACCCTAACCCTAAACCAACACAAACCCTAAACCTAACCCAAACCCTAACCCAACCCTCACCCTCACCCTCACCCTCACCCTCGCCCTCACACTAACCCTAACCCTAACCCTCACCCTCACCCTCACCCTCACCCTCACCCTCACCCTCACCCTCACCCTCACCCTCACTCTAACCCTAACCCTAACCCTAACCTTTCTAAGAGTGTAGGCACTTCACAGCCCGAACCGCGACAACCCTGACCCTGACCTTGACCCTGACTCAAACCCAAACCTTAACCCTAACCAAAACCAAAACCAAAACCCTAACCCTAACCCTAACCCAACCCTCACCCTCACCCTCACCTTCACCTTCACCTTCACCCTGACCCTAACCCTAACCCTAACCCTAACCCTAACCCTAACCCTAAACCAACCCTAACCCTAATCCTAATACCTAACCCTGAACCTGAACCTGAACCTAACCCTAAACCTAAACCAAACCCTAACGCTAACCCACACCCTCACCCTCACCCTCACCCTCACCCTCACCCTCACCCTCACCCTAACCCTCACCCTCACCCTCACCCTCACCCTCACCCTCACCCTCACCCTAACCCTAACCCTAACCCTAACCCTAACCCTAAACCTAACCTTTCTAAGAGTGTAGGCACTTAACAGCCCGAACCGCGACAACCCTGACCTTGAACCTGACACTGACACTGACCCTAACCCTCACCCTAACCCTCACCCTCACCCTAACCCTAACCCTAACCCTAACCCTAACCCTTACCCTAACCCTAACCCAAACCCTAACCCTAACCCTAACACTAACCCAACCCTCACACTAACATTAACCCTAACCCCAAACCTAACCCAAACCCTAACCATAACCCTAAGCTTTTTAAGAGTGTAGGCACTTCAGGGCCCGAACATTGACAACCCTGACCTTGACCCTGACCCTAACCCTAACCCCAAACCATGACCCTAACCCTAACACTAACCCTACCCCAACCCCAACCCTATCCCAATCCCAATCCCAATCCCAATCCCTATCCCTATCCCTATCCCTATCCCTATCCCTATCCCTATCCTTATCCCTATCCAAATCCCTATCCCTCACCCTCACTAACACTAACACTAACCCCTGAACCTGACCCTAACCCTAAACCAACCCTCACCCTCATCCTCACCCTCACCCTCACCCTCACCCTCACCCTCACCCTCACCCTCACCCTCACCCTCACCCTCACCCTCACCCTCACCCTAATCCTAACCCTAATCCTAACCCTAACCTTTCTAAGAGTGTAGTCACTTAACGGCACGAACCGCGACAACCCTGACCTTGACCCTGACCCTGACCTGACCCTAACCCTAACCCTAACCCTAACCCTAACCATAAACATAAACATAACCAGAACCCTAACAAAAACCCTAACCTTTCTTAGAGTGTAGGCACTTAACGGCCCGAACCGTGAAAATCTGACCTTGACCCTTGCCCTGACCCTAACCCTAACCCAAAACCCTGACCCTGACCCTGACCCTGACCCTGACCCTAACACTAACCCTAACCCTAACCCTAACCCTAACCCTAACCCTAACCCTAACCCTAACCCTAACCCTAACCCAACCCTATCCCTAACCCTAACCCTAACCCTAACCCTAACCCTAACCCTAAACCTAATCCTAACCTTTCTTAGAGTGTAGTCACTTAACGGCACGAACCGCAAAAACAATGAACATGACCCTGACCCTAACCCTAACCCCAAATCCTGAACCTGACCCTGACCCTGACCCTAACCCTAAGCCAATCCTAACCCTAAACCTTACCCTTACCCTAACCCTAACCCTAACCCTAACCCTAACCTTTCAAAGAGTGTAGGCACTTAACTGCCCGAACCGAAACAACCCTGACCTTGACCCTGACCCTGACCCTGACCCTGACCCTGACCCTATCCCTATCTCTATCCCTATCCCTATCCCTATCCCTATCCCTATCCCTATCCCTATCCCTATCCCTATCCCTATCCCTATCCCTATCCCTATCCCTATCCCTATCCTTATCCCTATCCAAATCCCTATCCAAATCCCTATCCCTATCCTTATCCCGATCCCTATCCCTATCCTGATCCCGATAATTCTATATAGAGCTAGTACACATCATGCAAACTGGGCCACTGCAGAGGTTTGTGTAATGTATAATGAAAGTCTGTGTAATGCTGACAGCCTGATGGAATACTCTCAAGGTCAGCTCTATCAAGAGCTACCTAAGAAAGTCGCTCTAGTCCTTGACCCTGACCCTGACACTAACCTTATCCCTATCCCTATCCCTATCCCTATCCCTATCCCTATCCCTATCCCTATCCCTATCCCTATCCCTATCCCTATCCCTATCCCTATCCCTATCCCTATCCCTATCCCTATCCCTATCCCTATCCCTATCCCTATCCCTATCCCTATCCCTATCCCTATCCCTACCCCTAACCCTATCCCTATCGCTATCCCTATCCCTATCCCTATCCCTAACCCTAACCCTAACCCTAACCCTAACACTAACACTAACCCTAACCAAACCCTCACCTAACTTTCACCCTCACCCTAACACTAACAATAACCCTAACCAAACCCTCACCTAACCTTCACCCTCACCCTCACCCTAACCCTAACCCTAACAAAAACCTTAGCCTAACCCTAACCCGAACCATAACCATAACCCTAACCTTTATAATAGTGTAGGCACTTAATGGCCCAAACCGTGACAACCCTGACCTTGACCGTGACCCTGACCCTAACCCTAACCCCAAACCGTGACGCTGACCCTGACCCTAACCCTAACCCTAACACTAAACCTAACACAACCCTACCCAAACCCTAACCCTAATCCTAACCCAAACCCCTGACCCGGACCGTAAACCAAACCCTAACCCAACCCTGACCCTGACCCTGACCCTCACCTTCACCTTCACCCTAACCCTAACCCTAACCCTAACCCTAACCCTAACCCTAACCCTAACCCTAACCCTAACCCTTACCCTAACCCTAACCCTAACCCTAACCCCTGACCCTAACCCCTGACCCTGAACCTAACCCAAACCTCACCCTCACCCTCACCCTCACCCTCACCCTCACCCTCACCCTCACCCTCACCCTCACCCTCACCCTCACCCTCACCCTCACCCTCACCCTCACCCTCACCCTCACCCTTAATCTAACCCAAACCCTAACCCTAACCCTAACCCTAATCTTTCTTAGAGTGTAGTCACTTAACGGCACGAACCGCAAAAACCCTGAACTTGACCTTGACACTGACCCTGACCCTAACCCTAACCTACACCAAAATCCTGAACCTGAACCTGACTCTAACCCTGACCCTGACACTATCCCTATCCCTATCCCTATCCCTATCCCTACCCTATCCCTATCCCTATCCCTATCCCTATCCCTATCCCTATCCCTATCCCTATCCCTATCCCTATCCCTATCCCTATCCCAAACCCTATCCCTAACCCTAACCCTAACCCAACCCTCACCCTAACCATAACCCTAACCTTTCTTAGAGTGTAGTCACTTAACGGCATGAACCACAAAATCCCTGAACTTGACCCTGACCCTAACCCCAAACCGTGATGCTGACCCTGACCCTAACCCTAACACTAAACCTAACCCAACCCTATCCCAAAACCTAACCCTAACCCTAACCCAGCCCTAACCATAACCATAACCATAACCATAACCCTAAACCTAACCTTTCTAAAACTGTAGGCACTTAACGGCCCGAAGCATGACAACCCTGACCTTGACCCTGACCCTGACCCTGACCCTGACCCTAACCCTGACCCTAACCCTAACTCCAAATCATGAACCTGAACCTGACCCTAACCCTAAGCCAACCCTAACCCTAACCCTAACCCTCACCCTAACCGTCACCCTCACCCTCACCCTCACCCTCACCCTCACCCTAACCCTAACCCTAAACCTAAACCTAAACCTAACCCAACCCTCACCCTCACCCTAACCCTAACCCTCACCCTCACCCTCACCCTCACCCTAACCTTTCTAAGAGTGTAGGCACTTAACGGCCCGAACCGAGACAACCCTCACCTTGACCCTGACCCTGACCCTAACCCTAACCCAAACCCTAACGCTAACCCTAACCCTATCCCTATCCCTATCCCTATCCCTATCCCTATCCCTATCCCTATCCCTATCCCTATCCCTATCCCTATCCCTATCCCTATCCCTATCCCTATCCCTATCCCTATCCCTATCCCTATCCCTATCCCTATCCCTATCCCTATCCCTATCCCTATCCTTATCCCTATCCCTATAATTCTATATAGAGCTAGTACACATCATGCAAATTGGGCCACTGCAGAGGTTTGTGTAATGTATAATGAAAGTCTGTGTAATGCTGACAGCCTGATGGAATACTCTCAAGGTCAGCTCTATCAAGAGCTACCTAAGAAAGTCGCTCTAGTCCTTGTCCTTGAAGGCGCAAAGCAGAGCACCTTTCCTTGTCTATCAATAAGATATGACCAAAATCACCTTTCTGACTCATCTGCCAGATGTCCGAATCACAAAAGCAGGACACTTTTGTCCTTCTCAACATATCTTAATGTACTAAGATTACATTAATAGCTGAAACTGTACTGATTATAGCTTAAAGGCATTAAAGTTCTCTCAAAGATATGAGTAATATGCTTTCTTGCTCTTCTGTAATCTCGCTAAAGGCTATGCTACTGACTACTGTAAACAAAGACACTTTGCAAGTGACAATGTAAGCTATAATTGTGTTTTATGAGTTATATAGTTAAATGTGCTACAGATCTCACAGTAGTCTCATTTAATGCGTATTGTCCTAACGAAGAGGATGGTATACAAATTATGTATATAACGTGATCATGTAACTCAGAAATAAGTGTTTATACTTTAAGCAAAGTGGACTGAAAGGACACCCATGTATGGACATGAAGAGGTGAGCAGCTGCTAGTAAGCTTTTTCTGCACTGCCCATCAAATCAGACAAAGGGAACAAAAGGTATCCCTCTTAATGGATAAGAAAGAGGAGATAAAGGATCTCTCTTCACCCTTAATGAGTCTAGAAACAGTATAAATACAGCCACAGTACAGCCAGCACTTGAGATTGTTATTGCTGGCAGAATGCAGATGTTTGAAGTAACATTTCTCCATCTCAGAGGCCTGAGATGTAAACCATTGAGACTCTGATCCTTGCGTGGACAGCAGTTCTCTGAGGTATCTTGAAGTATCAAGATCTGGATATTTCAACATATCTTACTTACAGTCTTCTTGTGAGACTGCTCTATTCCTAGAAGAGGATAGAGACCCTATTCCTATTCTTTGAATGGGAACCTAAGTACAGTGATCTATCCATATATTGGAATACTGAGAGTCCATTGGATTTCTGGATTCTTACAAACTATTTGGCTTACCAATTCTAAAGATCATCCTGAACCCAGGGCTAATAGCTAGATCTCTGAGATAGTGTCAGAAGGTCCTCTACTTAACAGAGGGACTTCTGAACCTCCTCAGAGCAAGAGACCAGAGATGTTCCTGAAGAGAAAGGAGACTCTCTGTACTCTGTGAGATATGCACAATGCTGATACATTGTACAGCGCATACACAGTTTGGCAAAGATTGGCACATACCCCTAACCCTGACCCTAAACCTGAACCTAACCCTAACCCTAACAAAACCCTTACCCTAAACTTTCTAAGAGTGTAGGCACTTAACGGCCCGAACCGAGACAACCCTGACCCTGACCCTGACCCTGACCCTGACCCTAACCCTAACCCTAACCCTAACCCTAACCCTAACCTTTCTAAGAGTCTAGGCACTTAACGGCCCGAACTGTGACAACCCTGACCTTGACCCTGACTCTGACCCTAACCCTAACCCTTACCCCAAACTGTGACCCTGACTCTGACCCTAACCCTAACCCTAACCCTAACCCTAACCAAACCCTAACCCTAACCCTCACCCTCACCCTCACCCTCACCCTCACCCTCACCCTCACCCTCACCCTAACCCTACCCCTAACCCTAACCCTAACCCTAACCTTTCTAATAGTGTAGGCACCTAACGGCCCGAACCGTGAACACCCTGACCTTGACCCTTACCCTGACCCTAACCCTAACCCTAAACCGTGACCCTGACCCTGACCCTAACCCTAACCCCAAACTATGACCCTGACCCTAACCCTAACCCTAATGCAAACCTAACCCTAACCCTAACCCTAACCCTTCTAAGAGTGTAGGCACTTAACGGCCCGAACCGTGACAACCCTGACCTTGACCCTGACCCTGATCCTAACCCTAACCCCAAACTGTGACACTGACTCTGACCCTAACCCGAACCCTTACCCAACCCTATCCCTAACCCTGAACCGGACCCTGACCCTGACCCTAACCCTAACCCTAACCCTAACCCTAACCCTAACCCTAACCTTAACCTTAACCTTAACCCTATCCCTATCCCTATCCCTATCCCTAACCCTAACCCTAACCTTTCTAAGAGTGTAGGTACTTAACGGCCCGAACCGCGACTACCCTGACCTTTTTTATATATATAAATTTTTTAATATTTTCACAATTATTTAGTGATAGGTAACTTTTTAGCAACACATTCATTTGAAATATAAGATATAGAGTAAATTTAACAGCGTCGTTGAAAAGCATTTCATCCATTAATAAAATGTTATTAAAATAAAAGACTTCCCCCACAACTTCCTCCACCTTCCTATAAATTTGTCTCCTCTTTTTGTATTGAGTTTCTAATCCAAAAATATACATCAAACTTAATTACTAAATCAATTCTAAAATATCTAATTCATTACAGTAGTTACGTATTAATTATTAATTTAATATATAATAAAAAGAACATTTTTTTCAAGAATATTCCTTAAGCAAAAGGATTAGATCAGTAGTAACAAAATTCACCAGTTATCATTTAGTTTCTTATTTAACCCTCCATATCTCTCTATCACCCATGAACTGCATGCTTCCTGTTAACTTTTTTCTTGTTGTAAGCTTTGATTTTTCCAGCACTTCTGTTATTTTTAGGATCCAGTCTTTTTTGTTTGTGTGACAAGGCCAACTTCTTTCCCTCTTGTTCTTGTTGTTTGTCAGGATTAGGGCCAACTAGATCTTTTTCATGGTTTTCCAAAAAAATGTTTTACGTCCTCCTGTGAAATGATAGTAAATTTGATCTCTTTATAAGTAAAAATGAATCCCTGTGGAAAGATCCAACAAAATCTTATTCCATTCTTCTTCAATGTCCCAATAAAATCTTTATAGATATTTCTCTTCATCATCAGATGTCGTGGAATGTCCTTGAGAATTATAAGTGGAGTTCCATTCATGGACAAAGGGTTGTCATATAAAGTTTGCATAATATAGTCCTTCATCCTGATGTCATAAAAGGAAATCATAATGTCCCTGGCTTTTGTCTTCTCCAATCTGGCAGGTAGAGGGATTCTGTATATTTTATTTATTGAATAATCCAGATCTTGTTCATTTATATGGATCAGGTCAGCCAATGATTTTATAATGGTGGTTCTAGAACCTCCCAGTTCTTCTGGAAAATTACGAAGACGAACATGTGATTGTCTTAGCTTTATCTCCAACATAGCGAAATGATCTGTAAGGGTTTGCTGTTGAGAGTGAATAGTTTGAATTTGTTTATCTTGAATTATCTGTTTACTTTTGATATCTTTCTGTTCTTCAACTGCCTGTTTGATTGACATGTCCATTTTTCCCATCTCGGTTTTTATTGTAGAAAGATGAGATTTCATATTTTTAACCTAACTTGTCAAAATATCCAATTTCTGACTGGACTGATTGGTAGTTTGTCAGGCTAGTCAATATGCTGGTTAGCTGAACCAGTTGCTGAGATACTTTCTCATATTGTTTGGTAAAGATATCATTGTGTTTTACTAACATTTCCTGTATGTCCTTGTCGATCTTGTCCATTTTTATTTCTGAGATTAATTCCAAAAATTTACCAATAACAAAAGTGTCTTGTAAGTGTGCTGGCAGGAGCCAAAGTCTGTGTCAGTTTTCAATTCGTCAGTTTTATGGTTTCCCCAGAGTTAAATGACTGCAAATTCTTTTCTTCGTTGTAAAACAATTAGTGTGATTAGTCGTCAAGTTTTACGGCACTCTAGCTTGGCTATAAAAGGGGGAGTGAAGATAAGGATGTTGTTTTCATGGACCTTCCCTCGCCTCCTCTCAGTAGATTCAAGGGAGGCGCAAGTTTTGTCCTACGAATTTCCCCTCAATCTCGATGGTTATGCTTAGTAGAGCAGTGAGAATATTTCCTTGCTGTCTTCCGTTTCTCAAGACAAATCTTACAAGTATAAACGTGGCAGGAAACTCGTCTTGGATCGGAAAAACGTCAGCTCCATAGGAATTTGTCCCAGTGGCTCCCACCCCTTTTAGCACCTCAGCGTCTAATTGGTAGCTAGAGTGTCTTTCAACCGTCCCGATTGTTTTGTCTAAGTAAAGATCAAATAGTTACGGTTCCTGCCATTTAACTACAGTCTTTTCAGAACTTTAAAGTCATTTATATTCTGGGCAGAGAGGTACGGATTGCAGTAATGATTCTATCAATCTTTCAAATCATCAGAATCAAGGTAAAACCAAAAGAGTTCTTGTACCTTGCTCAGGTCTTGGATGTTGAGGGTATCATTGCAATAAAGTTGTTCCTTAAGTGTTGATAGATACAGGAGGGTGAAGCCTCAGACCAAGAAGCCGTTCATGGCGATGTTTATCCTCTCAAATTGCCTGTGGGACAGAATCCATATCTCCGGGAGGCTTTTAGGCACTCTGAGTATATGGGAGTCAAACCAACCTTCGTGGCTGCAGAGGAATATCCTGCTCCCCAGTTCCCTAATTAGAACTGGGGTGGGGTGTTGATTTTCACCCCTATTCGAACGAATCTTGGGGTCACTCAGGGAGGGAAGTCCTGGGAGACATCTTACTTCACCCAACACTGAATCGGAAGTCCACGACTACCCTGACCTTGACCCTAAACCTAAACCTGAACCTGACACTAACCCTAACCCTAATCCCAAACCCTGATCCTGACCCTAACACTAACCCTAACCCTAACCCTTACCCTCACCCTCACCCTCACTCTCACCCTCACCCTCACCTTCACCTTCACCTTCACCTTCACCTTCACCCTAACCCTAACCCTAACCCTAACCTTTCTAAGTAGGCACTGAATGGCCCGAACCCTGACAAACCTGACCATGACCCTGTCACTTACGCTGACCCTAAACCTAGCCCCACACAGTGACACTGACCCTGACCCTGACCCTGACCCTGACCCTGACCCTGACC